>NC_052072.1:26687261-26991845 GCF_015852505.1 Tachyglossus aculeatus | reverse complement strand
GTGCAATTGTCCAGAGGCCGGCTGGGAGCTGGCATTGGAGTGAGTGTGCTTGTGTGCGTGGCTCAGTGGAAAGAGCCCGGGCTTTGGAGTCAGAGATCATGGGTTCGAATCCCGACTCCACCACATGTCTACTGCGTGACCTTGGGCAAGTCACTTCAATTCTCTGAGCCTCAGTTACCTCATCTGTAAAATGGGGGTGAAGACTGTGAGCCTCACTTGGGACAACTTGATCACCTTGTAACCCCCCCAGCGCTTAGAACAGTGCTCTGCACGTAGTAAGCGCTTAATAAATGCCATTATTATCTTCTAGACTGTGAGCCCACTGTTGGGTAGGGACTGTCTCTATGTGTTGCCAGCTTGTACTTCCCAAGAGCTTAGTACAGTGCTCTGCATACAGTAAGCGCTCAATAAATACGATTGATTGATTGATTGCGAGTGGCTGAATGACCAGGAGTGTCCGCAGGCATGTGTATAGTTGGGATGCTCCCGGGGCCCTGACCCCACTGCCTTTCTCCCCTTCTGTGGCCTGGGCAACCAGGGGCAGTGGGCAGTGATGGGTGATGGGCATCTCCCGGGATGTTTGGCTTCCGAACTTCACTTAAAAAGGCTTTAGCTGGGGAACGGGGTAGGAGGTGGGTTCCAGCCCGGCCCGAACCCACCTGGTCAGCTTGAAACCCACCTTCCAGTGCCACTGTTGGCCCTACCTCCTGTCCCAACCTGGTTTTTGGGGTGGGGGGCGGAGGAGAGGTCCCATTGTCGTCCTGGGCGGCCCCCTTGGGTTAGTTGGGATGCTCTAACGCTCCCTCTGCCTTCCTCCCCTCCAGCCCACCCGGAGGCCCGATGCCCCTCAGCTCTCCGGACGTCCTGTACCCGCGGGCGGCGGGCGTGCCCCTGGCCCAGCCCCTGCTGGACCCCTATTTGCCTCGGGGCCTGGACCCGAGCATGCCCGTCATCGTCAACACCCGCAGCCTCAAGGAGGAGGGGGACGGGCCGGAGGATGGGCACTCCGTGGCCGAAGGAGAGATGTATCGGTACAGCGAGGACTCGGACTCGGAGGGTGAAGACAAGAGCGATGGGGAGTTGGTGGTCCTCACGGACTGAGCCCAGACGTGCGGGTACTGGGGGGCCCTGTCTCGGCCGGCCCCGCCCCGGGCATTGCCAGGGAGCCGGGGCGGAGTTGGGCAGGGACGTGCTTGGTCCCTGGCACCGGGGCGGGGGGCCCTGCGGGTTGCCGGGCACGAGAGCACTTCCCTGACGGGTGTCCTGGGGCCGGGGGGAGCTGTGCATATGTACATACGTGTGCTGGGGAGGGGACACCGGACGGCGGACACTGCGCCCAGGAGAAAGGGAGACTAACCTGGCCCGGAGCAGTGTCACCGAGGACTTAGTTTCTCTAGTGGCGGGGGGATGTCGGGGACAGAGTGGGGGTCTGGGAGTGTAGGTCGTGACTGGGAAAGAAAAGAAGGAGGAGCCTCCCCGACAGGCCTGGAAACTTAAAATGCCAGCTGAGCCTGACACGACCCTCCTGTGCCCACCAACAGAAAGCCATTGTGTGGTCACCCCTCGGGGCCCTTTCTCCCCTGTTTGGGCCAGAGCAGCTGGGGCCACTCAGACCCCCCTCCCCGCCCCTGCCCCTCCAGGAACTGCTTATTTTGTGTGTTGATTTTCTTCCTCCCCCTCACCTCCAGCCCTGTGCCCAGGGAGAATCTTGGGCTCCATTCATTCCCTGTGCCAGCCAGTACCAGGGATTCTCCCCGTCCTGGGACCACCCCCCTTCCTCCCCCCCACCTCCTTCCTCCTCTTCTTCTCCCCCTTTGCTGGGATTCTTTCCTTTCGGGGCCTTGTCCTCTTGGGTTTTTCGAGCCTCTGCCAGGGCTGTATGAGGGGGTCTGTCTCTGTCTCTCGCTAGGTCCTCTAAGAACCTCTTGTCTTCTTCCAGGCAGGCTATGTGTGTATCTGTGTATGCACGTGTGTGTGTGTGTGTGTGTGTGTGTGTGTGTGTGCCTTTTCAGTCTCCCCTGTGTCCCGGCAGTGAGCTCCTGCCTCAGTGTGGGTGTGTTCCAGCCCGTCTCTGAGGGTTTTGCACGTCTCTCTGGGCCTCTCTTGTTTCCCTCTGTCTCTGGCTGGCTTTGTGGGGGGGGCTGCGTCTTGGGGTCCCTAAGCCTCTGTGTGCCTTTCTTTGTATCTCCGCCTCTGGGTCTCTCTGAGACCCTGTGTTTCGCATTGTCTCGGTGTCTGTGAGTCTCTTTGTGCGTCTCTGTCTTTCCCCAGCCCTGTCTCCCTCTCGGCATCTTCTGCTCCACCCTCATGCCTCTCATGTCTCTAGCCTGTCTTTGTCCTCCCTCGTGTCTCTTTCGATCTCTGCTGCCTTCTCAGTCTCTAGCCTGTCGAAGCTGCCTCGGGGTCTTTGTTCCCCAGCCCCCTCGGTCTGCCCCGTGGCTGCTCCCTCGGAGCTGAGCCGAAGGCCTGGATCTCACCCCTCTGTCCCCCCGCCTCCCGGCCCCCCCTTCCTCCCCGCCTCTGCCAACAAATTCCCACGGAGCTGTTTTTAGCTCCGAGCTGCCTGAGAATGAACTGTGGCCTCCAGACCTTGGCTCCCCTGCCCCTCCTCGCTCTCCCAACAGGCTGCCACCCTGGTTCTCAGCAGAGGGGGCAGGGAAATGGGGCCCGCTCGCTGTCCCCCAGCCGCGAGAGGTTGAGGGGCGAGGGGGCGAGAGAGGAGGCCGAGGAGGAAAGAGATGGGAAGCCTCCGAGCTGAGCTCCCTAGGTCTGGCCGGGAGCTCACTGCCCCTTGTTCCATCTGGGCCGGGCTAGCTACGAGGGCAGCCCCAGGGAGCCAGGAGAAAGAAAGAGAGAGAGAGAGAGAAAGAGAGAGAGAGTGAGTGTATATGTGCACTCATGTACATTTGGATGCCCATGTGCGTAAGATTAATATGGGTGTGTTAGTATGTCTTGTGTGGGTGCTGTGGTGTGTATGTGTTGACGTATGCTTGTATGGGTGGGGTGTGTGTGTATTATGGGGGGGAAGATTAGGAGATGAAATCACCCCACTTCCTCCCTGTCCCCTGCCATTCCCTCAGGGACTCTCTTACCCAGCAATCCTCTCTTTCTGCATTTATTTATTTATTTTCCCAGGAAAATGGAAAGGGATTGATGAGTTTCTTCTTGACCTAGGGGCTGGGGAGAGGTCAGCCCCCCCGCCCCCCTCCCACCGTGGGACAGATCCTCAAATCCTCCCCAATCCCTCCCTTCCCCCCCCCCAAAAAACTCTCCCATCCCCCTAACTTCCCTAGCCCCCACCTCTCTTCTGGTTGTTTCTTTTTTATGACAGTAAACATAGATAGGGCTTTATTTTGTTAATGAGATAAGATGATGAGTAACTTAACCTGTATATTTCTCTGATCTGTTTACAATCTGGGTTGTCTTTTTTCCCCCGTTGGCACAATAAAGCAAGAACATTTGGGACCCTGGACCTTGCCTGAGACCCCAAGGGGAGAGGGTGCATTTGAATAGGGGAGAAGTCTAGTTGCCCCTTATCATTTTTCTGGTACACTGCTCCCCTGGTATTCCGCTCCCGGGTCTTTTCCTCAGAGCTCCTTGCTGTGAGTCGGGTACTAAGATGGGGAGAGGCTGGCTGGGGAAAGGAGGGTGAGAGGGAGGGAGAAAGGAGGAGCCACTGATGGCCCCTGCCCCTGCCCTTCCCACCTCCCCAAATGTAAGACCCTGCTAGACTGCCCCTCGGGAGAGGGTCGGGGGAATGAAGAGATAGGAGGGGGAGGAATAATATAATAATAATAATAATGATGGCATTTATTAAGCGCTTACTATGTGCAAAGCACTGTTCTAAGCGCTGGGGAATTTACAAGGTGACCAGGTTGTCCCATGTGGGGCTCACCGTCTTAGTCCCCATTTTACAGAGGAGGTAACTGAGGCCCAGAGAAGTGAAGTGACTTGCCCAAAGTCACACAGCTGACAAGTGGCAGAGCCAGGATTTGAACCGATGACCTCTGACTTCAAAGCCCGGGCTCTTTCCACTGAGCCACGCTGCTTCCCAACTTCCCAAGCGCTTAGTACAGTGCTCTGCCCACAGTAAGCGCTCCATAAATACGACGGAATGAATGAATGAATGAAGCACTGTTCTAAGCGCTGGGAGGGGGGTTACAAGGTGATCAGGTTGCCCCATGCGGGGCTCACAGTCTTCATCCCCATTTTACAGTTGGAACTGAGGCCCAGAAAACTGAAGTGACTTGCCCAAATCAATCAGTCGTACTCATTGAGTGCTTACTGTGTGCAGAACACTGTACTAAGCGCTTGGGAAGTACAAATTGGCAACACATAGTGACAGTCCCTACCCAACAGTGGGCTCACAGTCTAGAAGGGGGAGACAGAGGACAAAACCAAAGATATTAACAAAATAAAATAAATAGAATAGATATGGACAAGTAAAATAAATAGAGTAATAAATATGTACAAACATATATACATATATACAGGTGCTGTGGGGAAGGGAAGGAGGTAAGACGGGGGGATGGAGAGGAGGATGAGGGGGAGAGGAAGGAGGGGGCTCAGTCTGGGAAGGCCTCCTGGAGGAGGTGAGCTCTCAGTAGGGCCTTGAAGGGAGGAAGAGAGCGGAATTCGTCCAGCTCCCTGATTCCACAACCCTTTTAGCTCCTCCTCAGACCCCGTCTCTCCAGAGGCACCTTGGCCCGCTGACCTCCCCACGGGAGGCACCTTCGGGAGCCGGGGCTTATCAGAGGATCGTGGCATGCACGACGGTTGCCTCTGCAGGGTGCAGGCCGCGCGCTATCGTCCCTCGGTATCCTGAAGTGGAGACCGGAGCTTCTGGGAGTTTGCAGAAAGCTCGGTGCCGTGAACCAGTGGGGCTGGGGGGCCAGACACCCCTGTGGGAATCCTGAAGGCTTGGGAGGAGGGGAGGAGGGGAAGAGGAAGGGAAGAGGAGGCGAAAAAAGTCCTGCATGTGCCCAATGGGCCCCGGTTCCGTTCGTGGATGCAGAAAAACTCACATTCATACCTTCCTACTTTTCAATTAATGTGGAATTTCCTGCTCCACTCTGACGGATCTCACTGCCCTTCCCAACCCCATGGCTCCCTGGAAAGCCAGAGGCCTCCAGCAACCCCGAGCTGAGACCCCCCCTACTAGTCCAAC
The DNA here is from genome assembly GCF_015852505.1 of Tachyglossus aculeatus. Lineage (NCBI taxonomy): Eukaryota > Metazoa > Chordata > Mammalia > Monotremata > Tachyglossidae > Tachyglossus > Tachyglossus aculeatus. Next base: position 26,986,678 of record NC_052072.1, on the reverse strand, counting down.
CCCACAAACTCTCTGCCACAGCCCCTCTCTACCTGCCTCACTCTCTCTCACTCCTGCTCTCCATCCCTAACTTTCCCTGCTTCTCTATCTCCTTTCCTTTCCATGGCCTATCCCACCTGTCTTAGGGCCTGTTTCCTTATTCCTTCAGGATCACGAGGCCTCCTGAGGGAGGAAAGTAAGGGCTAGGTTTTGCCTCAGTTTTATTTATCACAGTAAGACAATCTTAAAGATTATAATAACATACTTTGGCATCTGACGAGAACTTGGTGACCCATGGGCCCCTGAGACTGGTGTTCCGAACATCCCTCCCTGCCTGGAACCGGGAAAATGCCAAAATCAATCGGTCAATCATGTTTACTGAGTACAGGGCACTGTTCCCAAGTGCTTGGAAGAGTTCACTTGGAATTGGTTGACAAGTTCCCTGCCCAAAAGGAGGTTACGGTCTATTGGGAGAGACAGACATTTAATATATAATCAATTACGGATATGTACATACGTGCTCTGGGGCTGAGGGGTAGGGTGAATGAAGTGTGCAAATCCAAGAGAAGCAGCGTGGCTCGGTGGAAAGAGCATGGGCTTTGGAGTCGGAGGTCATGGGTTCAAATCCTGGCTCCGCCAACTGTCAGCTGTGTGACTTTGGGCAAGTCACTTAACTTCTCTGTGCGTCAGTCACCTCATCTGTAAAATGGGGATTAAGACTGTTAGCCCCCCGTGGAGCAACCTAATCACCATGTAACCTCCGCTGTGCTTAGAACAGTGCTTTGCACATAGTAAGCGCTTAATAAATGCCATCATTAGCGTGGCTCAGTGGAAAGAGCCCGTCTAAGCCCGGCTTCTCCACTCGTCAGCTTTGTGACTTTGGGCCAGTCACTTAACTTCTCTGTGCCTCAGTTTCCTCACCTGTAAAATGGGAATGAAGACTGTGAGCCCCACGTGGGACAACCTTGATTATCTTGTATTCCCCCCAGTGCTTAGAACAGTGCTTGGCACATAGTAAGCGCTTAACCAATACCAACATTATTATGAAGTGCAAGGGTGATTCATTCATTCAATCGTATTTATTGAGCGCTTACTGTGTGCAGAGCACTGTACTAAGCGCTTGGGAAGTACAAGTCAGCAACATATAGAGATGGTCTCTACCCAACAACGGGCCCACAGTCTAGAAGGGGGAGACAGACAACAAAACAAAACAAAACATGGAGACAGTTGTCAAACCACGTATTGAATCCCCACTTTGCAGATTCATTCAATCAGATTTATTGAGTACTTACTGTGTGCAGAGTACTGTACTAAGCGCTTGGGAAGTAAAAGTTGGCAACATATAGAGACGGTTCCTACCCAACAATGGGCTCACAGTCTAGAAGGGGGAGACGGACAACAAAACAAAACATGGAGACAGGTGTCAAATCATGTACTGAATCCCCACTTTACAGATTCATTCATTCATTCATTCATTCAATCGTATTTCATTCATTCATTCAATCGTATTGAGCGCTTACTGTGTGCAGAGCACTGTACTAAGTGCTTGGGAAGTCCAAGTTGGCAACATATAGAGACGGTCCCTACCCAACAGCGGGCTTACAGATGAGGACACTGAGGCAGTAGAGAGAGGGAGAGAGGGCTTAGTCTGGGTCCGAAGGAAAGACTGCTGCTCCTCATTCTGTGAGCCCACTTTTTAGACTGTGAGCCCACTGTTGGGTAGGGACTGTCTCTATATGTTGCCAATTTGTACTTCCCAAGCGCTTAGTACAGTGCTCTGCACATAGTAAGCGCTCAATAAATACGATTGATGATGATGATTCATTCATTCAATCGTATTTATTGAGTGCTTACTGTGTGCAGAGCACTGTACTAAGCGCTAGGGAAGTACAAGTTGGCAACATATAGAGACGGTCCCTACCCAACAGTGGGCTCACAGTCTAAAAGGGGGAGACAGAGAACAAAACCAAAACCAAACATATTAATAAAATAAAATAAATAGAATAAATATGTACAAATAAAATAAATAAATTCATTCATTCAGTCATATTTATTGAGCACTTACTGTGTGCAGAGCACTGTACTAAGTGCTTGGGAAGTCCAAGTTGGCAACATATAGAGATGATCCCTACCCAACAGTGGGCTCAGTCTAGAAGGGGGAGATAGAGAACAAAACAAAACATATTAACAAAATAAAATAAATAGAATAAATATGTACAAATAAAATAAGTAAATTCATTCATTCATTCAATCGTATTTATTGAGCGCTTACTGTGTGCAGAGCACCATACTAAGCGCTTGGGAAGTACAAGTTGGCAACATATAGGGACGGTCCCTACCCAACAGTGGGCTCACAGTCTAATAAATAGAGTAATAAATCCGTACAAACATATATACATACATACAGGTGCTGTGGGGAGGGGAAGGAGGTAAGGTGGGGGGGGGGGTGATCAATCAATCAATCGTTTTTATTGAGCACTTACTGTGTGCAGAGCACTGTACTAAGCGCTTGGGAAGTCCAAGTTGGCAACATATAGAGACAGTCCCTACCCAACAGTGGGCTCACAGTCTAAAAGGGGGAGACAGAGAACAAAATCAAACATACTAACAAAATAAAATAAATAGAATAGATATGTACAAGTAAAATAGAGTAATAAATATGTACTATGTACAAGTAAAATAAATAAATAGAGTAATAAATATGTACAAACATATACAGGTGCTGTGGGGAAGGGAAGGAGGTAAGATGGGGGGGATGGAGAGGAAGGAAGGGGCTCAGTGTGGGAAGGCCTCCTGGAGGAGGTGAGCTCTCAGGGCTTTGAAGGAAGAGAGCTAGCTTGGCGGATGGTGCTCCTCCACATCATCATCATCAATCGTATTTATTGAGCGCTTACTGGGTGCAGAGCGCTGTACTAAGCGCTTGGGAAGTCCAAATTGGCAACATAGACAGTCCCTACCCAACAGTGGGCTCACAGTCTGCAACCTGGTGGCCTTCTGGCACCTCGTCCCGGGTGCCCTGGGTATTCCCAGTGGCCCCACTCCTGGCCTGGCATCCCATCCCGGTTTGCTGAGCTTGATTCCTTCCCTCTCAGAAATCCCATTTTTGACTCTGGAGAAGTTGGAGCAAACCTCTGTGGCGCGCGCCCCCCGGTGGCCGGCAGCGGAATTGTTCCCCGGCCGCTCCTGCTTTATTTCTCTCTGGACGCCCCTCCTTCCCCCCCCCCCCCCATAATAATGATGGCATTTGTTAAACGCTTACTATGTGCAAAGCACTGTTCTAAGCGCTGGGGGGGGGTACAAGGTGAACAGGTTGTCTCTATATGTCAACCGTCTCTATATGTTGCCAACTTGTACTTCCTAAGCGCTTAGTACAGTGCTCTGCACACAGTAAGCGCTCAATAAATACGATTGATGATGATGATGATGAAGGTGATCAGGTTGTCCCATGGGGGGGCTCACAGTCTTCATCCCCATTTGACAGGTGAGGTAACCGAGGCTCAGAGAAGTTACAGTGACTTGCCCGAGGTCACGCAGGAGACATGTGGCAGAGTCGGAATTCATCATCATCATCAATCGTATTTATTGAGCGCTTACTGTGTGCAGAGCACTGTACTGAGCGCTTGGGAAGTCCAAGTTGGCAACATATAGAGACAGTCCCTTCCCAACAGTGGGCGCACAGTCTAAAAGGGGGAGACAAAACCAAACATACTACAAAATAAAATAGAATAGATATCTACGAGCAAAATAAATAGAGTAATAAATATGTACAAACATACATACATATATACATGTGCTGTGGGGAAGGGAAGGAGGTAAGGTGGGGGGGATGGAGAGGGGGATGAGGGGGAGAGGAAGGAAGGGGCTCAGTCTGGGAAGGCCTCCTGGAGGAGGTGAGCTCTCAGTAGGGCCTTGAAGGGAGGAAGAGAGCTAGCTTGGCGGATGGGCAGAGGGAGGGCATTCCAGGCCCGGGGGATGACGTGGGAATTCAAACCCATGACCTCTGACTCCAAAGCCCGTGCTCTCCAGGCCAGGATCTTCCCTCTCTTCCTTAATAATAATAATGATGGCATTTATGAAGCGCTTACTTGGGGAAGCAGCGTGGCTCAGTGGAAAAGAGCCCAGGCTCTGGAGTCAGAGGTCAGGGGTTCAAATCCCGGCTCCGCCAATTATCAGCTGTGTGATTTTGGGCAAGTCACTTCGCTTCTCTGGGCCTCAGTTACCTCATCTGTAAAATGGGGATTAAGACTGTGAGCCCCCCCATGGGACAACCTGATCACCTTCATCATCATCATCATCAATTGTATTTATTGAGCACTTACTGTGTGCAGAGCACTGTACTAAGCACTTGGGAAGTACAAGTTGGCAACATATAGAGACAGTCCCTACCGAACAGTGGGCTCACAGTCTAAAAGGGGGAGACAGAGAACAAAACCAAAGACAGAGAACAAAACCAAGACAGAGAACAAAACCAACCTCCCCAGTGCTTAGTACAGTGCTTTGTACATAGTAAGTGCTTAATAAATGCCTTTATTATTATTATTATGTGCAAAGCACTGTTCTAAGCGCTGAGGAGTTTACAAGGTGATCAGGTTGTCCCACGTGGGGCTCACAGTCATCATCCCCATGTTACAGGTGAGGTAACTGAGGCCCAGAGAAGTGAAATGACTTCCCCAAAGTCACACAGCTGACAAGTGGCGGAGCCGGGATTCGAACCCATGACCTCTGACTCCAAAGCCGGGCTCTTTCCACTGAGCCACGCTGCTCCTTCTTTCACCCTGGAGCGACCCTTCTTCAGTCCTCTATCTGGCCTATCCAGAACCGGCGAGGCCGATCCTGCCCTTTTAGACTGTGAGCCCACTGTTGGGTAGGGACTCTCTATATGTTGCCAATTTGTACTTCCCAAGCGCTTAGTACAGTGCTCTGCACATAGTAAGCGCTCAATAAATACGATTGATGATGATGATGATGCCCTCATATCCCCCAGCGGTCCCCCATCCCCTCCTTTTTTTCCATGGTATTTTGCCCCTTTAGCTGTTTGGAGCAGGAGTGAGAGGTTGGAGCAAGTAGCAGAGGCCATCCAGCTGCCCCAGCCTCCCACCTATCTCCTTTTTTTTGGTTATTGTTATTGGGTTTTTTGTGGTATTTAAGTAGTTATTATGTGCCAAGCGTAGTACTAAGTCCTAAGCACTGGGGTAGATGCAAGCTAATCAGGTTGGACACAGTCCCCTGTGCCACGTGGAGCTCACAGTCTTGATCCCCATTTTGCAGTTGAGGGAACTGAGGCACAGACAAGTTAAGTGACTCGCCTAAAGTCACACAGCAGACAAGGGGCAGTGTCGGATTAAAACTCAGGTCGTTCTTGCTCCCAGGCCTGTGCTCTTTCCATTAGGTGACGCCTTCCACCTACCTGCCCACTTACCTACTGGGAGGCTCCGCCATTTGTCAGCTGTGTGACTTTGGGCAAGTCACTTCACTTCTCTGGGCCTCAGTTCCCTCATCTGTAATGGGGATGAAGACTGTGAGCCTCCCGTGGGACAACCTGATCGCCTTGTAACCTCCCCGGCGCTTAGAACAGTGCTTTGCACATAGTCAAGTGCTTAATAAATGCTATCAATATTATTATTATTATTATTATTACTGCCTGCCTTCCACCTACCTCCGGCCCATCTCCCACTGGCTCACTTCTAGCCTGCCCACCTCCCACCCACCTTTCACTGGGAACAAAGGCCCGGCCATCTAGCTCCTTCCCAGTTTCCATCCCCTTCCCCTCATCGCCTACCAAAGGATCTTTGAAATGGAGGCCGAGTGAGACTGACAGAACCCCGTCAGGGAAGGATGTGGGCCGTAGGGATTCAGGTCGCTTCTTCTGAGAGCCTTAGTTTCCCCACCTGAGAATCCTAGCCGGCAGTGGGAAAGAGAAGAGGCCCTGAGCCGTGGTGAGGGTTTATCTAGGGGTTGGGGGGCGAATTGCCCCTCTGTCCTGGCTGCCCATGGCTCCCCAGGGACCGATTCCATTAGTTGGCTGTCCGCTAGCCAGGACTAGCAGGGTTGGGCCTCAGATTATTGATGCTGCCCTTTCTTCTTCCCACTCCTGTCCTCAGCTCCCCAAAGGCCCAGAGCTCCCAAAGTTGGCGTGAGGGAGAGTAGGGGTTGACTGGGCCCAGAACTCCCTTGGTTGGCACTGGGGTGGGCTGAGTTTGGAGCGGGTGCCCAGATGCCACCATGTTCCTGGGCCTGTGTCTGCCTCTATACTCGCTGACTGACTCTAGGAAAATGAGTGTCTTTACAGCCTGCTGGTGCCTGGGTCCCTCAGTGTAAATGATAAGCAGTTGAAAAGCAGTGTGGCCTACTGGAAAGCGCATGGGCCGCAGAGTCGAGGTTCTGAGTTCTACATGTCTGGTCTGTGACCTTGGACAGGCCACTTAACTTCTCTATGCCTCAGTTACCTCATCTGTAAAATGGGGGTTAAGCCTGTGAGCCCCACATGGGGACATTGGCTGTGTCCAACCTGATTAGCTTGTAGCTACTCCAGCGCTTAGTACAGTGTCTGGCACATAACAAGTGCTTAAAAAATACTATTAAGAGCAAAGCATCATTGCTGTAAGGAGGAAATGTGAGGTATCGTAGGGTGAGTCAGAGACGCAGGGGACCCTAGTTCCCCCTTGCCATTTGGGAGTGGGATTGCTTAGCACAGTGCTTGACACATAGTAAGCGCTTAACACCTACGACGGTTACGATGATGAGGAGGAGGAGGATGTGGCCATTGTGCTGTCCTGGGGTCCACCTCATGCCCCACCACTCCCTGGTCACAGTGACATTTCTGGAGGCCTTGCGGCCCGGTCACGTTGGCTGCCTCGGAGCCCAGAGTCTGTTGGCACAATCAGGCGAGGGAACCAGACCGAGGCCAGCTGGGGGCTGCTGGCCAGGAGGCTGGCGGTCGGGTCCCTGGCACGGGGGGGGGGATGCCCTCGTGGCACTCTGCCATGATTCCTACTGGATCCTTGGGATTGTGAACTCTGAGGGGCTCTTCCTCCCACCCTGCTTTCTCACCTGGGGAGGAACTGGAATCACTGGAGGCCGCAGTGGTGGACCAGGACCGGCTGAGACCTGTAGAGTCCTTTGGGAGCCATCGCCAGCAGCATCACGATCCGCAATAATGACCTGACCTCTCACTGCAATCCCTCCTGCTGCAGCGGGGCACCGATTCCTCTCAACAGTCTCCACCTGACCCGATCGTGCTCATCAATCCCAACCAGCAAAGAAAGCTCTGAATTAGTGTGGATGTAACCGTGGCGGTAGTATCAACAGCGGCCATAGTAAATGCAGTAGTATCTGGGGCTGGGCCAACTGGACTCTGCTTCCCTTGAGGCCATTATTCTGAATGGCTCCCCGGCCCCTTGGCTGGACCTCTTTGACTTGTACTTACCCCAGCGCTTAGATCAGTGTTTGACATATAGTAAGCACTTAAGCACTGTAAAACAGCCAGTGGGTACCAGCCCCCTGGTCTATGTGGGCAGCTCCCACCTTTGCAAGGGACTGGGGGAGATAGTACAGTGCTTTGCACCCAATAAGCACTCAATAAATACGATTGATTGATCACTGGGGCTTGGCCACATCGGGGGACCCCTCCCCCGTTTATCTAGCGGGGTGTGAGCCCCACAGCCCAGCTCTCCCCTCTCCCCAGGTGGGGGTGGGGATGTGTCTGACCCCCCCTCCCCAGCCAACCCCTCACTCCTCCATTCATCCGCGGATAAATCCAAAAATCCAGCTTTGAGGCTGTCAGAGGCTTACCAGCACGGGCCCGGAACGGCCATTTTAATGAAGAACAAACTGGATCATTTACAAACGAATCTCACAATTTCTGTGCTTGGGAAGGAGGGAGACCCCGAGGCCCAGGAGGGGCTGAGAAGCAAGTGCCGTCCGCAGTCCCCGAGGGCTAGGGAACTGGTAAAGAAACCCAGTGATTTAAGGCAGCTTCCCCTCCCTCCGGGGCCTAGCTCTGCTGAGGCCCAGCTCCCCGGCGACCCCTCTCCTCTGGGGCCCCCCTCTCCCCTGGCCCCTGGCCACAGCTAATTCCAGTGCAAGAGCTTTGCAAGGTGAGGTAGGAGACTTGGGGGAAGAGGGAGCCCAAGGGTGTCCTGGGAGGAAGGGTGGGATGCAGTAGAAGGGTGCATCTGGGGTTCTGTAGAACTCTCCTCCACCGGTCGGGGCCTGGGGGTGTGTGCCCTAAGCCTCCTGGCTTCCAAACTGAACTGAGAGCCCCTTCCACCACCCAGCCCCAGCCCCCCAGGGCCACCAGTAGCCACCTGCCAGGCGGGGGTACAAAACTGCAGGGACCCTGTCTGTAGGCAGAGATTTAATCCCTGGTGGGAGGAGGAAGAGGGGATGGGTCGGAGGTGGGAGGCAGGGGAATTGGCAGAGAGAGGCACCCAGCAGAGAGAGGCAGGGGACACCCCCCCACTGCCCCAGGCTGCGAGACCCCAGTAGGACACATGAGGTGTCCCCTGCTAGCTGTGTTGGAGATGGGCAGCTGGCTAGCCAGGTCATGCGAGGAGCCGCCCACGGCACGGCCCCTTCAGGCAGAGATGGCTTTGGCAGTGGGGGGAAAAGGGAAAGTGCCCAGCTCCCTGCCCCCATGAGCTGAAAGAGGTCCAGGAGGTGCCTGGGGCCCACCAGATGTGACGGTGGTCCAGGGCAGGGTCACCAAGGTGGCGACAGTGCAGGGGAAGGTGCTTGGTCCCATTTTGTTGCCATGGCAACACCACTGCCTTTCCCCCATCCCCCTGCTCCATCTCTATACCCGGCCTTTTCTCGCCCGCTGTCATGACCCGGTTGATCCCTGGGAGTCTGAAACCAGACAGTGGGGAGCGAGGGCTGTGGTTTTAATCGGGGGCCCCGGGATTTGGCAACTCCCTCCCACCCAGTTCCCACTCCCACCACCACCACCCTCCCCGGTCTCCTCATCCCTCGGGTCCGGGCCGGCCGGAGCAGATGGCCTCCGGAGGTAGGGAGGGGCTGAGGTCCCTGGGCGGTGGCCAAGGGTCACTTTGGCATTTCCAGGGCAGTGACCAGGGGCTTCGCCTTGAAGTACTGGTTGAATCTGATCAGCGCGTATCTGTGGGAGAGATGGGGGCGCGGGGTGGTGGGGGGGAGGGGTCAGGCAGCAACATGGGGCAGTTGTTCACAGCCACACGGCCTAAAGCCTGCGGCATCACTGCAGCCTGGCTCTCACCTCGATATTGTCAGTGACTCCAGGAACAACACAGTTCCCTACCTATACCCAAAGCCTGCAGCGATCACATCTATCCACTTCCACTATACCAGGGAGAGAACTCCCGATTTTATGTTAACTGCAATAATGAATCCAGGTGAAGGGAATCACAGGCAGACAGTCAAGGCTAGAGGTCTGCAAGGGGATTGGGAAGGTCATTTGGTCAGATGAACCGGACACAGGTCGATGTGTCCTCCTAGCTCGGCTCTTCTCTGAGAGTGGGCCAAGCAACTCTGGGGGCTGTGGAAGGGGGCCAGCTGCATCAGAGGCAGGGATTGACAACAGGCGCCGGTTCACAGGGAGGCTGGCAGCAGGACACGCAGCTTGGAGGCTGGGGTCTCCTTCCTGAGCCTGGGTCACCCTAAACCCTACATCAAGGCATGCCATCCTGGCAAGACACATTAGAGAAGTGGGGCCTAAGGCAGTCTTTGGCCCGGTGAGATCCTCACTGGGCTTGGGCTGCACAAATGCCCAAAGTCACACGGCAGACCAAGTAACTTCATTCTCTGTGCCTCTGTTTCCTCAGCTGAAAAATGAGGATTCAATACCCGTTGTCCCTTCTCCTTATACTGAGATCCCCTTTTGAGACAAGGACAGTGTCCAACTTGATTACCCTGTATCTATCCCAGGACTTAGCTCAGCTTGGCTCAGACCGTGTGCCTATATTATTATTATGGCATCTTTAACAAATACTATTATTATTATTTTGGCATCTTTGAGCCCTGCTTATGTTCAGTCCTGAGCAGGATGGAGGGATGAGGAGGGGGAAGAGAAGGGATCCAGACTAACACAACAGATTTACTTCTCCCCTGAACATGGGTTCTAGCCCAGGAAGCAGCTTGGTCTAGCAAAAAGAGCACTGGCTTGGGAGTCAGAGGAGCTGGGTTCTAGCCTCGGCTCCACCACTTGTTTTCAGATCTTGGGCAAGTCACTTCTCAGTGCCTTGATTTCCTCACTGCAAAATGTAAAACACCTGTTTCTCTCCCATAGGCTGCAGTACCCATGTGGGACAGGATCTGTGTCCAACGCGATGATCTTGTATCTACCCAGTGCTTAGTACAGTGCTTGGCACACAGCTAGGCAGAGGTTTCTCCCTGAGGCCTACAATCCCCTCCCCTCAGGGCTCCCCTGCTCATTAGGGCCGAGATCCTCTTAGTTGGTAGGAGTCGAGATCTGGGCCCAGCAGGCCTAAGATGCCCTCTGTCTTGCCCCCTGGGGCAGGGCCTGAAGGAAGTGGGGCAGTTGCCTTCCATCTTCCTACCTTCCCTTCCCTCCTTCCCTCTCCCACCCACCCAACCGCCCTGCTCACCTGAGGAAGTCGAAGTCTATGGTAGAGTATTGGTTCTGGATGAGAGCCCAAAACGCCCAGAAAAAGTGGGAGGCCTGGGAGGGGCAGTGAGAGAGCCAAAGGGTGAGGCTGGCACCAGGCTGCCCGCACCTCCCCTCCAACAGCAAACCACCCCAGAGAAGGGCCGGCTGGGGGCCGGAGGGGACCGACGAGGAGTCAGGAGGAGTGAGGTGGCGGGGCTGTCAGGTGCTTGGCTCTGGTCTTCAGATCCCACAGGGACAATTTGGTGCCAGCTCTGGGCTTGGGAGCCCTGGGGATGCCATCGTGGGTGGGTGGGGGCAGGGTGTTGGGAGTGAGGCTGATATGGGGATCAGCCTTTTTCCTCCTGCCCTCTCTGGGGCACACGCCATCAGTGGCAGACAGAGCGGTTCCAGGTCAAAGGCCAACTTGTGGTCCTTGCTTCCTGGATCCTCCCCCTCTAGGCCCCTTCATCCTCCACCATGGCCCACCGGGCAATGGGCTTGGGGAGGCACAGTGAGGGCTGTGTTGAGAAGTTCCCCCTCTCCTGTCGTAACCCACTCTGCCACAGCGGCTGCAGCCCTGCTTGTCCTGGCTACGGCCGAACTGCTGGCACCACCACTTCCAGCTGCCTGGTTGGGACGTATTTCTTCCTGAGAGGCCCAAGGCAATCCCATGCTCCCCATACCCTGGGGGGTCCCCATGCCCCCTGCCCTCAGGTGATCCCCCACACTCTGCATCCTGAGGGACCCCACCGACTTCTAGACTGTGAGCCCGCTGTTGGGTAGGGACCGTCTCTATATGTTGCCAACTTGTACTTCCCAAGCGCTTAGTACAGTGCTCTGCACACAGTAAGCGCTCAATAAATACGATTGAATGAATGAATGAACAGACTCCAACCCCTACGTGTTCCCACATTCCCTGCCCCTGATGTTCCCGGACTACAACACTTCCCCTCCACATCCTTCAACAACCGTACCAGACCAGACCAAAAATCTCTCCTCTCCCCAGCACCCTGTGCAGAAACACCCCCCAGGACCAGGCCAGAACTGCCCCAGCCTGAAGAAGGAAATGGGAGGAGATTCCTTTCCCACCTGCCTCAATTCTCCTGTCCTGGGTCAGTGAATCTGAAGGAGGCAAGGTGATGTCCCACACCAGCTGATGCCCATCAAACAATAGACAGCAGCTGAGGCATTTGCTCTCCATTGGTAGCCCAGGGCTAGAGTCCCCCCAAGTTCTGGCTTCTCTCCCCCAGTACCCCACCTCTGTTGGCTGGGTCATTAGGGGATCGGTTCACTGGACACAGTAGAGATGGTAGGGACCCAACCCGGAGCTGGGCCTTCCTTCCTTTGGGATTTATGAGGCAAACGGGGAGAGGAACGCCAGCTGGATGTGTTGGAAAATAAGACACAGGAGGCCAAGTTACAGGAGTTGGGAGTTTTTGGACTGGAGAAGAGAAGGCTGAGGGAGGAGCTTTAAAACGGATTTAGAGGCTAGGAAGGGCTGTTATAAGGGCGGCAACCTCTACACCGAGGACCTCGCCATCTGCCCTAAGGACAGAAACAGAGAAGGATTAAAAACTGCGGCAGGAGGGATTGACATTAGCCTGTGGGAAGAAACTCCTGTCAGGTGAGAGAGACACCAGAACAAGATGGGGATGGTCCCCATCTGTTTAGGGCTGGTTAATTAACAGTACTGCCCGAAGGCAGGGAGTTGGCTGAGATGACCGTCTGGAGGACCCGCCCAGCCTGGAGATTCGATGATTGTACGTCTTTATGCCGCTGCAACCCATCAGGGCAGAGTCGAGTTGGTTCCTTGGAGGCCAGCTGCCTGCCATCCTCCCAGAGTGGGAGCTCCTGGCTCCGGGTCTCTCCGGGGCCGGTTGCGATCCGGAAAGGTGGCGTCCCAGGGGCGGATGTGGCCCGGCCCCCCACCTCCCCCTCCGCCTCTTCCCTCTCCTCTGCCATCACCGCCCCCCGACCCCGGCCCCGGCCCTGCCTCCCCCGGGGACGCAGCCACTCACTAAGGCGAAGTGGTTGACTTGCACATAGAGTCTCTCCACCTCCCTGGGTGTCACCGCCGTCTCTCCCGGATGGTCCTTGCTCAGCTGCTTGTGTGCCTGAAGGTAATGCTGCAGCCACAGCATCTGGGTCTCCCGTCCGGGGTACAGGCTATAGTCCACCTCGTTCACTCCTACAAAGGCGGGGGCGCGGGCGTTTGGAGCGGCAAACCAAGGATTCTGGGGAAGGGGAGGAGGGTGCCCAGGACACAGGGCACCTCCCGCCAGAAACTCCCATCCCGCCGTCAGGGGCCGGCACCGGAGCTCAGCCGGTAGAACGGGAGGCTGGCCAGGGGGCTTCTTCAACTGGGCGAGGGTCGGCAGATTCCAGCAGCCCCCGGGCAACCACACACTTGTACAACCGCCCCCCGGGTCGTGATATTTGACTTTGGGTTTGGCTGAACTCACCCTAGGCCCAGGAGTGCTTGAGTTAGGTTCAGCCTGGAGCACACAAGAGCACACAGAAGTGGGCCAAGTCCAGCCCAGGCCCTTGATTTCTGGCCCATGCCAGGACCTACGGGGACCCTTCCCTCACCTCCTCCAGGTTCATACACCGGTGATGTCTGTGGACCCCCCACCCAAATGTCCCCTCTGCCCCCCGGCACGGGATCTCGGGCCCCTTGGCCAGCTCTCTAGGCCTGTTGCCTAATGGGTCTCTCTGGACCTGAGGTGGCCCAGAGTCCGATGGCCCAGGAAGCACGGTCTCTGGCCCTTCTTTCCCCCAGCTTGGATCAGGTGGCAGGCTGAGGCTGCCCACGCCCCTGGGCAAACTCCAAGGAACTTTGTTCTGTGCAGAGGGCAAAAGGGACTTGAAATGCTTGGGAATGATCATTCCCTCCCCACTCGTGCTGGAGGGGTTGTTTGTTTGGCAGTTGAAAGGCCGACTATGGGCCTCAGCCTGGGTCCTAGGGCACTGGCCTGCACCCTGCCACAGCTCTTTCCCTGCCAAGCGAGAAAACGATGCCCAGTGGTTGAGGCAGTGATTTGACTCCAGTTCTTCTGTTCAAGGACGACCCTGAGGCCTTCCGGGTAAATAACCCTGCGTCAGGGCTGGTCCTAGAGGCAGTGTCACCTGAGGGAGGGGGGAAGAGGAGCAGCTTCTCCCAACACCGGGCACCCCTCAGATTAGGGGGCCTATAAATGACACAGGAGGAGTGTTTCAAGTGGATTGATTGATTGCTGACTCCTAATCCCGGGTGAGAAAGAGGCTGCAGTCAAGGCACTGGGTGTCTCCTTCTTCTCCAGCCCAAGATCCCAGCAGTGGGCAGAAGCCTCCTGGGGGAAGGGAGGAGGCGGGGGACACAGCTCTTCCTCTTCCCAGCCCCCACCTGCCCAGAGGAGCCATCAGGTGAGGCATGCGGTGGAGGATTATGGGATGGCTCCTTGCCTCTCCTCGGGAGCCCCCAAGTTCTCCCGGCATGTGCCCGCCTCACCTGCGAACTCGTTGAAGTGGTTGCCGATGTCGAAGGCCTGATAATTGTAGTCGGCGTACTCGTAGTCTATGAAGCGCACATGACCTGCGGGAAGGACGACACGGGATGGGAGGTGGGGATAGGGGGACAGCACGGCAGGGATGGGGAGAGCAAAGCCGGGGAGGCCGTATCCCCCAGAAGGCCCTCGGAGTTCATCCCGGACGTCACTCACCTCTAAACCCGCCCCTGCTCCCCCCAGATTCTCCCCAGCAAAACCTCAGTCTCGTACTCCCATGCGGCAGAGAGCACATTTCCCCCTCTAACACTATTTGGAGTTGGGAGTAGTGGCCAATGGGTTGGGAGGTGGAGGTAGGTTGCAGAATCTTTCTCTGGGAGTCTTTAAACACAGAAAAGGATCTCTCAGATTTTTTCTGGAGGCAGGGGAGGTGACAAGATGACCTCTCAAGAGCCCCTTCCATCTCGTTTCAACTGAAGCTGTGATGGGGACTGGATGGGGAACCCTACAAGACTTCCCCACCCCATCTAATTCACTGCAGTCTGTCCTCTGATTTGTCATCCGCACTAGGCTTTCGACTTGTCTTTTCTTGACTTGATTTTCTTCTGTATAATTTTTGTCACTTTTCTCACTCCGGGCTCATTCCCCTAGGCTCTCAGGGGAAGCAGAAAGAGGAAGAGAGCAGAAAGAAACAGATCTAGAAAAGACAGCGGACAGCGCAAGATAGCCCCAAAGGGGACAGAATCCTCGATGGGTAGACAGTTAAGACCTTGAAAGAAATAAAGAAATGCATCCTGAAAGAGGCAAGGGAAGTAAAAGAGATACACTGAGCCCTAGAAAGACCTTCCGGGTATTCAAGGATCTTGAGTACTCTTCACCTCTCACAAAAGAGCACTTTTCTAAGGGCACCAGGTCAACAAGGTACAATCCCCTGGCCGCATTGAACTGTTCTTCCCTTTCATCAATCGTATTGAGCGCTTACTGTGTGCAGAGCACTGTACTAAGCGCTTTCAGGTCAGGGGACCTCTCTGGCCTATTCCCCAAACCCTTCTCCCACTCCTCCCGTTGCTCATCTCCACTGGGGCTGCCTGCCACCCACCTTCTGTTTCGTTGTAGATGATGTTCTTGCAGAGCAGGTCATTGTGGCAAAGTACTATGGGAGAATCCAGCTGAGACAGGTGCTCTTTCAACCAGGCCATCTCCTGCTCCAGTACCTCCACGCTGGGCATTCCCTGGGAAAGTCTGAGAGGGAAGGGTGAGAGGTCAGACGAGGAGTGGGATGGAACCAAAGCAGCGAAGGTCATGTAGCTTTAATGATGTACATATAGCTTTAATGATGTGCATACAGCTTTAATGATGTGCATATAGCTTTCATTCTATTTATTCTGACAAATTGACACCTGTCCACATGTTTTGTTGTCTGTCTCCCCCTTCTAGACTGTGAGCCCATTGTTGGGTAGGGACTGTCTCTATGTCTTGCCAACTTGTACTTCCCAAGCGCTTAGTCCAGTGCTCTGCGCACAGTAAGCGCTCAATAAATATGATTGAATGAATGAAAAAGGAGGCGGTGAGGGGTAGAGGTGGCAGGGGTGGGCAGGCCGGACTCCTGTGACTGGGCTTATAACCCGGAAAATGGAGAAGACGCTGATAATCCTGGGGATTTTTGGAAAAGAGGGAAAAGCTGTGACAACACAACTATCCAGCAGAAACAGAGACACCAGACCTCTGCGGCTTCGTCTATCAGGGTCCTCCAGAATTACAGTGATAATAATGATAATAAAAATCGTAAATAATTTCATTGGTTAAGCACTTACTAGGTGCCAAGCACTACTAAGCGCTGGAGGGAGTAGTGACAAGGGAATCAGGTCAGACACAGTCCTTGTTCCACATGGGGCTTCCAGTCTAAGCAGAAGGGAGAACAGGTATTGAATCCCCATCCTAATAAAATAATAATGATGGTATTTGTTCATTCATTCATTCATTCAATCGTATTTATTAAGTGCATTTGTTAAGTGCTTACTATGTGCAAAGCACTGTTCTAAGCGCTGGATAATAATAATGATGGTATTTGTTAAGTGCTTATTGCGTGTCAAGCACTGTTCTAAGCAATGGGGCAGATACAAGCTAATCAGGTTGGACGGAGTCTCTGTCCCACAGTCTTAATCCCTATTTTACAGATGAGGTAACAGTCAATCCCTATTTCACAGATGAGGTAACAGGCATGGAGAAGCAAAGTGATTTGCCCAGGGTCACACAGCAGACAAACGGCGGAGCCAGGATTAGAACACAGGTCCCCCTGATTCCCAGGCCCCGTGCTCTATCCGTTAGGCCATGCTACAGATAAGGAAACTGAGGTACAGAGAAGATAAGTGACTTGTCTACCATCACCCAGCAGGCAAGGATTAGAACCCTGGTGCTCTGATTCCCGGCCCTGTGCTCTTTCCACCAGGCCATGCTGATTCTCAGGGCAGAATTGGGGCTCCCAGAGGGGCTCGACTCCCACCCGGCCAATATGGAACGTGTCTGCTAATTCTGTCGTACTGTCCTCTCCCAAGCACTTAGTACAGAGAAGCAGGGTGGCTCAGTGGAAAGAGCACGGGCTTAGGAGTCAGAGGTCCTGGGTTCTGGCTCAGCTGCTTGTCAGCTGTGTGACTTTGGGCAAGTCACTTAACCTCTCTGGGCCTCAGTTCCCTCATCTGTAAAATGGGGATGAAGACTGTGAGCCCCACATGGTTACCTTGTAATAATAGTAATGATGATGGCATTTGTTAAGCGCTTACTATGTGCAAAGCACTGTTCTAAGTGCTGGTGGGGGGGGAATACAAGGTGATCAGGTTGTCCCAAATAATAATAATGATGATGGCATTTGTTAAGCGCTTACTATGTGCAAAGCACTGTTCTAAGCACTGGGGGGGGGGATACAAGGTGATCAGGTTGTCCCACGGGGGGGCTCACAGTCTTAATCCCCATTTTACAGATGAGGTGACTGAGGCTCAGAGAAGTTAAGTGACTTGCCCAAGATCACACAGCAGACATATAGCAGGGTGGCTCAGTGGAAAGAGCACGGGCTTTGGAGTCAGAGTTCATGGGTTCAAATCCCGGCTCCGCCAATTGTCAGCTGTGTGACTCTGGGCAAGTCACTTCACTTCTCTGTGCCTCAGTTACCCCATCTGTAAAATGGGGATTAAGACTGTGAGCCCCTCTTAATCCCCTGAGCCATGCTGCTCATGTCTGTACTGTCATGATATGCAAAAACCATTTTCATCTGAGAAGTTAAAGTATGTTTTCTCAAATCACCACTCTACCCATCTTCAAAGCCCTGCTAAAATGGCATCTCCTCCAAGAGGCCATAGGTTGTCTGTGGGACAACCTGATCACCTTGTAACCTCCCCGGCGCTTAGAACAGTGCTTTGCACATAGTAAGCGCTTAATAAATGCTATTAAAAAAATAGAGCAGAGCTGGGATTAGAACCCATGACCTCTGGCTCCCAAGCCCGTGCTCTTTCCACTGAACCACGCTGCTTCTCTGTACTTACTCCTGTGCTTAGAACAGTGCTTGGCATATAGTAAGCACTTAGCAAATACCAACATTATTATTATTATTCATTCATTCATTCAATCATATTTATTGAGCGCTTACCGTGTGCAGAGCACTGTACTAAGCGCTTGGGAAGTACATGTTGGCAGCATGTTCATTCATTCAATCGTACTCATTGAGTGCTTACTGTGTGCAGAGCACTGTACTAAGCACTTGGGAAGTCCAAGTTGGCAACATATAGAGACGGTCCCTACCCAACAGTGGGCTTACAGTCTAGAAGGGGGAGACAGACAACAAAATCACAGTGCTCTGCACATGGTAAGTGATTAATAAATACCATTGATTGACTGGACCCTAGCTGGGCTTAGAGGGGCAGGAGAGGGTGGTAAAGGCCATTCCCATTGGATTAGGTTGGATGCCCTGAACTCTGACTGTTGGCACAAGGCTGGGATGACTGGACACTGGTCCGGTTCCAGGGCAACTCTCGAAAACCAATCCCGGGTGAGGCGGGGTCAGGGGCAAAAGGGACCCAAACAAAATGTTCTCTCCCTCTCTGCCTCCTGTTGGACTTTATTCATGTGGGGGATGTCTGAGGCTGGGCGTCCCATGCCCCCACCTTACCCCAAGGGCTTGGGAATCAATCAATCAATCAATCGTATTTATTGAGCGCTTACTGTGTGCAGAGCACTGTACTAAGCGCTTGGGAAGTACAAGTTGGCAACATATAGAGACAGTCCCTACCCAACAGTGGGCTCACAGTCTAAAAGGGGGAGACAGAGAACAAAACCAAACATACTAACAAAATAAAATAAATAGAATAGATATGTACAGGTAAAATGCTATCTCTCTCCCTCGTTCAGACACTTGCTTTTCTCTGATGGGCTTTCAGGCTTGCAAGCTAACAGCAGCTTTTTGAGGATTCTGGGATTTGAAATAATCACGAACCCCAACTGCAATGATAATTCTTGTTAATCAAATGACCAAGATAATCCCTACCATATCTCTCGGTTAGTCAATCCATCCATCAGTGGGTGGTATTTATTGAGTGCCTACAGTGTGCACTGTACTAAGCGCTTGGGAGAGTATGACAGAATAAGTAGACCCAATCCCCGCCCTCAAGGAAGTTACGACCTAGCAAGGGAGACAGATGTTAAAATAAATTACAAGTAGGAGAAGCAATCGCGCTTAGAACAGTGGTTTGCACATAGTAAGCGCTTAATAAATGCCATCATTATATAAGGCTATGAACTCAGGTGCTTTGGGGATGGGTGGAGAGCCTAAGTGCTGAAGGGGAACGGATTCAAGAGCATAAGTGAGGCAGTAGGGAGGGAACATAAGGTCGGGAGATGAGAACTTAGGGAAGGCCTCTTGGAGGAGATGCCATTTTAGCAGGGCTTTGAAGATGGGTAGAGTGGTGATTTGAGAAAACATACTTTTAACTTCTCAGATGAAAATGGTTTTACATATCATGACAGTACAGACATGAGTGGGAAGCAGCGTGGCTCAGTGGAAAGACCACGGGCTTTGGAGTCAGAGGTCATGGCCCCGCCAATTATCAGCTGGGTGATTTTGGGCAAGTCACTTAACTTCTCTGGGCCTCAGTCACCTCATCTGGAAAATGGGGATTCAGATTGTGAGCCCCCTGTGGGGCAACCTGATCACCTTGTAACCTCCCCAGCGCTTAGAACAGTGCTTTGCACATAGTAAGCACTTAATAAATGCCATTATTATTATTATTATTATTATGTGTTTTGACAATCTATTACTGGGCAATGGAGTCTCCTGATTCAGTGACACTGTAGAGAAGCAGCATGGTCTAGTCGCAAGAGCACAGGCGTGGGAGCAAGAGGATGAGGGTTCTAATCCCGGCTCTGCCGCTTGTCTGCCGTGTGACCTTGGGCAAGTCACTTCACTTCTGTGTGCCTCAGTTACCTCATCTATAAAATGGGGATTAGGACCACGAGCCCGCTGCGGGACAGGGGCTGTGTCCAACCTGATTAGCTTGTATGTATCCCAGAACTTAGAACAGTGTTTGACACATAGTAAGTACTTAAGAAATGCCATAATTATTATTATTAGTAGTTGTAGAAGCAGTCCGGTCTTCGGAACTATAGCCAGTTCGGATGGAATCCCAGATCCTTAGGCTGCTCAACAAGTGTCACTTGGAGGATCCCAGGCTCCACTTTGCTGAATTCGAGTCTCCACATTCGGTTGATACATAATAATAACAACAGTAGTGATGATTATGATATGGTATTTATTAAGCACTCACTATGGGCCAAGCACTATTCTAAGCACTGGGATAGATACAAGATATCAGATTGGACACAGTCCCTGCCCCACATGGGACTCACAGTCTGGAGGAGAGGAGAAAAGGTATTGAATCCCGATTTTAAAAATGAGGAAAATGAAGCCCAGAGAAGTTAAGCAATTTGCCCAAAGTCACATGGAAGGAAAGTGGCAAAGCTGGGATTAGAACCCAGGTCTTCTGACACTTAAGCCTGTGCTCTTTTCACTATCCGTCTTCCAGTTCCAATCAATAGCATTTGGTATTTGGTATGATATGGTATTTATTAAGCGCTCACTATGGGCCAAGCACTATTCTAAGCACTGGGATAGATACGAGATAATCAGATTGGACACAGTCCCTGCCCCACATGGGACTCACAGTCTAGAGGAGAAGGAGAAAAGGTATTGAATCCCGATTTTTTAAAATGAGGAAAATGAAGCCCAGAGAAGTTAAACAACTTGCCCAAAGTCACATGGAAGGAAAGTGGCAAAGCTGGGATTAGAACCCAGGTCTTCTGACACTCAAGCCTGTGTTCTTTTCACCATCCGTCTTCCAGTTCCAATCAATAGCATTTATGGGGCGCTTACTGTGTGCCAGCACTGTACTGAGCACCGAGCACTAAGGTTTACCTTCTCTGGGCCTCTTCTGGGGGCAATTCTGCTCAGGGGAAAAGCAATATAACAATAACAATAGGCTCTACTGCTTCTTTAAGGCTATTAAGCAGCTTTAATGAAAGCAACTGTTTTCCAATGCTGCTGCTCTTCTATTAGGCATAAATGGGTTATAATAATAATATAAAGATAATAAATATAGTAAAAATGAAGATGCAGGTACTTTATCTCTGCTATTCTTTTCATTCCCACTGGGGATCTGTGAAGGAAAAATGGGATAGGGATCATCTCATCCGCTTTACCAAGAGGGAGACTGTGGCCCAGAGAGGTTAAATAGCATGCTCAAGGTCATACAGCTTGACAGAACCCAGCCTACATCCCTCTGGAAATTTGGTCTCAGCGATCTGCTTTTCTCCTCTGAATTCACAGTAGAAGCCGCGTCTCCCTTCTCCTACCCCCCCGAATTTCTCCAGGAGAAGGGGTACGGCCAAGGCCTCGGGCCAGCAGAAAGGGAAAACTCAAGGGGAGGGGGGAGAGCAGGCCTCTGAGGGATGACTTGGTAGGGTAAGTCCTCTGATGGCATCAGAGATGTTATGTCCCTAAAAATGTGTTGTTAATTATTAAGAGGGACAGTCCAGATAAAGTCCTCGGGTCCATCCAAAGAGTGGCAATGGGGTTAGCGTTAATAATTAGCCGGTCCCCTCATCTGCTCTCCTACCGCCGCTCCTTTGGGTGTGGGTGGGAGTTCATGGTCGGGGGCTTCGTCCCTCAATCTACCCAAAAAGACCCAAGAGAAGGAGAGAGGGCTCTGACCTTAATAATAATAATAATAATGATGGCATTTGTTAAGCGCTTACTATGTGCAAAGCACTGTTCTAAGCGCTGGGGAGGATACAATAATAATAATAATGGCATTTGTTAAGCACTTACTATGTGCAAAGCACTGTTCTAAGTGCTGGGGAGGTTACAAGGTGATCAGGTTGTCCCACTTGGGGCTCACAGTCTTAATCCTCATTTTACAGATGAGGGAAACTGAGGCCCAGAGAAGTGAAGTTACAATCAATCAATCGTATTTATTGAGCGCTTACTGTGTGCAGAGCACTGTACTAAGCGCTTGGGAAGTCCAAGTTGGCAACATATAGAGACAGTCCCTACCCAACTGTGGGCTCACAGTCTAAAAGGGGGAGACAGAGAACAAAACCAAACATACTAACAAAATAAAATAAATAGAATAGATATGTACAGGTAAAATAAATAAATAAAGCTACACAGCTGACAATTGGTGGATCCGGGATTTGAACCCATGACCTCTGACTCCAAAGCCCGTGCTCTTTCCAATGAGCCACGCTGCTTCTCTACCAGGCAGCCACCTTGTTCTCTCTCCTTCCCAGGGAGGGGAGAAGAAGGGTCTTTGGAGGAGGAGATGAGCGGGGCTGATCGGCAGTAAGACCAGGGGAGGATTTCGGGAAGAGCTTCTCGACGGAGGGATGGGAGACACCGCTTTGGGTGGGAGCACCCTGGACCCTGGAGATCTTTAAGGGGACAACGGGCAGCTGTCTGTCAAGGCGGGGTGGGGCGCAGGATGAGCCCGGACAAGTTAGCAGCAAGCTGGAGCTCCTGCCCTGAGCGGAGGGAGAGGTCTCAGCCCGATGGATTTAGCTTAGCTGCAACCAACCCCACGGTCCCATCTTGGCAGGCCTCTCCGAAGCAGTCTGAAGCCCGGGCATCAAAGGACATGGGTCTTAATCCTAGCTCCGTCAACTGCCTTCTGTGGGACACTGGGCAAGGTACTTCATTTCTCTGTGCCTCAGTTATTTCACCCGTAAAATGGGGATTAAGACTGTGAGCCCCACGCGGGACAGAGACTGTATCCAACCCGACCTGCTTGTATCCACTCCAGCGCTTAGTGCGGTGCCTGGCACCTATGGCAAAATACCGTATTTATTATTATTATTGCCTCTTCTCTGGCTATCACTGAGGCTCAGTCAAGTGTTCCCAGCGAGTCCTCGGTCCCCATCATTTCCTCCTCCTATTCTATTTATTCTATTTTATTTTGCTGGTATGTTTGGTTTTGTTCTCTGTCTCCCCCCTTTTAGACTGTGAGCCCACTGTTGGGTAGGGACTGTCTCTATATGTTGCCAATTTGTACTTCCCAAGCGCTTAGTACAGTGCTCTGCACACAGTAAGCGCTCAATAAATACGATTGATGATGATGATGATCTTACTTGGCTCTTAGCAGTCCCCTCTTCCCACCTTATATTTTAAAATTGGGAGCCCCCCTCAGGGTCGACCAGTGACCGTGTATACTTTCCCTGGACTTAATACAGTGCTCTGCACACAGTTGGCACTTGATAAATGCCGTTATTACTATTCCTACTCCAATCATTACAGTTCCCCACCAGCCCTTGTGTTTATCTTTGCCCAATATATGTTTCAGTCATTAGGCTGGAAACTCCTGGAGGGCAGAGACTCTGTTCTTTCTTCTTCTCGTGTGGTCCCAAGCTCCTAGCCCAGTGTTCTGCACCCAGTCAGTGCTCAATAAATGAGTGAATCAATCAATGAATCAATCAATCATATTTATTGAGCACCTACTGTGTGCAGAGATTGTACTCGGTGCTTAGAGAAGCAGCGTGGCTTACTGGATAGAGCACGGGCCTGGGAGTTAGGAAGGACCTGTGTTCTAATGCCAACTTTGCCACATGTCTGCTGTGTGATCTTGGGCAAGTCACTTGACTTCTCTGTGCCTCGATTACCTCATCTGAATAAATGGGGATTAAGAACGTGCACACAATGTGGGACAGAGACTGTGTCCAACCTGATTAACTTGTATTTACCCCATTGCTTCAAACAGTGCTTGGCACATAGTAAGTAAATCACTTCTCTTCTCTGTACCTCAGTTTCCTCATCTGCAAACTGGGGATTAAATCCTGCTCCTTTCTAGTTAGACTGTGAGCCCCTTGTGGGACAGGGAATACGCCTGCTCTTATTATCTTGTATCTACCCCAGCGCTTAGTATACTGCTTGGCACATAGTAAGCGCTTAACAAATACCACAATTATTACTGAACCAATTTGTGTCATGGGTCGCTATTAATAATAATAATGGCATTTATTAAGCACTTACTGTGTGCAAAGCACTGGGGAGGTTACAAGGTGATCGAGTTGTCCCACGGGGGGCTCCCAGTCTTAATCGCCATTTTACAGATGAGGTAACTGAGGCTTAGGGAAGTGAAGCGACTTGCCCAAAATCACCCAGCTGACAATTGGCGGAGCCGGGATTTGAACCCATGACCTCGTGCTCTTTCCACGGAGCCACGCTGCTTCTCTGAGTGTGAGTGTGTCCACTGGCCTGAGTGTGTCCATTCAATGCGCACTCGTGAACCTCCCTCCCACCCCCCCCACAACTCCCTGTCTCTTCCAAGCGAACCTGGGGACTGTGACTTCCCTCTCTGCAGTCACTTCCCTGTGGGCCTGGATCAAGGCTCTGTTCCCAATCAGTAACTGTCCATGCCGATCGGATGTCCTGGGGCCTGTCTGGTCCTGCCCTCTGTTCTCTCCACCCCTCGGCCCCGGCCCCGTCAACCCCCCCACCACCTTGGGCACCAGGGGACCCGGCTGCAAAGGGCCCACGGCTACCACCTTCTCTTACCTGGAGCTGATCTCATCCTTCACCAGGCTGAAATAACTGTGCATCTTGTGCCAGAGGTTGGGCTTGGGCAAGCTGCCGTTCGCATGGATCGTGTGGATTTTTGCCATCTCCCGAGCGATTAACCTGAAACAGAGCCCAGGTCACGGGGGTCACCCACGGGGCTGGCCAGAGGGGCCGGGTGGACGTGTGAGTGGGAAGGAGGGGGTGATCCCTGCTCCAGGTCGGGAGTGAGCCCCGGGGGGCCCAAGGCTTCGGAGAGGCCCGAGCTCAAGGAGATTCGACTCGTTGGTTCACAGACCTCGACTCCCTGCCCAAAATTGGAGGAGGTGGGGAGGCAGAGCAAAGATAGAGCTTCCCAGCTGGAGCTCTGCTCTTCCCCATATGTTGCCAACTTGTACTTCCCAAGCGCTTAGCACAGTGCTCTGCACAAAGTAAGCGCTCAATAAATACAAATGAATGAATGAATGAATGAATAATAATAATGATGGCATTTGTAAAGCGCTTACTATGAGCAAGGCACTGTTCTAAGTGCTGGGGGGGAGATACAATCAATCAATCAATCGTATTTATTGAGCGCTTACTGTGTGCAGAGCACTGTACTAAGCGCTTGGGAAGTACAAGTTGGTAACGTATAGAGACAGTCCCTACCCAAGGTAGGTAGACAGACAGTCCCTGATACAAGGTGATCAGGTTGTCCCACGTGGGGCTCACAGTCTCAATCCCCATTTTACAGATGAGGGAACTGAGGCACAGAGAAGTTAAGTGATTTGCCCGAAGTCACACAGCTGACAATCGGCAGAGCTGGGATTTGAACCCATGACCTCTGTCTTCAAAGCCCGGGCTCTTTCCACTGAGCCACACTGCTTCTCTGTAATGGTGGGAGGGGGGAGAAACAGATGAGGGGCAGGGTGGGGAGGACGATCAGAATCCAGTCTCCCCACAGGCCACCTGTGGAGACCTCCCTCCAGCCCTTTCCTTTCCTCAGCAGCGCGTGAGGGCACCGTCACCAAGGATGGGCAGGAGAGCCCCAGAACTCGCCTCTCCCCAGGCAGGGAGGGGCCCTCCTCGGCCACACTCACGCCCGTGGGAGGCCGAGTTGGCAGAGCGGCACCAAGGACACAAAACTAATCTGCGCTCTATTTTCAAGCTCCACCGTGGACATCGTCCAAGGTCCCGGGGGAGGGGGTGGCAGAGGGCTGAGGGGAGACGGAGATGCTGGAGGAGGCCGGTCAGGGAAGGCCCGGGGAGTCCGAGGCCCGGCCTCGGGCCGGAGCTGACCCTCCGCTCTGGACCCCGAGAGCAGGCCCCCCGCTATCATAGGCCCGGCCCTCCCTGCTCGCTCCCGGTCTGCTCTGGTCCTCCCCCTCCTCGTGCATTCTGAGCCGCTCTCCCCTAGCCGTTGCTTGGATAATAATCGCCGGATGAGGACAACAAAGGCATTTTGCAATTTGAAATCTTGTAACCAGGCCCTTCCCAGGGCCCCCTCTGTGCCCAGCTCCAGAAAGGGGCAGGGCCTTGGGTGCCCTCTCAGGTCGTGAAGGGGCTAAGGGTGACCCCCTCGCCGCCTGGCCCGCCCACCGTGGGGGACGGCTGGAGGGCCCTGAGGTCCTGGGGAGACAGGGGTGAGTCGGGAAAAACAGGAGCCGGGGCAGGCGGTCTTTTGGGCTCCTCACCTCTTCCCAGAGGAAGATTCCGCGAGGCATTTCCTTGAATATCAACGGAGCCGTTGTCTGGAATAGCAATGACGGCACCGATGGCGCTCGGTGGGTTTTTCTGCCTCCCGAGTGTGGCAGGCAGAGGCCACCCAGGTGGGCCATACTCCCCTAGAAGCCCCCCCCGGCTCCCCCACCCCACCCCAAGGGGGCCAGTACAGTGCTCTGCACACAGTAAGTGCTCAATAAATACGATTGATTGATTGATCACATCCCTCCCTCAGCCTCCAGGTAGGACTGCTCCTCGCCTCGCCCCAAGCAGTTGGGTGATCTCGGAGGAAGGAGCTGCTTTGTCTCTGGGGCACATCCATTCTGGTGCCTCCCACCCCACCCCGGAGAGAAGTTCTTTCTGCTGTCTAGCCTAAATCCCTACTCAATCTCTCTGAGTCCTTCCTAAACTCTTGCAGGCTCTTGGAGTGATTGACACCACTCGCTTTATTATGGGAGTAACAGAGATGGGTCAGGTTTGAGCTCAGTTCAGGGTCAGGGGTGGGAGTGGGCTGAGGCAGAGGAGCCTTGCATGGGGGTTGGAAATGAGGGGTGGGTGTGCGGGAAGGACCCCCGACAAGTTTCCCTCTGGCTCAGGCCCTCGAGCCCTGCGGCTCACTTTAACGGGGTGGTCGCCCAATTGCCTGCGAGCAGGGTTGAGGGGTGTCGGGAAGACAGTCTGGGCACAGATCCCCTGTTCAGGAATACTTATGGCGGGCTGCTAGTGGCACAGGAGGGAGAGTCACAAAAGGCCCCTTTGTGACTTCTCCTCCATAGGCGCTCAGAGCGCAGCAGGGTGAGCAGGAGAAGAGGGCAAAGGAGAAGGAACAGCAGCTCTTCAGCCTCTCCATTTCATCCCAACAACGGGCTCACAGTCTAGAAGGGGGAGGCAAATCACTTGACTTCTCTGTGCCTCAGTTACTTCATTTATAAAATGGGGATTAAGACAGAAAGCCTTATGCGGGACAAGGACTGGGTTCAACCTGATTTGCTTGTATCCACCCCCAGGCTTACAATGCCTGGCACACATTAAGCACTTAACAAAAACTATTATTATTATTATTACTATACCCAGTGAGCTTCTGGGCCTTTCCCTCCCCACACCTCCCATACTCTTCTCTGTCCTGCCCGTGACTCTGGCTGGGAGCAGCTCTGCCCAGAGCTCCTGCTCTTAGTACCTGGTGCTCCTAACCCATTTCCCCTTTCCCCACCTCTCTCTTGTTCCCCCACTCTGATCTGAGAACCAGTGTGGCTCAGTGGAAAGAGCCCGGGCTTTGAAAACAGAGGTCAATGGGTTCAAATCCCAGCTCTGCCAATTGTCAGCTGCGTGGCTTTGGGCAACCCACTTAACTTCTCTGTGCCTCAGTTCCCTCACCTGTAAAATGGGGATTAAGACTGTGAGCCCCACGTGGGACAACCTGATTACCTTGTAACTACCCCAGCGCTTGGCACATAGTAAGCACTTAATAAATACTATTATTATTATTATTATTATTATCCATAGAGCCTGACCTAGTTGCCCCCAGCTCCCCACAAGCCAATCTGCTTCTGCACTGATGGTGAAGCAGCATGGCGCGGTGGATAGAGCACAGGCCTGAGTCAGATGGTCATGGGTTCTAATCCAGGCTCAGCCGCTTGTCCGCTGTGTGACTTGCCCAAAGTCACTTCTCTGTGCCTCAGTCACCGCATCTGTAAAACTGAAACTGTGAGTCCCACGTGGGACAGGGACTCTGTCCGACCCAATTTGCTGGTATCCACCACAGCGCTCAGTACAGTGTCTGGCACATAGTAAGCACTTAAATACCATAATAACAATTGTTATTATTGTTATGGTGTGGCAGAGAGCACTCCAGCCCAGAGAACCAGTGCCTCTGGCAACTGACTCTCTGCTTGGTTAACTCCTGCCCATTTAGGGGGCATCTTCTGGGCTTGGGTGGCGGCAGCAATGGGAGGACTGGGGGCAGGAGAGTAGGGTGGGGCCCTCGGGCTCAAAAAGCGTTGATGTCATGTCTGGTCCAGGAAAATTAGAGTGCTGGGAAGTAGCGGGAGAGAATATTTTCTCCATGAGCTTCCAGGAGGGGGTTGATAAGCCAGCCTCTAAATGATCCCCTTGCTTATGGGGAGATGACATTGAGTGGTGGCAGTAATAGAGGTGCTATAACCAGATAGCCCCAACTGCAGGGCCCGGGTAGGGAAGAAGTGGAGGGCTTTAGGATCCATCAGAGGTGAATGGGGTCTGGATGCTCTTAAAGATAGTCCAGGGACTATTTCCACAAAGATTTGACTGAGACTTCCTCGTACATTCAACCGTATATGGAGGTGCTACTTTGTAGGTCTTGCTGCCTTCGAGGCTCTTACAGTCTATTATGCTTTGACTCTCTTGATTTGACTTCTGTCAGGTCTGTCTCTCTGGCTACTGAGAAGGAAAATTTGGTGGTAGCAACAAGTCCGATGTCAGTCTTCTAGACTGTGAACCCATTTTTGGGTAGAGACCGTCTCTATATGTTGCCAACTTGTACCTCCCAAGCGCTTAGTATAGTGCTCTGCACACAGTAAGCGCTCAATAAATACAATTGAATGAATGAATGAATAATCCGGCCCAGCCAACAGGTCAGGAGATGGATCACTCTTCCCTGAGCCAGTGGGGGGGGTCACCCAATTTTTTTTTATTGGCATTCTGTTACATACTCACCTTGCGCCACGCACTCTACTACATGCTGGGGTAGATAACAAGCTGTTCAGGTTGGGCACAGTCCGTGTCTCACATGGGGCTCATGGTCTTAATAAAATAATAATAATGACGGCATTTATTAAGCGCTTACTATGTGCAAAGCACTGTTCTAAGCGCTGGGGAGGTTACAAGGTGATCAGGTTGTCCCACGGGGGGCTCACAGTCTTAATCCCCATTTTACAGATGAGGTCACTGAGGCCCAGAGAAGTTAAGTGACTTGCCCGAAGTCACACAGCAGACAATTGGCAGAGCCAGGATTTGAACCCATGACCTCTGACTCCAAAGCCCGGGCTCTTTCCACTGAGCCACGCTAATCCCCATTTGAAAGATGAGGTAACTGAGGCCCAGAGAAGTGAAGTGACTTGCCCAAGGTCACACAGCAAGAAGTGGCAGAGCCGGGGTTAGAACCCAGGTCCTCTTCACTCCCAGGCCCATACTCTATAGCCACTAGACTACGCCGCTTCTGTCCCAAGGATCCCGGGCACCTTCGCCCGAGCTGCTAGAAATTCTACCACCTTTCCCTGGTACCCAGCATATTCATGATCCCAGAAATGCCAGACTTGGGAAGGGCTGGTCAAATCCTGGGACAGGCTGGATCCCGGCAGAAAATATACCTAGGGTGGGCTGTGTCCCCACTTACCTGCAGCCTTGGGACTGTGGGAACCCAACCTTTCTGGAGGCTCTGGGGATCAAGCCCGAGTTTTGTTTCGGAGGTTTTGGGTTTTCTCCGGGCCAACCGTGGGGCAGGAAGAGTCCTGGGGGGCCGGTCAGACCTCACTGAGACCCTATCCCCACTTCTGCCCAATTTGGCACTATGCAAGTGGCATGATAATAATAATAACAGTATTTGTTAAGCGCTTACTGTGGGCCAGGCACTGTACTAAGCGGTGGACTCCTGTCCTCCAATC
Organism: Tachyglossus aculeatus; assembly: GCF_015852505.1. Classification (NCBI taxonomy): domain Eukaryota; kingdom Metazoa; phylum Chordata; class Mammalia; order Monotremata; family Tachyglossidae; genus Tachyglossus; species Tachyglossus aculeatus. Next base: position 26,957,209 of record NC_052072.1, on the reverse strand, counting down.
ACCCCATTTCAGTTCCAACCCAACCACTGGGGCCTGAGGACTGGGACCTAGGTCTAGTGATTACTAGGACCTTGGAGGTAATAATAATGATAATGGTGGCATTTGTTAAGTGCTTACTACGTGCCAAGCACTGTTCTAAGCGCTGGGGGGCATACAAGGTAATCAGTTTGTCCCATGCGGGGCTCACAGTCTTAATCCCCATTTTACAGATGTGGTAACTGAGGCACAGAGAAGTTAAGTGACTTGCCCAAAGTCCCACAGCTGACAAGCGGCGGAGCCGGGATGAGAACCCATGACCTCTGACTCCCAAGCCTGTGCTCTTCCCTAATTACTATGGTACTTGTTAGGTGCTTACTATGTGCCAAACGCTGTCCTAAACTCTGGGGTAGATACAAGATTATCAGGTCAGACACAGCTCCTGTCCCAAATAGGGCTTACAGTCGAAGTAGAAGGGAGTAGGATTTAATCCCCAGTTTTCACAGACGAAGAAACTTAGGGACAGACGAGTTAAACGACTTGCCCAAGGTCATACAGCAGGCAAGTGGCAGAGCCTGGATTAGAACCAGGGTCCTCTGATTGTCAGGCCTGGGCTCCTTCCACTGGGACACTAGTAGCCTCCCTCCACTTACCGGATTTGTCCCCAAATGACTAGTAGTTCAAGAATTAATTATCATCGTCATCATCATCAATCGTATTTATTGAGCGCTTACCATGTGCAGAGCACTGTACTAAGCGCTTGGGAAGTACAAATTGGCAACATAACTGGCGATTATATTGGCAATTATATTGGCAATTAAATTGGCAATTATATTGGCAATTAAATTGGCAATTATATACAGTAACATCAAAACAGCAACTATTCTAGCCATTACAGCCTTCCTAAATCTATTCTTTGACATACGAATTAGCCAGTCAGTACTGGGGCAGACACAAGGGGAGGCGGCCTGGAGGAGGGATTGGGAGGAGACCCCCCAAATCGATTAAGTATCCCGTGCCCCTCTAGTTCCCCCGATCCCGAGGGGTGGAAGCCAGGATGTTTTCAAATCAGTCGTGGGATGGGAGTCCGGGCCGGGCCCCGGCCCCCTCCCCGTCTCTCGCCCCCCGCTCACCTGAAGATGCCGGGTTCGCGGATGTGCTCGGGCCCCAGGGCCGTCCCCTTGAGGAACTCGTAGCACAGCCCGTTTTGGAAGGTGCAGTAGAGTTTGGGGGCACAGCCGTGGGCCCAGAGCAGCTGGAAGTTGCGGACCTCGTTCTCCCGGTCCACCAGCAGCTCCGTCCTCTCGCCGTAGACGCGGACCAGCACCGTGTCCGTCATGTCCTCGTCCACGTAGCAGCCCACCAGCTTGTTAGTGATGCCGTCCGTGAAGTGCTGGCGGGGAGGGGAGAAGGACAGGTGGGTTGGGGAGGGAGATGGCGGGTGAGGAGGGGGACGGGGGCAGCGGGGGCCCAGTGGCCCAGTGGATAAAGCACAGGCCTCAGAGCCAAAACATCATGGGTTCTATGCCCCTTCCTTCCTCTCCCCCTCCCCCCCCCCTCCATCCCCCCCACCTTACCTCCTTCCCTTCCCCACAGCACCTGTATATATGTATATATATTTGTACGTATTTATTACTCTATTTATTTTACTTGTACATATCTAGTCTATTTTATTTTGTTAATATGTTTTGTTTTGTTCCCTGTCTCCCCCTTCTAGACTGTAAGCCCACTGTTGGGTAGGGACCGTCTCTATGTGTTGCCAGCTTGTACCTCCCAAGCGCTTAGTACAGTGCTCTGCACACAGTAAGCGCTCAATAAATACGACTGACTGATTGACTGATTCTAATCCCGGCTCTGCCACTTCATTATCATCATCAGTCGTATTTATTGAGCGCTCACTGTGTGCAGAGCACTGTACTAAGCGCTTGGGAAGTACAAGTTGGCAACACATAGAGACGGTCCCTACCCAACAGTGGGCTCACAGTCTAGGATGCCCCTGGGGTCAGCGGTGGTGGGTCTGCGAGTCGGAAGGTCCTGGATTCTAATCCCGGCTCTGCCGCTTGTCTGCTGTGTGGCCTCAGGCAAGCCACTATACTTCTCTGTGCCTCAGTTACCTGCTCCATGATCTTGCCTGCTGTGTGACCTCGGGCCAGTCACTTCACTTCTCTGCGCCTCAGTTACCTCATCTGGAAAATGGGGATTGAGACCGTGAGCTCCACCTGGGACAGAGACCGTGTTCGACCCGACTGGCTGGTGTCCACCCCAGCGCTTAGCACGCTGCCTGGCATATAGTAAGCGCTTAAGAGATACCACAATTATTATTATTCCTGATTAGTCCCCATCCAAATAGTGGAGTTGGAGGGAGGGCATTTGGCCGTCAACCGGAGAGGTCCACAGTGCTAGGCTGGTGGCAACAGCTCTAAAATAACAGGGGCCGATCTGCCCGTTAGCCATCTAATTAACGAATCAATGGTACTTATTGAGCACTTACTATGTGCAGAGCACTGTACTAAGTTCTAGGGAGTTGGCGGAAACATTCCTTGCCCACAGTGAGCTTAGTCCAGTGCTTTGCACACGGTATGCGCTCAATAAATATGATTAATAATGAGCTTACAGTCCAGCAGGGGAGATAGACATTAATAAAAATAAAGAATTTATAATATGTAATTCAATAGTCAAATGCATCAAAATTCCCCTAGTGAATGCCCCTTCCCTCCCACCGGGCCTCCAGAACCCCCAGATCCCGATTCCGACATACCTGCAGGTCCCTGGCTCAGACAAACAATAATTTTAAAAAATAGTATTTGTTAAGCGCTTACTATGTGACCGGCACTGGACTAGGTGCTGGGGTGGATACAAACAAATCAGATTGGACACAGTCCCTGTCCCACATGGGGCTTCCAGTCTTAATCCCCATTTTACAGATAACGTAACTGAGGCACAGAGAAGTGAAGTGACTTGCCCAAGGTCACACAGCGGACATGTGGCAGAGTCAGGATTAGCACTGACTCCCAGGACCAGGCTCTATCCACTACACCATACTGCTTCTGTAATAATAATAATAATAATGGCATTTATTAAGCGCTTACTATGTGCAAAGCACTGTTCTAAGAGCTGGGGAGGTTACAAGGTGATCAGGTTGTCCCACGTGGGCCTCACAGTCTTCATCCTCATTTTACAGATGAGGTCACTGAGGCCCAGAGAAGTTAGGCAACTTGCCCAAAGTCACACAGCTGACAGTTGGCGGAGTCGGCATCTGAACCCACGACCTCTGACTCTGCGTCTTCATCCCCATTTTACAGATGAGGTCACCGAGGCCCAGAGAAGTTTGGCGACTTGCCCAAAGTCACCCAGCTGACAGTTGGCGGAGTCGGGATGTGAACCCACGACCTCTGACTCCGAGTCTTCATCCCCATTTTACAGATGAGGTCACCGAGGCCCAGAGAAGTTCGGCGACTTGCCCAAAGTCACACAGCTGACAGTTGGCGGAGTCGGGATCTGAACCCACGACCTCTGACTCCGCGTCTTCATCCCCTTTTTACAGATGAGGTCACTGAGGCCCAGAGAAGTCAGGCGACTTGCCCAAAGTCACCCAGCTGACAGTTGGCGGAGTCGGGATCTGAACCCACGACCTCTGACTCCGAAGCCCGGGCTCTTTCCACTGAGCCACGCTGCTTCTCTGATTACAGACCTGTAACTTGGTTACATTAACGTCTGTCTCCCTCTCTAAACTGCAAGGTCGTTGCGGGCGGAGAATGTGCCCGCTATAGTGTATTCTCCCAAGCGTTTAGTACAGTGCTCTGCGCACGGTAGGCGTTCAGTAAATACGAAGTGGGTGGGAAGGGACCAGAGTTGTGCCCTGGGAAGTGTTTACACCACAGATTGGGAGGGCGGTGACCAAGGTGTCCCGGCAGGTCACAAACAACATCCAGAGCAGCCTCAGTGACCCCAGCGCCCTGCCAGGCTGGGCAAGCTGACCTCTGACCCCGGGTCCTTAGGGGACTCGGGAGCAATTGTATAATCATCAATCGTATTTATTGAGCGCTTACTATGTGCAGAGCACTGTACTAAGCGCTTCCCTTCCCCACAGCACCTGTATATATGTATATATGTTGGTACATATTTATTACTCTATTTATTTATTTATTTATTTTACTTGTACATATCCATCCTATTTATTTTATTTTGTTAACATGTTTGGTTTGGTTCTCTGTCTCTCCCTTCCAGACTGTGAGCCCGCTGTTGGGTAGGGACGGTCTCTATACGTTGCCAACTTGGACTTCCCAAGCGCTTAGTACAGTGCTCTGCACACAGTAAGCGCTCAATAAATACGATTGATGATGATGATATCCATTCTATTTATTTTGTTAATATGTTTGGTTTGGTTCTCTGTCTCCCCCTTCTAGACTGTGAGCCTGCTGTTGGGTAGGTACCGTCTCTATACGTTGCCAACTTGGACTTCCCAAGCGCTTAGTACAGTGCTCTGCACACAGTAAGTGCTCAATAAATACGATTGATGATGATGCTATCCATTCTATTTATTTTATTTTGTTAATATGTTTGGTTTGGTTCTCTGTCTCCCCCTTCCAGACTGTGAGCCCGCTGTTGGGTAGGAACCGTCTCTATACGTTGCCAACTTGTACTTCCCAAGCGCTTAGTACAGTGCTCTGCACACAGTAAGCGCTCAATAAATACGATTGATGATGCTGCTATCCATTCTATTTATTTTATTTTGTTAATATGTTTGGTTTGGTTCTCTGTCTCCCCCTTCTAGACTGTGAGCCCACTGTTGGGTAGGGACCATCTCTATATGTTGCCAACTTGGACTTCCCAAGCGCTTAGTACAGTGCTCTGCACACAGTAAGCGCTCAATAAATATGGTTGATGATGATGCTATCCATTCTATTTATTTTATTTGGTTAATATGCTTGGTTTGGTTCTCTGTCTCCCCCTTCCAGACTGTGAGCCCACTGTTGGGTAGGGACCGTCTCTATATGTTGCCAACTTGTTCTTCCCAAGCGCTTAGTACAGTGCTCTGCACACAGTAAGTGCTCAATAAATACGATTGATGATGATGCTATCCATTCTATTTATTTTATTTTGTTAATATGTTTGGTTTGGTTCTCTGTCTCCCCCTTCTAGACTGTGAGCCCGCTGTTGGGTAGGGACCGTCTCTATATGTTGCCAACTTGGACTTCCCAAGCGCTTAGTACAGTGCTCTGCACACAGTGAGCGCTCAATAAATACAATTGATAATGATGCTATCCATTCTATTTATTTTATTTTGTTAATATGTTTGGTTGGTTCTCTGTCTCCCCTTCTAGACTGTGAGCCCACTGTTGGGTGGGGACTGTCTCTATATGTTGCCAACTTGGACTTACCAAGCGCTTAGTACAGTGCTCTGCACACAGTAAGCGCTCAATAAATATGATTGATTGATTGATTGGTATTTGTTAAGCGCTTACTGGGTGTCAGGCACCATACTAAATGCCGATCCTCCCTACCCTGGACCACCGTCCTGGCCCTCCCAGCCCCTGCAGACCCTCCTGCCTCAGTTACCTCATCTGTAAAATGGGGATTAAGACTGTGAGCCCTATTTGGGACAACCTGATCACCTTGTAACCTCCCCAGCACTTAGAATAGTGCTTTGCACATAGTAAGCGCTTAATAAATGCCATTATTATTATTATTATTATTATTATTAATACGATTGATTTGCCTGGGGTCTGCCCTCGTGGCTCAGTGGAAAAGAGCCCGGGCTTTGGAGTCGGAGGTCATGGGTTCAAATCCCGGCTCCGCCAACTGTCGGCTGTATGACTTTGGGCAAGTCACAACTTCTCTGGGCCTCAGTCCCCTCATCTGTAAAATGGGGATTAAGACTGTGAGCCCTCCCGTCGGACAACCTGATCACCATGTAACCTCCCCAGCGCTTAGAACGGTGCTTTGCACATAGTAAGCGCTTAATAAATGCCATTATTATTATTATTATTATTATTATTAATACGATTGATTTGCCTGGGGTCTGACCTCGTGTCTCAGTGGAAAAGATGCCGGGCTTTGGAGTCGGAGGTCATGGGTTTAAATCCCGGCTCCTCCAACTGTCGGCTGTGTGACTTTGGGCAAGTCACTTAACTTCTCTGGGCCTCAATTCCCTCATCTGTAAAATGGGGATTAAGACTGTGAGCCCTCCCGTCGGACAACCTGATCACCATGTAACCTCCCCAGTGCTTAGAACAGTGCTTTGCACATAGTAAGCGCTTAAGAAATGCCATTACTATTATTATTATTATTATTATTATTATTATTATTCCAGGGAGCAGCATGGTCCAGTGGATAGAGCAAAGGCAGAGGAGTCAGAGGACCTGGATTCTAATCCCGGCTTGGACACGTGCCGTGCCTCGGTGCAGCCTTCGGGAAGCAGCATGGAGTGCTGGATAGAGCATGGGCCCAGGAGTCAGAAAGTCATGGATTCTAATCCCGGCTCCACCACTTGTCTGCTGTGCAACCTTGGACAAGTCGCTTCACTTCTCTGGGCCTCAGTTATCATCTCACCTGTAAAACGGGGGTTGAGACTGTAAGCCCCACATGGGACAGGGACCGTGTCCAACTCAATCTGCTTGTAGCCACCCCAGCGCTCAGTACAGTGCCTGGCACATAGTAAATGCTTAACAAATACCATTATTATTATCATTATTATTATTCTTTGTGTCTTGGGCAAGTCACTTAACCTCTCTGGGCCTCAGTTATCATCTCATCTGTAAAATGGGGGTTGCGACTGTGAGCCCCACATGGGACAGAGATCGTGTCCAACTCAATTTGCTTGTATCCACCCCAGCGCTCAGTACAGTGCCTGGCACATAGTAAATGCTTAACAAATATCATTATTATTATTCTGTGTGTCTTGGGCAAGTCACAACCTCTCTGGGCCTCAGTTATCATCTCATCTGTAAAACGGGGATTGAGACTGTGAGCCCCACATGAGACAGGGACCGTGTCCAACTCAATTTGCTTGTATCCACCCCAGCGCTCAGTACAGTGCCTAGCACATAGTAAATGCTTAACAAATACCATTATTATTATCATTATTATTATTCTGTGTCTTGGGCAAGTCACTTAACCTCTCTGGGACTCAGTTACCATCTCATCTGTAAAACGGGGGTTGAGACTGTAAACCCCACATGAGACAGGGACCGTGTCCAACTCAATCTGCTTGTAGCCACCCCAGCGCTCAGTACAGTGCCTGGCACATAGTAAATGCTTAACAAATACCATTATTATTATCATTATTATTATTCTGTGTGTCTTGGGCAAGTCACTTAACCTCTCTGGGCCTCAGTTATCATCTCATCTGTAAAACGGGGATTGAGACTGTAAACCCCACAAGAAACAGGGACCGTGTCCAACTCAATTTGCTTGTATCCACCCCAGCGCTCAGTACAGTGCCTGGCACATAGTAAATGCTTAACAAATACCATTATTATTATTATTATTCTGTGTGTCTTGGGCAAGTCACTTAACCTCTCTGGGCCTCAGTGTCCAGAACTTTAAAAGGGGGATTCAAGACCGCGAGCACCGTGACAGGGGCTGTGTCCGATCTGACGAACTCGCACCTACCCCAGCAGTTAGAAGAGCGCTTGACGCATAGTAAGCGCTTAAACAAATTCCCTTAAAAAATTAAATAAAGGAGTTGCAGGGCCTTAGCCTGGTCTGACCCTGATGAGGAATTCCTCGGCAGTTGTGTGTGTGTAATAATAATAATTATTCCTCAAAGATAGGGGGGAATCTGGGGAGGGTGAGTGGGGGTCATTAGCTTACAGGCCATGGTCCACAGTCGGGGTAAAGCCCACGAGGGAGGTTGGCATGTCTCACCTGGGCAAGGTGAGCGTGGCCCACAGGGGAGGGCAACCCGGAGTCGCTGGGGTTACCAGCGAAGCTTGGGCACCGATGCCCCTGCCCACCGGACACAAGCTCTGGGCAAGCCCAATGCCACCTTGCAGGCATTGAGAAACTCTAGGCAAGCCCAATGCCACCACCAATCAATCAATCAATCAATCGTATTTATTGAGCGCTTACTATGTGCAGAGCACTGTACGAAGCGCTTGGGAAGTACAAATTGGCATCACACAGAGACAGTCCCTACCCAACAGTGGGCTCACAGTCTAAAAGGGGGAGACAGAGAACAGAAACACCATGCAGGCATTGAGCAGCAGTGTGGCTCCGTGGAAAGAGCACAGGCTTTGGAGTCAGGGGTCATTTCCAGACTGTGAGCCCACTGTTGGGTAGGGACCGTCTCTATGGGTCGCCAACTTGTACTTCCCAAGCGCTTAGCGCACAGTAAGTGCTCAATAAATCCGATCGATTGATTGATTGTACTTCCCAAGCGCTTAGTACAGTGCTCTGCACCCAGTAAGCGCTCAATAGATATGATTGATTGATTGTACTTCCCAAGCGCTTAGTACAGTGCTCTGCCCCCAGCAAGGCTCAACAAATACGACTGAATGAATGAATGAATGGGTTCAAATCCCGGCTCCGCCGACTGTCGACCGTGTGACTCTGGGCAAGTCACTTAACTTCTCTGGGCCTCGGTCTGTCAAATGGGGATGAAGGCTGTGAGCCCCCCCCTCACCGTGGGACAGGCTGATCACCTCGTATGCTCCCCAGTGCTTAGCACATAGTAAGCGCTTAATAAATGCCGTTATAATGATGATCATGACAGGCGTTGGTGGGGACGCCTGGGTCCCCGGGGGCGGGGGAGGGGAGGGAGAGCAGGGGGCCAACGGGGAAGCTGAGCGCTTAGCACAGTGCTCCGCGCCCGTTCAGTCTGCCCCGCCTGAATGAGGAGGGGGAGGGATAACGACTGACTGCCTTTGCACGCTCCTCGGGGGCAGCATCCCTGCCTCCCGGAGGCCCTGGATTCCCGGCCCACCTTGGTTTGGATTCGGCCGGGCGGCCAGTGCGGTCGGAGCTGGCGGATGATGCTTAGGGCTCCGGGCAGGATGTCGTCCTGGTCCACCAGCAGGTCCAGGCGCCGGACCGCCGCCGCCCCGCTCTGCTCCATGCCCCATGGGCGCTCTGGGCCGCGGAGCCCCGCCCCGTCCAGTCCAGTCCCGGCCCGGCCCGGCCCGGCCCGGCCCGCCCCAGCCGGACCGGGGGATGGACGGGGGGACGGACGGGGGGACGGACGGGGGGACGGACGGAGGGACGGACGGAGGGGCGGACGGAGGGGCGGGCCGGCGGGCGGACACGGGGAGGGGCCGAAGGCGAGGCGTCAGTCACGCTCCCGGCGGAGCCCCGCCCCCAGACGGCCTCTCCAGCCCCCGCCCCCTCGAGGCCTCGCCCCCAGCGGGCTTCTTTAGCCCCCGCCCCCTCGAGGCCACACCCCCAGACGGCATCTTTAGCCCCCGCCCCCTCGAGGCCCCGCCCCCGGACGGCCTCTCCAGCCCCCGCCCCCTCGAGGCCCCGCCCCCTAGACGGCCTCTCCAGCCCCCGCCCCCTCGAAGGCCCCGCACTACGCCCCGCCCCCTCGAGGCCCCGCCCCCAGCGGGCTTCTTTAGCCCCCGCCCCCTCGAGGCCCCGCCCCCGGACGGCCTCTCCAGCCCCCGCCCCCTCGAGGCCCCGCGCTAGGCACCGCCCATCAATGCCACGCCCCCAGACGGCATCTAGGCCCCCGCCCCCTCGAGGCCCCGCCCCCAGGCGGCCTCTCCAGCCCCCGCCCCCTCGAGGCCCCGCCCCCAGGCGGCATCTTTAGCCCCCGCCCCCTCGAGGCCACACCCCCAGACGGCAATTTTAGCCCCCGCCCCCTCGAGGCCCCGCCCCCAGGCGACATCTGCAGCCCCCGCCCCCTCGAGGCCCCGCGCTAGGCCCCGCCCATCAATGCCCCGCCCTCAGACGGCATCAAAGCCCCGCCCCCTCGAGGCCCCGCCCCCAGACGGCCTCTCCAGCCCCCGCCCCCTCGAGGCCCCTCACTAGGCCCCGCCCATCAATGCTCGCCCCCAGAGGGCTTCTTTAGCCCCCGCCCCCTCGAGGCCACACCCCCAGACGGCATCTTTAGCCCCGCCCCCTCGAGGCCACACCCCCAGACGGCATCTCCAGCCCCCGCCCCTCGTGGCCACGCACTAGGCCCCGCCCATCAAGTCCCCCCGCCCCCTCAAAGCCCCGCCCCCTCAAGGCCTCACCCCAGACGGCAACTCTAGGCCCCGCCCCCTCGAGGCCCCGCCCCAGACGTCATCTCTATACCCCGCCCATCAATGCCACGCCCTCAGACGGCATCTAGGTCCCGCCCCATCGAGGCCACGCCCCCAGACGACATCTTTAGCCCCCGCCCCCTCAAGGCCACGCCCCCAGAGGGCATTTCTAGCCCCGCCCCCTCAAGGCCACGCCCCCGGACGGAAACTCTAGCTCCATCCCTCGAGGCCACGCCCCTGACGTCGTCTCGAGGCCACGCCCCTCGAGGCCACGCCCCCCGACGGCATCCATTGGCCCCGCCCTCTCAACGTTATGCCCCCGACGTCATCTCTAGTCCCCGTCCCTCGAGGTCACGCCCCCAGACGGCACCTCTAGGCCCCGCCCTCTCAACGTTATGCCCCAACCGTCACCTCTAGGCCCCGCCCATCAATACCACGCCCTCAGACGTCATCTAGGCCCCGCCCCTCGAGGCCACGCCCCTCGAGGCCCCGCCCCCAGACGGCATCCCTAGGCCCCGCCCCAGGCCCCGCCCCCAACAATAATAATAGTAATAATAATGATGGCATTTGTTAAGCGCTTACAATAATAATAATAATAATAATAATAATAATGGCATTTGTTAAGCGCTTACCATGTGCAAAGCCCTAGGTTGTCCCACAGGGGGCTCACAGCCTTCATCCCCATTTGACAGATGAGGTCACTGAGGCACAGAGAAGTGACTTGCTCAAAGTCACACAGCTGACACGACACTCACTCCCTCGGTGACCTCATTCGCTCCCACGGCTTCAACTATCATCTCTACGCTGATGACACCCAGATCTCCATCTCTGCCCCTGCTCTCTCCCCCTCCCTCCAGGCTCGCATCTCCTCCTGCCTTCAGGCCATCTCCATCTGGACGTCTGCCTGCCACCTAAAACTCAACATGTCCAAGACTGAACTCCTCGTCTTCGCTCCCAAACCCTGCCCTCTCCCTGACTTTCCCATCACTGTAGATGGCACTGCCATCCTTCCCGTCTCACAAGCCCTCAACCTTGGTGTCATCCTCGACTCCGCTCTCTCGTTCACCCCTCACATCCAAGCCATCACCAAAACCTGCCGGTCTCAGCTCCGCAACATTGCCAAGATCCGCCCTTTCTTCTCCATCCAAACGGCTACCCTGCTCGTTCAAGCTCTCATCCTATCCCGTCTGGATTACTGTATCCTCCTCTCCGATCTCCCATCCTCCTGTCTCTCTCCACTTCAATCCATACTTCACGCCACTGCCTGGATCGTCTCTGTCCAGAAACGCTCTGGGCATGTTACTCCCCTCTTCAAAAATCTCCAGTGGCTACCAACACATCAGGCAGAAACTCCTCACCCTTGGCTTCAAGGCTCTTCATCACCTCGCCCCCTCCCACCTCACCTCCCTCCTCTCCTTCTCCATCCCAGCCCGCACCCTCCGCTCCTCTGCCGCTAATCTCCTCACCGGGCCTTGTTCTCGCCTGTCCCACCGTCGACCCCCTGGCCTGAAATGCCCTCCCTCCCGACATCTGCCAAGCTAGCTCTCTTCCTCCCTTCAGGGCCCTACTGAGAGTTCACCTCCTCCAGGAGGCCTTCCCACACTGAGCCCCCTCCTTTCTCTCTCCCTCCTCCCCCTCCCCTCAGCCTTACCTTCTGCCCCTCCCCACAACACCTGTATATATGTATATATGTTTGTACGGATTTATTGCTCTATTTTATTTGTTCAGTCAGTCAGTCAGTCAATCAGTCAATCCTATTTGCTGAGAGCTTTCTGTGCGCAGAGCACTGTAATGAGCACTTGGGAGAGTACAGTATAATTCATTCATTCATTCAATCATATTTGTTGAGCGCTTACTGTATGCAGAGCACTGTACTAAGCGCTTGGGAAGTGCAAGTTGGCAACATGTAGAGACAGTTCCTACCCAACAACGGGCTCACAGTCTAGAAGGGGGAGACAGACAACAAAACAAAACGAGTGGAGAGGTGTCAAGACGTCAGAACAAATAAAATTAAAGCTATATGCACATCATTAACAAAATAAATAGAATACTAAATATGTACAAGTAAAATAAATAGAGTAATAAATCTGTACAAACATATATACGGGTGCTGTGGGGAGGGGAAGGAGGTAGGGCAGGGGGGATGGGGAGGACGAAAGGAAAAAGGGGGCTCAGTCTGGGAAGGCCTCTTGGAGGAGGTGAGCTCTCAGTAGGGCTTTGAGAAAAAGAGCTAGCTTGGTGGATGTGTGGAGGGAGGGCATTCCAGGCCAGGAGGAGGACGTGGGCGGGGGGTCGACGGCAGGACAGGCGAGAACGAGGCTCAGTGAGAAGGTTAGGAGTGGAGGGTGTGGGCTGGGCTATAGAAGGAGAGAAGGGAGGTGAGGTAGGAGGGGGCGAGGTGATGGACAGCCTTGAAGCCGAGAGTGAGGAGCTTTTGCTTGATGTGTAAGTTGACTGGCAACCACTGGAGATTTTTGAGGAGGGGAGTAACATGCCCAGAGCGTTCCTGCACAAAGATGATCCGGGCAGCAGTGTGAAGTATAGACTGAAGAGGGGAGAGACAGGAGGATGGGAGATCAGAGAGGAGGCTGATCCAGTCGGGATAGGATGAGAGATTGAACTAGAAAGGTAGCAGTTTGGTTGGAGAGGAAAGGGCGAATCTTGGCGATGTTATGGAGGTGAGATGGCAGGTTTTTTTTTAATGGCATTTATTAAGCGCTTACTATGTGCAAAGCACTGTTCTAAGCGCTGGGGAGGTTACAAGGTGATCAGGTTGTCCCACATGGGGCTCACAGTCTTAATCCCCATTTTACAGATGAGGTAACTGAGGCACAGAGAAATGAAGTGACTTGCCCAGAGTCACACAGCTGACAAGTGGCAGAGCCGGGATTTAAACCCATGACCTCTGACTCCAAAGCCCGTGCTCTTTCCACTGAGCCACGCTGGCTCTCGCCGGTTTTGGTGATGGAGACACATTTCCTACCCACAACGAGTTTACAGTCCAGAGACAGTGACAGGGAAAGTGAGGAACGTATATTCAGAGACCTTTGGGACAGAGGGACCTAGACCTTCCTCCTGGAAGAGGAGGAGGAGGAGGAGGAGGAGGAAGATGAGGAGGAGGAGTAAAGGTATTCTTTAATGCCTAAGGGCTTAGAAGGAGCTGAGCGCAGGTCTGATAAATAGCAGCTGGGTTTGGACTGAGCCCAGTGATTTCCAAACTTTTTCCCACAGGGAATGCTAGGATTTCCTTGGGTCAGTAGTTCCCTGCTCCCAAATGCCTTTTATTCATCTTTACCTCCAGCCTCCCAACCAGGATTTCTTTTTCCTTCCAAACTTTCCCCCATCTAGTAGTTCAGAGCGAGGACACCAGCTCCTGGTTCTATCTGATGCTCTCATTCTCTCTGGACTCAGTTTTTCCATCTTGAGAATGGGGAGAATCATCTCTGCCCTTTCTACCCGTATAAAACAAACTGAAAAGGTTGGAGTTCTTGAATCTGGACAGTCGGGCTGAGAAGAATAAAAATGAACGATGACGGTATTCGTTAAGCACTTACTATGTGACAGGCACCGTACTAAGCACTGGGGTGGATACAAGCAGATTGAGTTGGATGCAGTCCAATTTATTGTAGATTACAGACTAATGAGTGGAGTGGACAGGGTGATAATGGAATTGTTATGATTACAATTAATATTATTATTATTATTAATAATAATGATTGCATTTGTTAAGCACTTACTATGTGCAAAGCACTGTTCTAAGCGCTGCGGAGGATACAATGCGATCAGGTTGCCCCAGGTGGGGCTCACAGTCTTAATCCCCATTTTACAGATGAGGTAATTGAGGCCCAGAGAAGTTAAGTGACTTGCCCAAAGTCACACAGCTGACAAGCGGCAGAGCCGGGATTAGAACCCATGACCTCTGACTCCCAAGCCCGGGCTCTTTCCACTGAGCCACGCTGCTTCTTAATACTAAAACAGTAGTAATAATAAGTGCTTATTATGGACCAAGCACTGTACCAAGCACTGGGATAGATGCAAAATAATCAGGTCAGACACAGTCCCTGTCCAACATGGGGCTCACAGTTGAAGAACAGATATTCCATCCTCATTTAACAAATGAGGAAGCAGAGACACAGGGAAGTTAAGTGACTCGCCAAAAGTCACAGAGCAAACATGCAGTGGAGTCAGAATTAGAACCCAGATCTCCTGACTCCCAAGCCTGAGCCATTTCATCCAGAACTGGGTTCTCCAACTCCGACATCACTAGCTTGATGGACCACCCATGGAAACCTGAGGGTGGAAGTTTCAATACAGACAAGAGGAATCATTATTTCACACGGCGGGTGGGCCGGGCAGGCGATTTGTTACCCCAGGAAGTTGTGAAGGGAAAATGACAAGAGGCTGAAGAAAGGTCTAGATAAATTCATGGACCAGAAGTCCATAAGGGCTTACCAGAGGGAAAGTCAGGGATGTAGATCATTAGGGATATTAGCTGGTCCAGCCCTACCTACTAGGATAGATCAATCAATCAATCATCAACATCATCATCATCAATCGTATTTATTGAGCGCTTACTATGTGCAGAGCACTGTACTAAGCGCTTGGGAAGTACAAATTGGCAACATATAGAGACAGTCCCTACCCAAAAGTGGGCTCACAGTCTAAAAGGTGGGTTTATTGAGCACTTACTGTATGCAGAGCACTGTACTAAGCGCTGAGGTTAGTACCAAACCACAGAGCTGGTAGACACATTCCCTGCCCACAATGAGCTTCCAGTCTAGAGGGGGAAACAGCTATGAATATAATAAATAATGCATATAAGTGTAATGTACATAACTGCTGTGGAGCTGAGGTTGGGGTAAATACTGAATGCCTAAAGTGTACAAATCCAAGTGCAGATGTAAGGATAGATAATAATAATAATAGTAATGGTATTTGTTAACAATGTGCCAAGCACTGTTCTAAGCGCTGAAGTAGATACAAGGTATCAGGTTGTCCCACGTGGGGTTCACAGTCTTAATCCCCGTTTTACAGATGAGGTAACTGAGGCACAGAGAAGTTAAGTGACTTGCCCAACATCACACAGCTGATAAGCGGCGGAGCTGGGATTAGAACCCATGATCTCTCACTCCCAAGCCTGTGCTATTTCCACTGAGCCACGCTGCTTCTCTAGATGTAAGGAGGGCAACTATCACACATTTTCTCCAGGTTTTGCCAGTGTTGGAGAAAGAAAATTGGGCTGGATGGAGCCCAATTGTTCTACTTTTGGTCTTGCCCAATCTATCGCATTTATTAAGCACCTATTATCCTAAGCACTAGGGAAAGTACAAAGAAGCAGAAGACCCAATCCCTGTCCTCAGGGAATTTACAGTCTCCCAGGGGAGAGGCACAAAGTAATTTAGATAGGAAGAGAAGCAGTGTGGCCTAGTGGAAAGAGCACGGGCCTGCGCATCAGAGGAGCTGGGTTCTAATCCTGCCTCTGCCGATTTCTTGCAGTGTGACTTTGGGCAAGTTATTTCTCCGTGTTTCAGTTTCTTCAATTGTAAAATGGGGATTAAATCCTCCTCCCTCCTACTTAGACTGTGAGTTCCATGAGGGACAGTCCATCTGGATAAACTTGTATCTACTCCCGGGCTTAATACAGTTAATTCAGTTAATACAGTTAAGCACTTAGTAAGTGCTTAACATATATCATGAAAAGAAAAGACAATGGAAATATGGAAAGGTCAATACATAAGACATTAATCAGAGTATGTTATGTGTATGTGTTGCATATCAAAAGCATTCCTGGTAGTTGTGAGTGTATAAATGCTAGGAAAGTAGTTTGGAGGATGTGACCTGGGAAGAAGAAAATGGTTTGGGGAATGTCTCATGGTAAAGGTGGGATCTCAGGAGGACTATGGAGATGGGAAGGGCTGTGGGCTAGTGGATTTGAAGTAGGAGGAAGTTCTGGGCAGGGGGAAGGAAGTGAGCAAGGAGTTGGAGTCAGGAAGAGTGAGAAAAAGAATAATTGTGGTATATGTTAAGTGCTTTCTATATGTCAAGTACTGTACTAAGTGTTGGTGTTGAAACAAATTAATCAAGCCAGATATAGTCACTGTCCTATACAGAGCTCACATACTAAATTAGAGAGAATAGGATTTAATCTGCCTGTTTTCCAGATGAGGTAGGTGAGGCACAGGGAAGTTAAGTGACTGGCTCGAGGTCACACAGCACACAGCAGATTAGAACCAGGCTCCTGCTCTTTCCACTAGGCCATGCTGCTTCCCAGTGTGACTGATTGATTAATTGATTGATTCCTCATCACCCCCTCAGCACGGCTCTGCGCCCAATCCAGAGCTAGCTGCAAGGGTGGGCGGCACAGCTGACTATGCAGCTGCCGGCCACCCAGCTGCCCATTGTGCTGCAGCCGGGGCCCTCGGACAGAGGTCTATTCCACATCGGGGAAAGGATGCTCCATTGCCCTAATGGAAAGAGTACAGGCTTGGGAGTCAGGAGGTTCTAACCCCAGCTCTGCCACTTGTCTGCTGGGTGACCTTGAGCAAGTCATTTCACTTCTCTGTGCCACTGCTTCCTCCTCTGTAAAATGGGGATTCAATACCCGTTCTCCCTCGCGCTTAGACTGCGAGCCCCGTGTAAGACGGGAACTGGATCTGACCTGATTGTCTTGCATCTATGCCAAGTGTTCAGTACAGTGCTCAGCATGTAGTATGCATTTAATAGATACCACAGTTATTGTTATTATTGCTTCCACAAGAGCCCCTTAACCAGGGAGTGGTAGCCCTTAAGTCAGTCAGTCAGTCAGTCGTATTTATTAAGTACTTACCAGGTGCAGAGCGCTGTACTGAATACTTGGAAGAGTATAATGCAATGATAGACACACTTCCTGACTGAAATGAGTTTACAGTCTAGATGGGGAGACAGATATTAATAAATTACAGGTATGTATGTAAGTGCTGTGGGGCTAGGAGGGAGGATGAATAAAGGGGGCAAGACAGGGTGACTCAGAAGGGAGTAGAGGAAGAGGAAGACCTCTTAGTCAGGGAAGACCTCTTGGAGGAGATGTGCCTTCAATAAAGCTTGTAAGCATTTTGTTATTCACTCCTTTCCCAGTTCCACAGCATTTATAGACCTGTTCTTATCCTCTGCTGCTTCCCCTGTCATTTATTTAATGTCTGTCAAGCCCATATGATTGTAAATTGCTTGAGGGCAGGGATTGAGCTGGTCTACCAATTCTATTGCATTGTACTTTCCCAAGAGCTCAGTTGAGTGAGAAGCAGCAAGGCGTAGCGGATAGAGTATGGGCCTGGAAATCAGAAGGTCATGAGTTCTCATCTGCTCTGTCACTTGTCTGCTATAGGGTAATAAATATGTATATATGTTTGTACATATTTATTACCCTATTTATTTATTTATTTTACTTGTACCTATCTATTCTATTTATTTTATTTTGTTAGTATGTTTGGTTTTGTTTTCTGTCTCCCCCTTCTAGACTGTGAGCCCACTGTTGTGTAGGGACTGTCTCTATATGTTGCCAGCTTGTACTTCCCAAGCGCTTAGTACAGTGCTCTGCACACAGTAAGCGCTCAATAAATACGATTGATTGATTGATTGCTATGTGACCGTGGGTAAGTCACTTCATTTCTCTGGGCCTCAGTTACCTCATCTGTAAAATGGGGATTGAGACTGTGAGCCCCACATGGGACAGGGACTGTGTCCAACCCCAGCTGTATCCACCCCAGAGCTCAGCACGATGCCTGGCACATAGTAAGCACTTAACAAATACCACTATTATTATTATTATTAATAATAATAATAAATACTTGATTGATTGACCAGTCTGTGTATCTATGGGTTCCCATATTCATTCATTCAATCGTACTTATTGAGCGCTTACTGTGTGCAGAGCACTGTACTAAGCACTTGGGAAGTACAAGTCATAGGTATACCTGTGTTATTTGTGAGTTTCTAGGTGTGTATTTGGTGTGTGTATTTGTGTATGTGTGTATTTGTGTGATCAGTCATTTAAAAAACTTATATCAGGAAAACCTTGTGAGATCCCAAACTCTCCAAGCCCCCCAAGATAGTTCTGATATCCCAGACACATATCTGAGCAGAAAGACTTTATTCAATTTATAATCAGTGCAGGAGAGAGACTGAGGGGAGAGACAGCAGACAAGCAATACTGAAGACTTATTTCTCTTCCCCACACCAATCAGAGGAACAGAACATAAATGGGAAAGAGAAACAGGGACAGAAAGAGAGTGAGAGAAAGCACTCCAAATCCTGGCGATAATTGAGTGGAGTTTTGGGGAGCGAGAGGCAGAGGGGAACCACAGTGAAGTTTCCTAAAGTCTGGGCTCCCAAAGAGGAGGCCAGAGGGTGAGGAGCTGAGTCTGAAGAAGACGGTTGGCCAGGGACAGAGGTGGATGCCAGGAAAGTGGACAGTGTCTCCGCCATCTCCAAAGAGATAGATCTGGACTCACTGTGCCCTCCCAGGGCCGGACCCCTGGGCCTGCCCGGCTGCTGGGTTCCATCCAGCCTCCTTCAACGGGCCATGGCGAAGCCAATGCGGTTATTTTGCCGGTCAAACTCGATGTAGTAGCGGCGGATGAAACTGGCACCCAGAACCCAGAGGGGCCCAAGAGGAGGATGAACGTCGACTCCTTTGAAGGCCAAGGGGCAGAGGACGTCGTTGAAGTCAGAATCCTGCAGAGGGGCAGTCCCCACCATAAAGGACCAGAGAGTCAAAATCTGACAGAAGCTTGAGTTTCTAGAAACCGAGTCTTTCACGTCGATTCCTCTACTCCCCGTATACACCTTCTTGCCCCCTCTCCTTTCCACCCACTGGGCCTCTGCTCTCCAGCCTCCTTCCTGGCTCTCCAACTCACTTTTCTTCTTTTATGGTATTTGTTAAGTGCTTACTCTGCACACAGTAAGCGCTCAATAAATACGATTGAATAAAGACGATTGAATGAATGTGCCAGGTCCTGTACTAAGCACTGGGGTAGATACAAGCTAATCAGGTTGGACACAGTCTGTGTTCCACATGGGCCTCACAGTTTTAATCCCTATTTTACAGAAAACTGAAGTGACTTAGCCTGAGGTCACACAGCCGACAAGTGGCGGAGCTGGGATTAGAAGCCAGGTCCTTCTGACTCCAGGGCCCATTCTCTATCCACTAGGACATGCTGCTGCTCACTTCAACTGCCTTCTCATGATCCATGATGAGTCTGTCCCAACCACCAGTTGCCCTCTCCCCCCCACCATTTCCCTTCTCTACCCAATCAAGCTGCCCAAAGAATCTTAGAATCCCAGAAAGGAAAGGTACCTCAGGGGTCATCTGGTCCAGTCTCCTGCCTCAGGTAGCAAATTACCTAATTATTAGCCACCTGCCCTCTTCTTCATTCACCCCGACCTCCATTCTCTTTATTTTATTTGGTTTATATGCTTTGTTTTGTTGTCTGTCTCCCCCTTCTAGACTGTGAGCCCGCTGTTGGGTAGGGACCGTCTCTATATGTTGCCAGCTTGGACTTCCCAAGCGCTTAGTACAGTGCTCTGCACACAGTAAGCGCTCAATAAATACGATTGAATGAATGAATTTCCAGCCCCTGAAGAAATGAGTTCTCACCTGGAGGACATAGTCTGAGCTGCTGAGTGGAAAGACTCTTCCTCCGAGGTGGGAAGAGTTGTCAGGGAGCTGAGCCACCTCATTAGCTGCCTGCCCTTTTCTTCATTCACCCCGACCCCATTTCCAGCCCCTGAAGAAATGAGTTCTCACCTGGAGGACATAGTCTGAGCTGCTGAGTGGAAAGACTCTTCCTCCGAGGTGGAAAGAGATGTCAGGGAGCTGAGCCAACTCCTTACAGTCCACGGCATACTGTGGGGAAGAAAGAGCTAGGGGTCAGTACAGTGCTCTGCCCAATTAAGCACTCAATAAATATCATTGTTTGGTCAAAATTCAGGCACCTGCAACAGGAGGTTGGAAATCCAAGACAAGTGGACAAAGCAGATTGGGATAAAATCTTAAAACCTAGTTCTTCCCAGAAGCAGAGGTTGGATTGGTGGATCTTGGGCCAGTAGATGTGGGGATTGAGTTCAATGCTCAATAATAATAATAATAATCATAACAATAATAATAATAATAATAATGGCATTTATTAAGTGCTTACTTTGTGCAAAGCACTGTTCTAAGCCTGGGGAGGTTACTAGGTGATCAGGTTGTCCCACGGGGGGCTCACAGTCTTAATCGGGCATTGGAGTCAGAGGTCATAGGTTCAAATCCCGGCTCCACCAATTGTCAGCTGTGTGACTTTGGGCAAGTCACTTAACTTCTCTGGGTCTCAGTTACCTCATCTGTAAAATGGGGATTAAGACTGTGAGACCCCCGTGGGACAACCTGATCACCTTGTAACCTCCCCCAGTGCTTTGAACAGTGCTTTGCACATAGAAAGCATTTAATAAATGCCATCATTATTATTATTATTAATCCCCATTTTACAGATGAGGTAACTGAGGCCCAGAGAAGTTAAGTGACTTGCCCAGAGTCACATAGCTGACAATTGGCAGAGTTGGAATTTGAACCTGTGCCCTTTGACTCCAAAGCCCGTGCTCTTTCCACTGAGCCACGCTGGGGCTTCTTCATAATGGGGAGGCCCAAAGTCAGTCTGGCCCAAGTCTGCACTGAGGGCCCACAGGGTGTATAACTATGCTTTCAAGAACTGCCCTCAAGGAGTTCCTATCACATAGGGGCAGCCAGTGAGGCCCAAGATCAGAGCCCAGGAAGGCACTGCCTCGTGGAGAGCTGCAATGATCACAAGATCTCGAAGTGGGGGACGTGGTGGGTGGCAGCCTAGGCTGGCAGGTTGAAGACAGGGTAAAAGAAAGGCTTCCAGGAGGGGCTGGCGTCTTAGCTGGGATGTAAAGGAAGGGATGGAGGTGGCATTGGAAATGGGAGGGGCGGGTTGGCATGCAGCCGGGGCAGCTTGGATGGAGCCTTGGGCATAGGAAAGGGAAGGCTGGGTGAAAGCCCAGGGGACCAGTTCTGTTCACCATGTTTCCTCCTATTGTCTGAGCCCCGAGGATGTCCATCATGTGCTTCACGTCCTTCACTGGGCCAGTGATGAGCGTGGCCCCGGTGTCAACCATGGCGGCACAGCCCTCCTGGCAGAACTGTAGAGTGCGATCTATAGACACCCTGCCAGAAAGATCCAGAACGTGAGCCATTGTCCAACACAGGGCCGATCTTCCACCAGCTTTCCTAAGGAGCACCCCAACCGCGCCCTCCTGGCTCCCCTTTCAGGGCCCCCTCATCCCTGCTCATCCTGACCCTCCAGCCCGCCCCCCTCCCAGATTGCCTGCCCTGAACACATCTCTTCCCAGGGGCCATCGTCCATTGCTCTTCTGCGTTTCAGAAGCTGGGGAAGGGGATGGGACGGGACGAAGAAAACGAGGAGGAAATGTGAGATCATTTCCTCCAGGCCTTGGGTCCAGCCCAACGGGTGCTGTACTTCAAGAGTCTGGAAGACAGATGGCTATGGGGGGTGGTGAAAGGAAGAGGGGCAGAGTAGGAGAGCAAGATTCCTGACCCCTTCATGTTGACCTGCCAGAAGCCCTTCTTGCTGACATCCAGGTAGTAGAAGTCGCCTTGGTAATAGGACGGGTCACTTCCTCCCAGTATGATCTCTCCGCCGGGCACCAGGTGGTCATTCCTGGGGGACAGAGTGTGACTCTGGGATGTCTGCCCCTGAGGGTGCAGCCACAAGGAGTCAAGGAGTGGGATATTGGAAGGGCAGGGAAGTGGGGCAGGAAGGAGGCTCATAGGCCTCCTATGAGCTGGGTGTCAAGTCTGGCACATGCTTGGGGGTCACATGCTTGGAAGTCTAGCCCAGACATTTTTCCAGGCTGTGGGCAGCATGGGCAGCACAGTGGATCCAGCCAGAGCTGAGGCTTTGGGAGGTTCTTGTGGAGAAAGAATGGCAGGCAAATGGCATGCAACTTGCAAGCTATCATCCTTTCTAATTTGGAGGTCAAGAACCCAGGAGTTGGGCTCTGAGGCCCCTCCTGCTCATCTCAGAGTCCTGGATGGCTTCTGAGTCCCAAAGTCACTGTGCCAGTCCAGGGCAGTTGAGTCACCACCAGGAGCTGGGGTGGGGCAGAAGGGCTGTGGAAGGGCTGGTGGGACTGGTCTTCTTACTTGGAATTCCTGCAGAGAAAGAAAGAAAGAAAGGAGGGAGGATAAACCAGGTTACAAGACAAACCCTCAGCCATGCCAGGGTCTGCTTCCCTGGGGGACCACGAGTTTGGAGCAGGAAAAGAGCAGACATTTTTGCATGTGTGTGAGTTGTGTGCGCAGGTCCACGTATGGCTTTGGTGTTGCAAGGATTTGCTTGCTTCCCATCCCTACAACACTTAGGTACATATCCATATTCATTCATTCGATCGTATTTATTGAGAGCTTACTGTGTGCAGAGCACTGTACTAAGCACTTGAGAAGTACAAAACAGCAACAGATAGAGATGGTCCCTGCCCAACAATGGGCTCACAGTCTAGAAAGGGGAGACAGACAACAAAACAAAATGAAACAAGGAGACAGGTGTCAATACCATCAAAATAAATAGAATTATAGCCATATGTACATCATTAATAAGAGTAATCCATATGTACAAATATACACAAGTGCTGTGGGGAGGGGAAGTGGGTAGGGCCGAAGGAGGGGGGGGGGCGATGGGGAGGGGAGGTGGAGGAAAGGAAAAGGGGGGGACTTAGTTCTGGGAAGGCCTCCTGGAGGAGGTGAGCTCTCAGTAGGCCTTTGAAGGGAGGAAGGGAGGAAGTGAGCTAGTTTGGCGGATGTCAGGAGGGAGGGCATTCCAGGCCAGAGGTAGGATGTGGGCCAGGGGTCGATGACAGGACAGGCGAGAATGAGGCACAGTGAGGAGGTTAGCATCAGAGGAGTGGAGTGTGTGGGCTGGGCTGGAGAAGGAGAGAAGGGAGGTGAGGTAGGAAGGGGCGAGGTGATGGAAAGCTTTGAAGCCAAAAGTGAAGAGCTTTTGCTTGATTTGAAGGTTGACAGGCAAGCACTGGAGATTTCTGAGGAGGGGAGTGAGATGCCCAGAGCGTTTCTGTACAAAGATAATCTGGGAAGCAGAGTGAAGTATAGACTGAAGTGGGGAGAGACAGGAGTATGGGAGATCAGAAAGGAGGCTGATGCAGTAATCCAGTCAGGATAGGATGAGAGATTGAACCAGCAGGGTAGCGGTTTGGATGGAGAGGAAAGGGCGGATCTTGGCGATGTTGTGGAGCTGAGACCGCCAGGTTTTGGTGACGGATTGGATGTGAGGGGTGAACGAGAGAGGGGAGTCGAGGATGACACCAAGGTTGCGGGCTTGTGAGACAGGAAGGATGGTAGAGCCATCTACAGTGACGGGAAAGTCAGGGAGAGGACAGGGCTTGGGAGGGGAGATAAGAAGCTCAGTCTTGGACATGTTGAGTTTTAGATGGTAGGCAGACATCCAGATGGAGATGTCCAGAAGGCAGGAGGAAATACGAGCAACGAAGGAGGGAGAGAGAACAAGGGCGGAGATGTAGATTTGGGTGTCATCAGCGTAGAGATGATAGTTGAAACCATGGGAGCAAATGAGTTCACCAAGGGAGTGAGTATAGATGGAGAACAGGAGGGGACCAAGAACTGACCTCTGAGGAACCCCTACAGGAAGGGGACGGGAGGGGGAGGAGGAGCCCACGAAGGAGACTGAGAATGAACGGCCAGAGAGCTAAGAAGAGAACCAAGAGAGGACGGAGTCTGTGAAGCCAAGGTTGGATAGCGTGTTGAGAAGGGGGTGGTCCACAGTGTCAAAGGCAGCTGAGAGGTTGAGGAGGATCCATCTATCTACCTATCTATCCACCTCTATTTAAATTTATACATACGCAGATATATCTATCTATATAGATATATACATCCATATACATATAGATTGCTTTCCTACCTGTAATTTATTTTAAGGTCTGTCTCCCCCACTAGTCTGTAAGCTCCTTACTCTACTGCGATTTTCCAAGTGCTTAGGACAGTGCTCTCCACATAGTTAGCCCTCAATAACTATGCTGTTGCCTCTTCTTGGGTTGGTGTTCATGTAAAATAATAATAACGAGACTATTTACTGGTACCACAGTTCAGCTCCTTAAACCAGCCTTCCTGGGACCGAGCCCAGAAGCCCTTGATTTTGGGAGCCGATCTTGCCCCCTCCCAAACCAATCTCTTCTAGTCTAAGTGGCTCTGCAGGGCCCTGGAAAGGTGGGGTCCATGCCAGTTGCCTCAGTTGGCCTACTTTAGGGGATGCCCAGCTGGTCAGTCTCTTTCAACTTTGACATCATGACTGTTCAGTCCATTAGCTCCCTGCCCTAAAACCGGGCTCAGGTGAGGATGGAGTGAATGAACAGTGGGGAATTCAGTGACCCTGTGACCCCATTGAGTGACCTAATCTTCTCAGATGGCCCCTTTGCCCAACATCAAAGCCCCAGCCCCCATCCTAGGAGGCAGACCCCCGCAGGAAGCTCTGCCCCACCTGCTGTAGTAGACAGAGAAGACATCTTCCTTCAGGACGTGCTGGGTGAGGATGTGGTCGAACACGGGTGTGATGCCGCCGATGGCTTGGGTGGGGTAGCCCATGCCCAGCACCCCATCAAACTTGGCATACATGAAGGAGGAAGTGGGCAGGCTCGTGATCTCGGCAAACATCTGAATGACTGGGATCCCGCCAATCTGCAGGAGGAAGGAGGCAGGGATAGGGAGGTTGGGAGGTGGGACAGAGGGGAGAGACGGCCCAGCCCCATAACCTGTGTTCGGTGGGCATTCTGGCCCAGTAGACCCGGGGCAGACCAAGTAGGAGCTCTTTCAGGTTGAAGGTTGGGGACACCGGGGACAGCTGAACAGGAGCTGAGGGTTCTGGGGCGAGAGGACTGGGGGATATTTTCAGTTTTACTTTAAATGTCTTACATGCACTTTATATACAAAGTCCCGATTATTTTAGGCATCATCGGGTCAGACATGTCCTGGACCCCTCCTTGGCCATCTTTCTAGCTAGGAGCAAGTGAGGAAATGTTGGCATTCTGATTCAGTGGCTTAGAGGCCCTTCAATTCCTCAAGTCATTGGCCACTCACATCCCGAAGTCCTATTGCCTCATGGGATAGCGGGTGGCGGAGGGAGGCATAGAGAGGGTAGGATCCCCAGAAACCTTGGGTCTGGCCTTTCCCTATACTCACAGTCACCAAGTCTTGACTCAAGAATCCTTTCACTGTCCCCGAGACGTAGCTGATGGTGATTTGGGTTCCGTTTTCCATGTAGGTCTGCGATTGGGAGGCGTCGTAGAGGTTATGGGTTTCTGGAGGACAAATCAATTAATCGATCCTTGGTATTTACTGAGAGCTTACTGTGTGCAGGGCCCTGCAGTCCATCAATCAATGGTATTTATTGAGTGCTTACTCTGTGCAGAGCATTATACTAAGCGCTTGGGAGAGCACGATGCAACAGAGTTGATGGACATGTTCCCTGCCCACAGTGAGCTTACAGTCTAGAGGGGGAGACAGACGTTAATATAAATAAGTAAATTGCAGGTATCTACATAAATTATCTGAGGCTGAGGGTGGGGTAAACACCAAATGCCCCAAGGGTACGGATCCAAGCACATAGATGGCACAGAAGGGAGACAGAGTTGCGGGAAGGAGGGCTTAATTGAAGGCCTCTTGGCATTACTTCACTAAGAGCTTTAGGAAGTACAGTACATACAGACCAAGACGTTAGAAGAGGCAGTTGCACGGGAGACATGAGCGTGACTCTCCCAGGGTCTCTGATATAGTTCCTTCCCCCATAACCTCCAACAAAACCAGTGACTGAGTAGTCCAACAAAGCTTACGAGGAGGCAGGACTCCAGAGACCTAATGCGGTATGCTATTATGGGCAAGTCACTTAAACGTATCTGAAACGTGGACAGAATCAATCAATCAATTGTATTTTTTAAGTGCTTACTGTGTGCAGAGCACTGTACTAAATGCTTAGGAGAGTACAACATAATGGAGTTGGTAGATATGTTCCCTGCTCACCGCGAGTTTACGGCTTAGAATGGAAGGCAGGCACTAATATAAATAAATAAATTATGGATCTGTGCATAAGTGCTGTAGGGCTGAGAAGAGGTAGAATAAAAGCTGAAAATCCAAGTGCAAGGGTGACTCTGAAGGGAGTGGAAGAAGAGAAAACGAGGGCTTTGACTAAGAGGGAAGGCCTCTTGGAGGAGATGTGCTTTTAATAAGGCTTTGAAGGTGGGGAGAGTGATCATCTGTCAGATATGAAGAGGGAGGACATTCCAGGCCAGAGATAGGAGGTAGGCTAGAGGTCGGTGGTAAGATAGATGGAATCACCACCACCTCATCCTGGGTGAAAAGGAAGGGGACTGGACAGGAGGGAATAGGTTTGAATGGCAGAAGGAAGGATGTAAAGTTTGGGGATTACAGAACGAGCGGGTGTGTAGCAGTTAGGGTATTCCAGTAAGTTGGATAGACATCAAGAGGCCACCTGGTCCAGCCCCTGTCTCCAGGAAGGTGAATGCCTAAACCAGCCAGGACATATGGGATCTATTCAGGGCCGGGCCTACCATTCCTTCTCTCTCTTTCCCATTCCCGGGGGCCCATTGCTCACCACAGGCAGAGTGGATAGGCTGGCAGTTGACAGAAGGTACCCAAAGGTTGGCAGAACCGGTGTCGAAGATGACTTTGAAGGTCTGAGCTGGGCTGCCAATGCCAATCTCGCCAAAGTACTGCGCCTGCGAGGCAAAAGTAAGGAACTACTCTGGGCAGCTGGTAGCACCCTGGAGTACTAGAGAACCAAGTTCTTGTCCCAATTCTGCCCTACCATGCTGTGTGACCTTGGGCAGGCCACTTAACCTCTTTGGGCCTCACTTTCCTCATCTGTAAAAATTATCCATGCCCCTTCTTACCACCCAGGGATGTTGAAAGGGAAAAAGGGATCATGGAACTAAGAGTAATTTGAGGATTTAGGGGAATAATGCTTAACAGGGGGCCTTACAAGGGGGTTAATGTTGCCACAGATGCAATAGGAGTGCCCAAGAAGCAGCATGGTCTTGTGGAAAGAGCACAGGCCTTGGAATCAGAGGACCTGGATTCTAATTCCCGTTCTGTCAAGTGCTTGCTGTGTGACCTTGAGCAAGTCACTTGATTTCTCTTTGCCCCAGTTTCCTCAGCTGGAAAATGGGGATTCAATACCTGTTCTCCCTCCTACTTAGGCTGTGAGCCCCATGCAGGACAGGGACTAACATGTCAACCTAATTGACATGTACCTTCCTCAGTGCTTAGAACAGTGCTTGACACATAGTAAGCACTTAACAAATACCATAAAAAAAGGAGTGAACTTGGGTTCAAATTCAGATGGAGGGGGACAGAAACCGACTGGGATAAGCTCTCCAAGGGATTTAGGGTGGAAAGTCAAGCAGGGCTTCTGGATTTTAGTTCTGAAGCTACTCAGCTGCTGGGTGACCTTAGACAAGGGGCTTAGCCTCAGTTGCTGTAAAAAGGGGGCAATTAGTTTTGTCCCATCTCTCAGGGCTGTTGGAAAGATTATTATAAGAACTGGTAAATGCCTAAGGAGGGGAATGAAATCCTTGGGACTTAGGCAGGAATCCGAAGCAAGGGAAAAATACCCAGAAGGAGAAACTGAGACAGAAGAGACAGACAGAGAGAGGTGGGGATCGAACTGACTCACGTCCAGGTAGTTGGTGAGAAGCATGGGGACTGTCATGTTTTCAAGGGACCCTGGTCCAGCAGAGAGGCCTAGTTCATTGTCCATCTTCCTGGTGACCTGGCCCTGTTCTCGCATACATTCCCGGATTGAGGGCATCTTCTTGAGAGAGATCCTGGTTGGAGGAAGGAAGGAGAAGCAGAGGGTCTGATAATAATAATGATGGTATCTGTTAAGTGCTTACCATGTGTCAAGCACTGTTCTAAGCTCTGAGGTAGATACATGATAATCAGGTTGAATACAGTCCCTGTCCCACTTGGGGCTCACAGTCTTAATCCCCTTTTAACTGATGAGGTAAGTGAGGCACAGAGAAGTGAAATAACTCGCCCAAGGTCACACAGCTGACAACTGACAGAGCCGAGATTAGAACCCATATCCTTCTGACTCCCAGGACTGTGCTCTGTCTACTAGGCTACTCTCTCCCTCCCTTCCCTTCCCTTTTCTTCTTCTTCCACCATGGAGGTGGAAGGAGGGACCCAACCCAGTCCCAAGGACCGGAGCCACTCCTATTCTGAGGGATTTTTTTGGATATGGGTTTTTTTTTATTTGTTAAGTATTTACTGTGTGTCGGGCACTGTTCTAAGCACTGGGTTAGGTACAAGACAAACAGGTCTGACACAGTCCCTGTCATATGTGGGGCTAACAGGCTAAATCAGAGGGAGGAGGATTAAATCCCCATTTTACAGATGAGGTAACTGAGACCCAAAGAAGTTAAGTGACTTGCCCAAGGTCCCACACCAGGCAATTGGTGGAGCTTGATTAGAATCCAGGTCTTCTGACTCATAGGCCCGTGCTCTTAGGACAGAGACCGTCACCTCCCTTACGCCTCTCATTCCAGTACTAAGAGGATAAACTCAGCAGTAAGAGCATTTCTGGGCAGAATCAGAGGTCCACCCAAACGAGTAATTTGAGTTCAGAGGAAGCAGAGTAGTCTAATGGCAACAGTGGACAGTAGTCAGGAAACTTGGATTCTAATCCTGACTCCGCCCCTGGCCTTCTGTGTGACCTTACTATGTGTCAAGCCCTGTTCTAAGCTCTGAGGTAGATATACGATAATCTGGTTGTACGCAGTCCCTGTCCCACTTGGGGCTCACAGTCTTGTGAGCCTTCCGTGTGACCTTCGGCAAGTCACTTCTCTGTGCAAGATTAATGTAACATTGTTGACAACAAAAACAAAAATAATAATAACAGTTACAACAATAATAATAATAATGTCGTTAATCATGCAAGGGTCACCCCTCAACTTCCATACTAAGGTTTAGGGTTGATTCATCCACCGTCTTTAACATTTCCCCTCCACATCTCTAGATTTCCTTCTAGTAACCCATTAGGAACTGTAGATGGTTCCTTGAATTTATCCAATTCCCTCTTCAACCAGGAACCACCATGGCTCAGTGGATATGTTGCCAACTTGTACTTCCCAAGCGCTTAGTACAGTGCTCTGCACACAGTAAGCGCTCAATAAATACGATTGAATGAATGAATGAATGAATTAATAAAGCCAGGATCTAGGAGTCAGAGGACCTGGGTTCTAATACCAGCTCCACTATTTTCCTTCTGTATGACAAAGTCACTTAAATTCTCTGTGTCTCAGTTTCTTATACTGCAAAATGGGGATTCAATACCTGTTTTGCCTCCTACTTGAATATGCCCCATATAGGACAGGGACTATATCTGGCCTGATAAACGTGTAGCTACCCCCTTGTTTAGAATGGTGTTTTAAGCGCTTAGTACAGTGCTCTGCATACAGTAAGTGCTCAATAAATACAATTGAATGAATGAAATAGTAAGTGCTTAACAAATACCATACAAAACAAAGAAACAAACAAAACCAAACTGATGTCTTCATGCTGCACAACTTGTGCTGATGAATTCCACGTGCTCATCTCTCACTGTGGAGTTTTTGTTTGTTTCGAACCTTCCACCCTCAGGCTCCATGGGGACCCCCTCATCCTGTCGCTGTTCTTCCGTCCCACACTCTTCATGGTTTGGTAGACTTCAATCGTGTCTTCTCATGTGGAAATATCTCCATTCCCCCGAACATCTCACTGCGGTAACTTTGGCAGCTCCATTAAAATCTTCCTTAAGATGCAACTGCTGGAAGGGCACGGGGCATTACAGGTGCCGAGGGTTCACGGTTGGTTTTTTAGGAAGAACCGTGATCTTTCTACTCGGCCACATTGGGCAGCAGTGTGGTCTAGTGGAAAGAGCATCGGCTTGGGAGTCAGAGGAGCTGGGTTTTAATCCCGGCTCTGGCACATGTCTGCTGTGTGACCTTGGACAACACACTTCACTTCTCTGGGCCTCAGTTACCTAACCTGTACAACGGGGTTTGAGACTGTAAGTCACAGTCTTGGGACTGTGAACCCCATGTAGGACAGGGACTGTGTCCAATCTGCACTTAAAACAGTGCTTAGCACATAGTAAGTGCTTAACAAGTACCACAATTATTATTATTATTAGAATGCGTGGTCTGTGTTCTTGGAGAGGCCTGTGCTACAGTACTTCTTCCTTGACCAACGCAGCACACGCATATACGGCAGTTTCCTGTGACATCAAACCATATAATAATAAATAATAATAACGATGGCATTTGTTAAGCACTTACTATGTGCAAAGCACTGTTCTAAGTGCTGGGGGGAAACAAGGTGATCAGGTTGCCCTACATGGGGCTCACAGTCTTAATCCCCATTTTACAGATGAGGTAACAGGCCCAGAGAAGTTTAGTGACTTGCCCAATGTCACACAGCAGACGTGGTGGAGCCAGGATTCGAACCCATGACCTCTAACTCCAAAGCCCGAGCTCTTTCCACTGAACCATGCTGCTTCTCTATTCAAGCGCTTAGTACAGTGCTCTGCGCACAGTAAGCGCTCAATAAAAATGACTGAATGATTGATAAAATGAATATTCCATCCAGACCAAGACACACCTCTGGAAGAATGGTCTCTGATTTTGCCCCGTGCTCCATCCAAAACACACAATAAAAATGCTTGTAATGGCAGAAAAATAATAATAATAATAACTGTGGGATTTGTTAAGCTCTTACTTTGTGCTAAGCACTGTTCTGAGAGGTGGAGTAGGTACAAGCAATCAAGCCAATTGAGAAGCAATTGACAAGCGAATTGAGAAGCAGCATGGCCTAGTGGCAAGAGGTTGGGCTTCGGAGTCAGAGGTCATGGGTTCTAATCCCAGCTCCGCCACTTGTCCACTGTGTGACCTTGGGCAAGTCTGTGCCTCACCTCAGTTACCTCATCTGTAAAATAGGGATGAAGGCTGTGAGCCCCACGTGGGACAAACTGATTCCCTCGTACCTGGCCCAGTGTTTAGAATAGTGCCTAGCACCACTTAACAAGCACAATAATAATAATAATGACATTTATTAAGCACTTATTATGTGCAAAGCACTGTTTTAAGCGCTGGGGAGGTTACAAGGTGATCAGGTTGTCCCACGGGGAGCTCACAGTCTTAATCCCCATTTTACAGATGAGGTCACTGAGGCACAGAGAAGTTAAGTGACTTGCCCAAAGTCACATAGCTGACAATTGGCAGAGCTGGGATATGAACCCATGACCTCTGACTCCAAAACCCGTGCTCTTTTCCTCTGAGCCACGCTGCTTCTCAATAATGTTTCCACAGGGGGCTCACAGAGTATGTGGGAGGGAGAACAGGTATTGAATCCCTCTTTTACAATTGAGGAAACTAAGGCACAGAGAAGTTAAGAGACTTGTCCAAGGTCACACAGTCGGGATGTGGTCCGTGCTCTTTCCACTAGGCCATGCTACGTCTCAGAATTGACAGTAATGGCTCAGCTTGGTGGCTGTTTGTTTGCACAATGCTCTACACACAGGAAAAGCTCAATAAAGGCCACTGATGGACTGATTGCCAGGTTGATTTTTATTTTTCTCCAATTCTGGATGAAGTCCATGGTTTAGTTGGCCTTCCTGGTTGCCGCTACCCATTGGATAAATGATGGAAGAGCAGTGACTCTCAGATCTCCTCAGTTACTACCGGCACACCCCGTTCTCCTGTATTCTGAGGGGGTGATGTTCTTGCAAAACCAGTGTTAAGGAAAACTCAGTCTTACTCTTCTAAGTCCATTTCTTCTGACACCATGGTAAGCTGTAGCCAGAGAGGTTTGTGCTAATGGAAGCACAGTCCCTAATTCTCTACCCTCATGCTAGCTGAAATAGATAGTTACACTATCCATCAGGGAAGAACCAAGTGGACCTTAAAGTCCTTCTGGTCCCTAAATTCCTCCTTCTGCAATTTTCCTACCAATATCAACTCTGTGGGCAGGAAGAAGAGGCGTCGCCCCTTCCTAGGCTAAAAACAAATTAACACACTTTCACCCCCAGCCTTCTCCATTCATTCATTCATTCATTCAATTGTATTTATTGAGCGCTTACTGTGTGCAGAGCACTGTACTAAGCGCTTGGGAAGTACAAGTCGGCAACATATAGAGGCGGTCCCTACCCAACAACGGGCTCACAGTCTTCTCTTCCTCAGGCTAAATCAAAATCCCAGTTCTTTCAACTCTTCTGCCAAAATGCAGAAGAAGTTGTCAAAAAATGCACCATATCTGGAGACATCTTAAATATTTCTTGCTACAATTATGTAGTATATCATCATTATCTCAGCCAGGACTCTTTCTCTGTAGGGAAGGGAAGGAGTTGCCCACCCCCGAGTTGCTGTGCAGGCTGGCGCTAGTAAGCAGAGCACGGGGCTGGAAATCAGAAGGTCCCAGCTCTGCCACTTTCCTGCTGTGTGACCTTGGGCAAGTCACTTCATTTCTCTGGGCCTCAGTTACCTCACCTGTAAAATGGGGATTGAGACTGTGAGCCCTATATGGGACAACCTGATTTGCTTATATCTTCCCCAGCGCTTTGTACGTAGTACCTGGAACATAGTAAGTGCTTAACAAATATTATTATTATTATGACTACTACTACTACTACTACTATTAATTAAGCATCCCCAGGCCCAGTAAGAAGGCGAGCCCTGGGCTAGGGACTAGCTAAGTGTGCGAACAGGTGGGTTTTTAAAGTGGGTTCTGGTCCTGCCTACCACACACATCTGCTCAGAGTTCACCAGTGTAGTTTCAGGACCCATATTCACGAGGAATCCTAATCTCCTCACAGTTTTGGGGGGTTCCTATGAGAAGCAGAAAAGAAAGAGCCCGGGCTTGGGAGCCAGAGGTTGTGGGTTCTCATCCCGGCTCTGCCACTTATCAGCTGTGTGACTTTGGGCCAGTCACTTGACTTCTCTGGGTCTCAGTGACCTCATCCGTATTAAGACTGTGAGCCCCATGTGGGACAACCTGATTACCTTGTATCTACCCCAGCGGTTAGAGCAGTGCTTGGCACATAGTAAACGCTTAACAAATACCATTATTATTATCACTGAAGAAGATGAAGGCTTGGGAAGGCCCATGAGAAGCAGCGTGGCTCAGTGGAAAGAGCATGGGCTTCGGGGTCAGAGATCATGGGTTCAAATCCCGGCTCTGCCGGTTGTCAGCTGTGTGACTTTGGGCAAGTCACTTCACTTCTCTGGGCCTCAGTGACCTCATCTGTAAAATGGGGATTAAGACTGTGAGCCCCACATGGGACACGCTGATCACCTTGTAACCTCCCCAGCGCTTAGAACAGTGCTTTGCACGTAGTAAGTGCTTAATAAATGTCATTATTATTATTATTATTATTATTATTATTATTATTAGGGAGCTATCAGTGCCTCTGTACAACAGAAGGGGGCAGCAGATATCCACTTAAGAGAGACCCTCACCCCCCCTTCTCAGTGGGCTAGAAGTCCGATTGCCCCCCGAGTTGGGTGGGTGTCCCAAAGTCCAGACGCCAAGAGGGTAATCAATCAATCAATAAATCAATCAATCGTTTGTAATGCATGCTTACTGTTTACAGATCACACTCTGAGCAGATGTGTGGTAGGCCGGGCCAGAATCCACTTTAAAAACCCACCCGTTCCACACACTTAGCTAGTCCCTAGCCCAGGGCTCGCCTTCTTACTGGGCCTGGGGATGCTTAATTAATAGTAGTAGTAGTAGTCATAATAATAATAGTATTTGTTAAGCACTTACTATGTTCCAGGTACTAGTACAGGTATGAGGGACAACCTGATCACCTTGTAACCTTCCTAGTGCTTAGAACAGTGCTTTGCACATAGTAAGCGCTTAATAAATGCCATTATTATTATTATTATTACTATGTACAGAGTGCTGGGGAAGATATAAGCAAATCAGGTTGTCCCATATAGGGCTCACAGTCTCAATCCCCATTTTACAGGTGAGAGGCCCAGATAAATGAAGTGACTTGCCCAAGCAGGAAAGTGGCAGAGCTGGGACCTTCTGATTTTCACCCCTTTGGCTCCTGCAGTGGGAATGGCGATCAACTCACAGTGCATCATCCTGGGGGAGGAATTCTGCCCACACATCCTGGGCGCAACTTTGCCTTGCCCTAGGCTCGGTGCGGCCATCGCCTCTCTACCCTGCCAGGGCTAGCAGCTAAGTTGTCCTGGAACCCCAGTGACCCCCAATCTGTAGTCCTGCAGGTCACTTAGAGAGGCAGGAGGCAGCAATAGACTTTGAGTCAGGACCAATCAATCAATCAATCAACGGTACTTATTAGGAGATTATTGTGTGCAGAGCACAGGACTCCAGGCTAGAAGGGGGAAGAACCCGACTGATGTGGGTAGGGGCAGAGGTCCGTTAGAGAAGCAGTGTGGCTCAGTGGAAAGAGCTCGGGCTTTGAAGTCAGAGATCCTGGGTTCAAATCCCGGCTCGGCCAATTGTCAGCTGTGTGACTTTGGGCAAGTCACTTTCTGTCCGTCAGTTACCTCATCTGTAAAATGGGGATTAAGACTGGTAGCCCCACATGGGACAACCTGATCAGCTTGTAACCTCCCCAGCGCTTAGAACGGTGCTTTGCACATAGTAAGCGATTAATAAATGCCATTATTATTATTTGGCCCCAGAACAACAATCCAACCATGTTGGGGGGGGGGCCCTTGGGGGTCACTATTAAGGGGCTCAGCTCCCTTCTCCCCTTGCTTCCACCCTCTGGGGTGGGTCTGGAATAGTCCCAACCCGGACAGATCCAAGTAGACAGACCTCGCTGAGAGTTTCCGGGAGCCAAACGAGAGTCATCAAGCAGCACTTGAGTCCCCCTCCTGGGTCTCTGTGGCCTGAATCGGGGAGGTGGGGGGCAAAATAAGCTCCCGGAGTTTGATAGGATCCCAAGAGGCCATTGGCTGAGCCCCTTACTCTGCTGGGCCCTGTCGGGGGAAGCCCTGGAGGTAGGGAGAGTCCCCAGAAATGCAGCGAGACCTGAGAATCATTGTGGCCTAGTGGATAGAGCATGGGCCTGGGATTCAGAAGGATCTGGGTTCTAGTCCAGTTCCACCACTTGTCTGCTGTGTAACCTTGGGAAAGTCATTTGACTTCTCTGTGCCTCAGTTACCTCATCTGTAAAATGGGGATTAAAACTGTGGGACCTTGTATTACCTGATTATCTTGAATCTACCCCAGTGCTTAGAACAGTGCCTGGCACACAGTAAATGATTAACAAATATCTTAAAAAAAAACCCAAGCCCCCCCCAGTCCTCCTTTCCACCCTCTCTAGAGAACAGGCCTAGCTGTGGCTGGGGAAGCCGCTTCCTCAGAGACGCTGCTGGGGCTACTTTTACCTCTGTGCAGTGGTCCATAGCGAAGAGGCTTGCAGCTGGTGGGAGAGGAGTACACTCCCTACCCTGAGTGAAGTGGATCCTGAGAAATAGGCCAGTTTGACCAGTGGTTAAAGCAATGTGAGCTTGTTGTGGGCAGGGAATGTGTCTGCTTCTTGTTGTATCGTACTCTCCCAAGCTCTTAATACAGTGCTTTGTGCTCAATAAATATGATTGAATGAATGAATGAATGAGTGGATAGATAAATGCTCCTCAACGTACCCGAGCAAAAGAGAGGCTAGTTGAAGCAGCGTGGCTCAGTGGAAAGAGCCCCGGCTTTGGAGTCAGAGGTCATGGGTTCGAATCCCGACTCCGCCATATGTCTGCTGTGTGATCTTGGGCAAGTCACTTCACTTCTCTGGGCCTCAGTTACCTCATCTGTAAAATGGGGATTAAGACTGTGAGCCCCCCGTGGGATGACCTGGTCACCTTGTAACCTCCCTAGCACTTAGAACAGTGCTTTGCACAAAGTAAGGGCTTAATAAATGCTATAATAATAATTATTATTATTATGTAGGGATTGCCCAGACTTTGAGCCAAACCATCCTCCTTTACGTTTATCCTGTCTCCACCTCCACACCTCTACCCGTGCCCCCCACTCCTCTCCAGCCCCGGACCCTTCCCATGTTGGCCCCAAGAAGAAGAATAAGGGACAACAAGCAGACCCAGCTCTAGGGACTGCCTGTTGTCCTAGTGTTACCGTCTGAAGAAGCCCATGGCTGGACCGAACAAGCCCGAGGCCACGATCAGGAGACCCCAGCACCACATCCTGTCGCTCTGCCGTCCGGCGGTGGGTCCGTCTCTTGGTGATCGCCAGTCGTCTGAGCTTCTCCAGAACTGCGCCTGCTGCCTTTTATTCTCCCGCTCCTGGGCGGGATTCTCCTCTCTTGATTTATGGGGCACCGTCCCATTTCCCGGTCAGGGGCACGGTGGCCAGAGGGAAGGGGGCTGGGAGCGGCGGCCTGATCTGCTCCATGCGGGAGATGATGCCAGATTCTTTGGCCACCCTGGGGAGGGCAGGGTCTTC
This sequence comes from Tachyglossus aculeatus, assembly GCF_015852505.1. NCBI lineage: Eukaryota > Metazoa > Chordata > Mammalia > Monotremata > Tachyglossidae > Tachyglossus > Tachyglossus aculeatus. Next base: position 26,920,486 of record NC_052072.1, on the reverse strand, counting down.
CCGGCCCCATTGGCACCAGTAGGGAGGAACAGGGGAGGGTGGCCCAAAGCCAGTCCCACCCATGGTGAGTGGAAAATCTACCCCTAATGGGACCAACAAAGGGACGCTAAACAGAACTCTCAGTGGGCAGGGAATGTGTCTGTTTATTGTTGTGTTGTACTCTCCCAAGCGCTTAGTACAGTGCTCTGCACACAGTAAGCACTCAATAATGATTGAATGAATGAATAAAAGGGGAGCATCACCCTAAAAGTCCATCCCCCTCCTCCTCCTCCTCCTCACATTCCGGCCTTTGCTGTCAGACCCTATGCATAAACCATTACCTTGAGCCAGGGAAACTTCACACAAATGTTCCTTTTAAATGAAGCCTTTTTTCCCTTCATAACGTGGTACTTGTTAAGTGCTTACTGTATAATAATAACAATAATTATGGTATTTGTTAAGCGCTTACTACGTGCCAAGCACTGTTCTAAGAGCTGGAGTAGATACAAGGTAATCTGTCCCACTTGGGGCTCACAGTCTCAACCTCCATTTTACAGATGAGGTAACTGAGGCACAGAGAAGTTAAGTGACTTGTCCAAGGCCACACAGCAGACAAGTGATGGAGCAGGATTAGAACCCACAACCTCAGACTCCCAAGCCTGTGCTCTTGCCACTAGGCCATGGTGCTTCTCAGTATATGGTATAGCATACTGTAATAATAATAATAATAATGGCATTTATTAAGCGCTTCCTACGTGCAAAGCACTGTTCTAAGCGCTGGGGAGATTGCAAACTGATCAGGTTGTCCCACGTGGGGCTCACAGTCTTAATCCCCATTTTACAGATGAGGTAACTGAGGCACAGAGAAGTGAAGTGACTTGTCCAAAGTCACACAGCTGACAAGTGGCGGAGCCGGGATTTGAACCCATGACCTCTGATTTCCAAGCCCGTGCTCTTTCCACTGGGAGTCAGGAGACATGGGTTCTAATACCGGCTCTGCCACCTGACTAGTGTGTGACCTTTGGCAAGTCATTTAACCTCTCTGGGCCTCAGTTTCCTCTTCTGAAAAACGGAAATAAGATACCTGCTCTCACGCCCTCTTTCCCCCTTCTAGACTGTGAGCCCACTGTTGGGTAGGGACCGTCTCTATATGTTGTCAACTTGTACTTCCCAAGCGCTTAGCACAGTGCTCTGCACACAGTAAGTGCTCAATAAATACGATTGAATGAATGAATGAAGGAACTGAGCCACGCTGCTTATAGTATACAGTACTATATGCCAAGTACTACGCTAAGGACTAGAGTAGATACAAGATCATCTGGTTGGACATAGTCCCTGTCCCATATAGGTTCACAGTTTTAATCCTCATTTTACAGATGAACTATCTGAGGCACAGAGAAGCTAAGTGACTTGCCCAATTCACCCAGCCAACGAGCAGAGGAGATAGGGTTAGAACCCAGGTCCTCTGACTTTTAGACCGTGTTCTTTCCATTAGGACATGCTGTTTTGAAGGATGCCAGCAAGAGCATCTCTACTGCCAAGGGAGGAAAATCGCAACCCTCAGCTGAGAGGAGAACACAGATGAAAAAGCTTGGGGCTAGGAGTCAGGAGACATGAGTTCTAATAGATATGTATATATATATATATGAATATATATATATATGCATATATACATATATATATTTATATATTATATATGTATATATGTTTGTACATATTTATTACTCTATTTATTTTACATGTACATATTTATTCTATATGGCTATGCTGAGGCACGAAGAAGCAGCGTGGCTCAGTGGAAAAGAGCCCGGGCTTTGGAGTCAGAGGTCATGGGTTCAAATCCCAGCTCCGCCAATTGTCAGCTGTGTGACTTTGGGCAAGTCACTTCACTTCTCTGTGCCTCAGTTACCTCATCTGTAAAATGGGGATGAAGACTGTGAGCCCCACGTGGGACAACCTGATCACCTTGCAACCTCCCCAGCGCTTAGAACAGTGCTTTGCACATAGTAAGCGCTTAATAAATGCCATCATTATTATTATTTATTTTATTTTGTTAATATGTTTTGTTTTGTTGTCTGTCTCCCCCTTCTAGACTGTGAGCCCACTGTTGGGAAGGGACTGTCTCTATATGTTGCCAACTTGTACTTCCCAAGCGCTTAGTACAGTGCTCTGCACACTGTAAGCGCTCAGAAAATACAATTGAATGAATGAATGAATGAATAATACCGGCTCTGCCAACTGACTAGTGTGTGGCCTCTGGCAAGTCATTTAACCTCTCTGAGCCTCACTTTCCTCTTCTGAAAAATGGGAATAAGATACCTGCTCTCACCCCCTCTTACACTGTCAGCCCCAATCTGATGATCTTGTACATTCTCTGATTCTTAGCGCAAAGTTTGGCACATAAGTGCTTATTAAACATTTTCATCATGTTCTGACTAGGAACCCCCAAATCCACATATCCAGGCTTTTTATTGCATTCATCTAGTAGAAACAAACTTTTCCTGCATTGGGGCTTTCTCCCTCATTGGGAAAAGTCTGGAAAGACTAGATACCAATCAATCAATCAATCAATTAGTCCATGGTATTTATTGAGCTCTTACTGCATGCAGAGCATCACCGGCTTTCAGTTAATCAATCAAAGACTTTTATTGACATCCTCCTGAGGACTAGGCACTGTAGAGAAGTAGCATGGCTCAGTGGAAAGAGTCCAGGCTTGGGAGTCAGAGCTCATGGGTTCGAATCCTGGCTTTGCGGCTTTTCAGCCGTGTGACTTTGGGCAAGTCACTTCACTTCTCTGGGCCTCAGTGACCTCATCTGTAAAATGGGGATTAATACTGTGATCCTCATGTGGGGCAACCTGATCACCTTGTATCTGCTCCCAGAGCTTAGAACAGTGCTTGGCACATAGTACGCGCTTAACAAATACCATCATCATTATTGTTATTATTACTAAGTACTTGGGAGAGCATGGCAGCAGCAAGGCACATACTCCCTGCCTCATGGAGCTTACGATCAAATGGGGGAGGCAGACAAAAATGATTTACAGCTGGAAGAAGAAGTATGAAGCAAGAAGCAGAACAAAAACATGAGGGCAAAGCAGTCAAATAAATCATTGAACGCACAGTTAAATATAGAAATGAATAATATTAAACATGGTTGTGAGGGGAGGAGGGCAGGAGCTAGGTTGACTGGGGCTAAAGGTGGGGGCTGGCAATTCATCTGAGAAGGCCTCCAGGAAGAGGTGAACTGGGGAACTAGAGATACTGGCAGGGATGAATGCTGGATTTTCCTGCAGATCAGGAGGATGGAAAATATTTCCTTGGGAACAGGCCAATCACCCCTGCTAGCCCAGGGAGCAATAGAAATGAGCACCCCCGCCCCCCAAGATCATGCCTGGCAGGTTTCTAAGGTAGAGCTGGGGGTCTAGGGCTCACCACCACAATATGGGCCTGGATCAGGGGACCGGCCCTGGCCCTGGCCTGGATTGTCACTGCTGCCGTCACCCCAGCACCTGAGTCATGGCCAGGACTGGGCCATGTCCTCCTCTGAGAGGCATCAACCACCCATCCCCTTAACATTAACTCTAATCCAAACTCTAACTTTGACCCTAACCCTAACCCAGATCCTAATCCTAACCCAGACTCTACCCCTAAACTTTTCTCTAATCCTAACCCTAATGCTAACCCTAATCTTCCCTCTAACTCTGACCCTATCAATAAATCCTGTCAGTTCCACCTTCACAACATCGCCAAAATCCACTCCTTCCTCTCCATCCAAACTGCTACCACGTTAATGCAAGCACTTATCTTATCCTTCCTTAATTATTGTATCAGCCTCCTTGCTGACCTCCCTGCCTCCTTCCTCTTTCCATTCCAGTCCATACTCCATTCTGCTGCCGGAATCATTTTCCTTCAAAAACTTTCAGGTCACATTTTCCCACTCCTCAAGAAACTCCAGTGGTTGCCCATCCACCTCCGCGTCAAGCAAAAACTCCTCATCATTGGCTTTAAAGCACTTAGCAATCTTGCCCCCTCCTACCTCACTTCACTACTCTCCTCCTACAACCCAGCCTGCATACTTCCTTCCTCTGGTGCCAACCTACTCACTGTACCTTGATCTCATCCACCAACCTCTCATCCACATCCTACCTCTGGCCTGGAACGCCCTCCCTCCTTAAGTCAAACAGATAATTACTCTCCCCCACTTCAAAGCCTTATTGAAGGCACATCTCCTCCAGGAAGCCTTCTCCGACTGAACCCTCCTCTCCTCTTCGCCCACTCCCTTCTGCACCACTCACACTTGCTCCTTCATTCATCCTCTCTCCCTTCCCCATGGCACATATGTATATATCTGTAATTTATTTATTTACTTATATATCTATATATTTATACTAATGTCTGTCTTCCCCTCTAGACCGCGAGCTTGTTTTGGGCAGGGAATGTGTTTGATGTTATATTGTACTCTCTCAAGCACTTACTGCAGTGCTTTGCACACAGTAGGTGCTCAATAAATACGATTAATTATAATAATAATCAGGACCCTAACCCTAGCTCTAACCCAGATCCTCACCCTAATCTTTCATCTAACTAGAACCCTGATTCTAACCCTAATCCCTCCTGTGGTTCTTTCTAGGATTTTCTTTCTCCTTCTCCTTTCTCTATCCCTTGATCCTTTTCCCCACTTTCCTCCTATGCTCATTCCTTTCACCCTCCACTAACCCTCTCTTCTCCACCTCCATCCACTCCCTGTCCGACAGGAAACTCTGAGTCTTACGAAGGTTGCTGACTTTTCTTCTCCTGGACAATGGGAGCAAAAAGACCTAGATTCTTCTAGTCCCAGCCCTGCCACTAGTGAGCTTGGTGGTCTTGCTCACTCTTTTAGGCCTTGGTTTCCCCCCGATCCCCGCCCTCTTTAAAGTGAGACCAACTTCTTTGACCATTTTTTCCAACAGAGGATGTTGAGACACAATGTAAAGGCCTTGGATTCTCAGAGTCTTCTCAAGCTGTGGGACTATGGTTTCATCAAGTTAAATGACAACATGCGAAAGGGTGGCTTGCTGTGGGGAGGGGAGGAGAGGTCAGAGCATGCAGTGAACTCAGCAAGTGATTATTTTCACAAGGAAAGGAAGTGGTTCATTAAGCAGTGTGTTCTGTTTCTGTCAGTGATACCACAAGATGCTTGGAAGAACAATTGATTATCTGTTTGACATCCAGCCTTATGATTAGGGATGAACTTCTTAGTAGCCCTAAATTTTTCCAGTTAATACATTATCGACTTCAGGTTCGTGAATTTAACTGAACCTGTCAATGACTTTCTATCTGAAAAACTTAAATTGGTAACAAGCTTTTTATTTCTACAGTCCTGACATAATGTTTGTTTTCCCTCTTCACCCACACACAGCCCCGCAACACTCATGTACATATCCATAATTTATTTTGTCTATTTTTCCCCTCTATATGGTAAGCTTCTTGTGGGCAGGGAGCATGTCTACCAACTCTGTTGTATTGTACTCTTCCGAGCGGTTAGTACAGTACACTTCACACAGTAAGTGCTCAGTAAATACCATTGATTGGATTGATTGCACTTTGGCTAGAACTAAGAAATTAGGGCACTCTTGTCTGATCAATAAGCCTTTTCTATGTCCAAAATTGCATGACATTGGAAGAAACAGCTTGTGCCGATGTGGATAAGCGCTACAGTGCCAGGTTTTTTTAATGCAAGTTTTCGTAAAAAGCTTCACAGTGTAGGAGAATGTGGTCTGCTCTGCAACATGCTTATTTTCCCCTGTCTTTTACCAACCAACTTTAAGCTTCATTCAGTATTTCCCAGTCCTGCTGTGATATTTGGTGAGCAAGGCTTCTGTGTTAAATTGGTCCTCATCCTCCATGGTTTTTATTGAATCCAGTCATGTCTCCTGCCATTTTTGAGGTCTATTCTCCCACAGAATTCCCCTCATCATTTTGGTTACCTGTCTCTGCTTCATTTCCACCTCACCTTCCATAAAATGCTGTTACCAGCACTGCAAAATCCAAAAAGGCAATAGAATCCCATGAGGTGCTCCCTTATGATTATATCTTTAATATTCATTACATTTTTAATTAACTAAGCTTACCAAAAAAAAGTGAAGTGAGTAATAGAGTTAGACACTTCCCTAGCCCCTCTTCTTACAACAGTTTGTGCATATTGTGACAGAGAGCTTCCCTGAGCAGTTGAAAGGCTCTTTGGGCTAGGTTACTGCTTTGGATTTAGTTGAGTTTTCTTCATCTTTAAGCTTCACCAATAACTTTGAGTGTGTGCTGTGTGAGAAGCCCCCTGTACAAAGGGTTTTGGTATATTGGTATGATATGCTTTCAAATTTAGTGCAGCCCAGAGAGTCAACCAAACCAGGTAAAATGTGTTTGACGTATTTTTGTTCAGAAAAATCTGTGCAGAGGTTTCACCTTTCTTGATGAAGGCTTTGGCCTTATTTGATTCTTTGCTGATTTTTTGGGGGCTTAAAAACAAGTTCAGACGCGTGAGATATTTCAGATTGTTTGAGTATATGAGAGATTTTTATGTTGTTCTGCTTGATCTTGGGCATAAATGAGCCATTTTTCAGAGCTTTGAGACAAGATGTTAAGCTGGGAAGCACCACAAGAGCATGGTTTTGGGAGTCAGAGGTCATGGGTTCTAATCCCTCCTCCGCCACTTCTCTGCTGTGTGACCTTGGGCAAGTCACTTAACTTCTCTGTGCCTCGGTTACCTCATCTGTAAAATGGGGATTAAAAGGATGAGTCCCACGTGAGACAACCTGATTACTCTGTATTTACCCCAGTGCTTAGAACAGTGCTTGGCATATAATAAGTGCTTAACAAATACCATAATTATTATTATTAAACTGAGGTGAGTGAATGAAGGTCAGTGGAACTGAGAAGAGGAAGTTTAAAATGATGAATGCTCTCAGTTCTGCCATAATAGTCATTAGTAATAATTCTGGTGCTTCTGTGCTTACTGTGTGCTAAGCACTGTTCTAAGCCTTGGGGTAGATACAAGCTAATCAGGTTGAACACAGTTTCTGTCCCGCATGGGGCTCACTGTCTAAATAGGAGGGAATAGGATTTAATCCCTATTTTCAGATGAGGTAACTGAGGCACAGAAAAGTGACTTGCCCAAAGTCACAGAACAAATGTGATATGTGGCAGAGTCAGAATTAGAACCCAGGTCCACTAGGCCATGCTGCTTCTCACAAGGTCATGCTGTCATAACACATCATGTAGTGGATAGAGCACGGGCCTGGGAATCAGAAAGTAGTGGGTTCTAACCCCAGCTCTGCCCTTGTCTGCTGTGTGGCCTTGGGCAAGTCACTTCACTTCTCCAGGCCTCAGTTACCTCATCTGTAAAATGGGAATTAAGACTGTGAGCCCCATATGGGAAGAGGACTGTGCTCAACCTGATTTTCTTGTATCCGCCCCAGAGCTAAGTACAGTGCACGTAGTAAGCGCGTAACAAATGCCACAATTATAGCACATGTTTTCCGGACTCTTTGGCTCAATTGCAATTAAGGAGGGAGGGATGCTATTCTGTTGTCACGAGCTGATCTGGGCTCAGTGTGCTATGTTACTGAAGAGAGGACCTGCATATATGCACGTGACATCAGACCTGGGGAAAGGTGTAATAATAATAATAATAATGATGTTGGTATTTGTTAAGCATTTTCTATGTGCAAAGCACTGTTCTAAGCGCTGGGGGGGATACAAGGTGATCAGGTAGTCCCACGTGGGGCTCACAGTCTTAATCCCCATTTTACAGATGAGAGAACTGAGGCACAGAGAAGTTAAGTGGCTTGCCCAAGGTCACACAGCAGACATGTAGGGGAGGTGGGATTCAAACCCATGACCCCCGACTCCCAAGCCCACGCTCTTTATGCTGAGCCATGCTGCTTCTCTTCAGGTGTAGGGTACAAGCTCTCCTTACCGTGGTGGAGTCAAAGTAATTCCTTCCTTCATTCATTCGATTGTATTTATTGAGTGCTTACCATATGCAGAGCAATGTACTAAGCACTTGGGAAAGTACAATACAACAATAAATAGACATATTCCTTGCAGATAATGAGCTTACAGTCTAATGCTACCTCAACGTTACAGGGTCATAGTCTCGGCACTTTGTGTTGGCAGAACCCTGATTTGAGGGAAAATCTTGCTGCAGTCCTTACGGTGTGCCCGCCACCAGACAAACCACTGGGCCTCTCAGCGCTGGATCCAGGCAGACAATGGATGTGGGCAGAGGCTCCCAAATTTTGCCATCGCTTTCTAGTCGGGATGGGCAGTGAAAACACACCCGCTGGCAGAACTGGCTGCATTTTGTTTTTCTGATTCCCACTGTGCCTGGCAAGGACGTGGAGATGAATATCGAAGAGGTCCTAAAAGAGATCACCCGGCACATCTCCCGCTCCTGAGGCCTAAAGGAGGAAGTCTCTGCTGCACTTTCCAGCTGGCTCAGAGAAGGCCAGTCTTGTGTCCAGGGGTACACTAGGAATCAGCAGACCCCACTGACTGAGCTGAGGTGAGGTCAAGGGTGCCAGGGGTCGTGGGCAGCCCAAGAACCTCAGGGCCAGAAACCCTCCCCTGGGCTTTGGGAAAGCTCAGGCTTGGCTGGACAAGGCCCCTGGGGCCAGGGCGGGGGACGACTTCTGACCGTTGCTTTCTGCTTCCTTTCCCACAGTGGTCCCTTGACGCAAGCTCCTCAAACAGCCTCCTGAGCCGGACTGAACTTGTCCACCCCTCAGAGAGCAAGAGCCACTTAAGCACAGGGGGCCAGGGGGCCAGTGGGTGGGTCTCTATGTTGGAGCTGATCCCCAGGGTTGGGGGAAGGATAGAGGTGACCCACATTTGGGGCTGTAGGATCCCTGGGTTCCAACTTCTCTTCTTCCCAACTCAGGGGCTCCTTTCTCCATAAAACAGAGCAGGGGGGATCCGGTTTATTCTGTTTGGGGCCTTAAGGCCTTAATTCAGGCTGGGAAGGTCACACAGGGAACGAAGACAAGAGCGCTGGACTTCTAGAGCCCTGCATCTGGGGAGAACCCAGCATTTTTACAGATGCTGCGATCAAGTGATATTTCCGAACTCAACTCACTCATTCCCCTGCCTTCATGGATTGATTGAATGATTCATGCATTCATTCAATCATATTTGAGTGCTTACTGTGGGTGGAGCACTGTACTAAGGATTTGGGAGAGTACGACAACAACTGATACATTCCCCACACGAATTTACAGTTTAGAGGGGGAGAGAGATATGAATATAAATAAATAAATGACAGATATGAACATAAGTGTTGTGGGGCTGGGATGGGGAATGATCAAAGATAAGAAGTCAGGGTGATGCAGAATGGAGTGGGAGAAGAGGAAAGGAGGGCTTAGTTAAGGAAGGCCTCTGGGAGGAGATGAGCCTTCAATAAGGCTTTGAAGCTGGTGAGAGTAATTGCTGGATATAAGGAGGGAAAGGTATTCCAGGCCAGAGGCAGGATGTGGGTGAGAGGTCAGTGGCAAAATAGACAAGATCGAGGTACAGTGAAAAGGTTAGCATTAGAGGAGTGAAGTGCGTGGGTTGGGATGTATTAGGAGAGTAGTGAGGTGAGGTAGAAAAGGGCAAGGTGATTGAGTGCTTTAAAGCCACTGGTGAGGAGCGGTGGGCAACAGTTGCTCCCTCAGCCCCAGGTGGGTTCCTGCTTGGCTAAAGGATACTCAAGGGAAGAGAGCTCATGCCATCTCACTTGGCCACCATTCCAGTGGTTCATGCTTCTTCTTGACATGAGCACATTCTCCCATAGTTCTCTGGGGCAGAGCAAAAATAAGGCTCCTGATCGTATAGACCAGGAGACCGAGAACAAGAGAAGAAACACAACACACCATCCCGCTGGGCTACAACGCAGGACTTTCTCCCTCTCCGTCGGATACATTTTCCAACCAACTCTTCCGAAGGAAACAGCCTAGTCCACTAAGACCACCGAGCAGTATGGTAGTCACCAAAGCAGGAGGACTTGATGTTCTCTTGGCTGAGAATCAGGTCCCACATCTGCCCAGAAGAGGGTTCTCCTTGGCACTGAGCTCCTTCCCATGGTGGGAGAGAGGAAGGGAGAATGGGAGGGAGGAGGGGATTTATCTGAGGTCATCTACGAGGTGCCTCCATGCAAGAAGTCTGCCTGCCTCTCAGCTTTTCCCACAGAGACGTCTTGGGGCCTTTTGACTGCTGGGGCTCCTGGCTGCGTCATATCGGGGTCCCAAGAGGTTGCGACAGAAGTCTCAGGTTACCTGGGTCCAGAGCCCAGGACAGCCAAAGGGACGTGAGAACAGGTTGGGGGTCACATAAATTTCCTCTCCCTTTCTCCCAAGGAACTGGGAAAGCTGGAGATTTCTTAACCTATAAATGAAGGCCCCCCCCCCCCCCCCCCCACATTCCCTCCCTCCAGCATTGGCACCGGCAGGCCAGACACCTGTCTCAGGGCACGAAGGTTTTGGGGACCCAGGACAGTGTGGGTCAATTCTCAACTTGTCTCCTGCCAGGCACTGATTCACCTGAGCCCGGGACCTGGCCTCTTCTCCCCAGCCTCTTCTCCACCCCAGCCTCCTCTCCTCCAGTGGCCCCCTCAATCCTGCACTCTCCCAGAGCCTCAGGTGGCAGCAGCCCAGTTCCTCAAAGGAATTTTTCAATCAGGGCCGGGCCCTGCATGCGGAGATGAGCAGCTGAGGCCTTGAAGGGGAATGAAAGGGTGACGAACGGGGCCTTCTTAGCCGGTTTAAGGGCGGCATTGTGTGGGCATGCACCGCGGGACTGAACAATTGAGTGAAGAGTTCCGGGGACGGGGCCGTGGAATTGAAGCGGGAGGGTTCTGAGGGGTGGGAACTGGTTGCTTTCCTGGGGACCATGGAGGAAACTGACTGAGGTCTCAGGACCAGGGTGATCCTGACCCGGACCCCAGCTAAGAGGCTTTAGCCCCCTGACTCCGAGGTGGCCAGGGAAAGCCCGGATGGGCTTACGGTAACCATTCCCCCAGTTTTCAGCTGGCCTGTCCCCTGCCGGAACTAGGACGAAAACGGGAACTTTCTCACACCCAAGATACTCAATTACTTTGCCCAGTCTGGGACTCCGGCTGCCAAGTTCCACAGTCTGGCACATGGCTGGACCTGGGAAAGGAATACTATGGTTCTGGAACAATCAGAGGCAGGGATCCCCAAAGAAATGTTCTAGGGTTTGGCGTGATTCTGGTTGAATCAGGCAGGTGTCTATAAAAACGGTGGCAGTGTGACTTCATCTCAACACCACGGCCCCAGGCTCTCTCTCAGTTCTGCTGGGCCTCAACCTTGGCTCTTTCCACTTGGTCTCGGCCCTGTCTGAGTCTGTCTTCCCAGTCCTTAGTCTTGCCTGAGGGGATCACCTCTTAGTGCTGGCCACAGGCTGGCTTGACATTTGGAAGACTGGCCTAATGGAAGGAAAATGCAGGGAGGAGTTTTCTCAGTTGAGGAGGACCAGGAGAGAGAGAACCAAGTCCAACAGTGAAGGATAAAAATCCCTATGGAGAGAAGCCCCCAGAGAGACACCCCGGTGGGGGCCTAGGCCTGGTCACAGGCCTCCCCCAACATCAATGCCTCCTCAGCAGCATCACAAACTCGAGTTCTAATCCACGTGGGCACTGATCCTGGGGGAAAGGGAGGAAGGGTGTGATATTACCAGTGTATTTCAGCCCTAAATTCTGGCCGAAAAAGCCTCCGGAGTCACGTGGACCCCAGTCAACCTCAGTTGGATTTTAAAGCCCTCCAGTTCATCTGTTCCTCTAATGTAGGCTTTGGGGGCATCCTACTCACTACTCCCCAAGTCTTTAAACTATGTATTATAAATTGTTCATTTATATTAATGTCTTTCTCCCCCTCTAGACTATAAACTCACTGTGGGAAGAGAGCAAGTCAGCCAACTCTGTTTTATAGCACTCCCCCAAGCACTTAGTTCAGTGCTCTTGCACATAGTAAGCTCTCAATCAACATCATTGATTAATTGATTGATTGATTGCAGCCATATCATTGCCACCACTCTGGCTGAAGTCACAGATGGCATAGAGGTAATCAGGGATTAGTCTACCACCCCCATCCTTAAACTGGCTCCAGGAAGCTCATGGACAAAGTGCTCCTTCCCACGCCCATGGCTCCCCAATCAATATGTCTCCCTGGTGCCCAGAACTTCTCCAACCCCTACCATAGGCAGACACCAAGACCTGAGACCTTTATAATATATAATAATTTCTTAACAATATAACAAAAGAAAACACATCCAGTTCTAACTGCCTGTCCCCAGATCTACTACTTCCCACTCCAGGACACTGTAATTCCCCACAGGTGTCCCAAGGTTCCCATTGTTCTCCCTGTCAGAGGCAAGAGCCTCCTTCTTCCAGAGTTCTAGCCACTGGACTTCAAATTTCCAGGGATCCTCTCCAATCCCTCCCTGTGTCCATCCAGGATCCACAGCATGAGCTCTCCCTGTGTCCTGCTCTCCCAGACACACAGTTCACTCATCTCTCACCTCTAAGATGGTCAAGGGTCTTCTTCTTCACCAAACATGGCCCCCCTACTTCTTCCTCAATCCCTCTCTCTGATTGGTTTGGCCAGGCTTTCAGGGAAGAGACTCTCCTGGTTTTCCCCTCCCTCTCCTAAGTCTGAAGGCCAGTGAAACTGGTCGTCACATGGGGGTAGCCACTTGTCTGTTTTCAGCCAGTCTGTCCCCTGCATGATGTTGGGTGGGGGTGAGAGGTTGGCCTAGGGTTTTCTTGAGTCAGGTGAGCCCAGAGCTGGAAGACTTGTCAATCATGTTTATTGTGTGTTTACTGTGTACAGAGCACTGTACTAAGCGCTTGGGAGAGAACTATATAAAAGAGTTGGTAGGCATGTTCCCTGTCTACAATGAGCTTACAGTCTATAGAGGGAGACAGACATTGATATAAATAAATAAAATACATATATATATATATATATATAAGTGCTGTGGGGTTGAGGGAGGGGTGAATGAAGGGAGCAAATCCAAGTGCAAGGGCAAAGCAGAAGGGAGTGGAAGAAGAGGAAATGAGGGTTTAGTCAAAGAAGGCCCCTTGGAGGAGACGTGCTTTTGGTTTTGAAGGTGGGGAGAGCGATCATCTGTCGGCTATTCATTCAGTCAGTCATCCATTCATTTAGTCGTATTAATTGAGTGCTTACTGTGTGCAGAGCACTGTTCGAAGTGCTTGGGAGTGTACAATGCAACAATAAACAGACACATTCCCAGCCCACAACAAGCTCTCCCATCCTCCTGTCTCTCCCCACTTCAGTCTATACTTCACGCTGCTGCCCGGATAATCTTTGTGCAGAAATGCTCTGGGCATGTTACTCCACTCCTCACAAATCTCCAGCAGCTGCATTCAACCTACGCATCAAGCAAAAACTCCTCATTCTCGACTTCAAGGCTGTCCATCACCTCGCCCCCTCCTACCTCACCTCCCTTCTCTCCTTCTCCAGCCCAGCCCGCACCCTCCGGTCCTCTGCCGCTAACCTCCTCACCGTGCCTCGTTCTCGCCTGTCCCACCATCGACCCCCGGCCCACGTCCTCCCCCTGGCCTGGAATGCCCTCCCTCCGCACATCCACCAAGCTAGCTCTCTTCCTCCCTTCAAAGCCCTACTGAGAGCTCACCTCCTCCAGGAGTCCTTCCCAGACTGAGCCCCCTTTTTCCTCTCCTCCTCCCCACCCCCCCCCACCCTACCTCCTTCCCCTCCCCACAGCACCTGTATATATGTTTGTACAGATTTATCACTCTATTTATTTTACTTGTACATATTTAGTATTCTAGTTATTTTGTTAATGATGTGCTTCTAGCTTTATTTCTATTTATTCTGATGACTTGACACCAGTCCACATGTTTTGTTTTGTTGTCTGTCTCCCCCTTCTAGACTGTGAGCCCGTTGTTGGGTAGGGTCCATTTCTATATGTTGCCAACTTGTACTTCCCAAGTGCTTAGTACAGTGCTCTGCACACAGTAAGCGCTCAATAAATCCGATTGAATGAATGAATGAATGAATGCATGAATGAATGAATGAATGAAAAGAGGGAGGGTGTTTGAGGCCAGAGGCAGGACATGCGTGAGAGGCTGGTGGTGAGATAGATGAGACTGAGGTTCAGTGAGTAAGTTGGCATTCGGAAAGTGAAGTGTGTGGGCTGGGTTGTAGTTGAAAAGCGGTGAGGTGAGGTAGGAGGGGACAAGATTTAGAATGCTTTAAAACTGACAGTAAGGAATTTCTGTTTGACATGGAGGTGGATGGGCAACCACTGGAGGTTCTTGAGGAGGGGGGAAATTTGGACTGAATGGTTTTGTAAAAAAATGATTCGGGCGGCAGAGTGAAGTATGGACTGGAGTGGGGAGAGTCAGGCAGGGAGATCAGCAAGGAGGCAGATGAAAACAGGGTAAGATAAATGCTTGGATAAACATGATAGCAGCTTGAATGGAGAGGAAAGCATGGATTTTAGTTCAGTTGGCATTTCTAGGCCTTCATCTTTATTCCAGGCAAGGGTCTTGGAATGCCACGGTGGCTTGGGCTTGAAACTCCTATGGAATAGAATGTCTCTCCCTCAGATCATGTGTGAGGACAAGAATCATGTTTGGAGGCAGCATGGCTTAGTGGAAAGATGGACGACTAGGAGTCAGGAGACCTGAACTCTAGGCTTGACTTTGCTTCTTGCCTGTTACATGACCTAGGGCAGGTCACTAAACTTCTCTATGCCTCAGCCTCCTCCTCTGTCAAGTGGAGGTAAAATACTTGCTTTTTCTACTGAGAAGTGCTCCCTCACCCTCTAGGGTTCATCCCCTGGATTGGTCCACCCTGTGCCCCTCCCAAAGAGCCCCCTGGTGTAGACCTATCACCCATATGATTCAGGGACTATGTCCAATCTGATTATCTTGCATCTACCTCAGTGCTCAGCACAGGGTGTGTCACACAGTAAATGATGCCATGGGCAGCATCAGAGGGATATACAGAAATTACACCATAACACAGATATTTGCCTTTATTCATCAGATTGCAATTCACAAACTTCCATAATAAGCACAGTTGGGCTTGTCTCCTTTTAGAGGGGTGTTTGGATTGGCCAAGGAGGAAGAATTCTAGGAATCCCCAGGGCTTGGGGCACAGTGCAAATTGGGGGGATGTTAACTGCAAGGGCTCACACACATTATACCCACAAAACTCACACGATCCACCCACAGTACCTGCTCCCTCACGGGTACATGCACACGTCATCCGCTGGCCCTAGTTTTCCAAGTGGGAGGTTGGTGGGGTTTGAGGTGTGCCCCCCCAGAAGAAAAGTGGCGTCATAATAGCGTAACAGATGACCCAATGGCGTTACCCCCACAATGTCACCAACACAAGGAAAAAACTAGGGGTTGGGCTCGGACACAGCGTAAAGGCTGTCATGCATCTGGTGTTTAGTTATCACAGCAACCCCATACTGTCTCCTTCCCTTTGCTGTTTATCATCCTCCTTGGGAATCACCTCTGCAGTTGGGAGATTTTGGGATTGCCATGGTTACAGGTCCAGAGCATCCCCCCGCAGGACACAGTGAGTCATAAAAGCTCAGTTTAGCTGGACTTTGGGTAGGAAATGTTGGAGCTAGACGTGCTAAACCAAGCCTCATCTAAACAGCTTCCCCAGCTCCCTATTTTACAGCAGGCCCCAGTGGGGAGCAGCCAGAGTGGGGTCAGAGATGGCCACCTCTCCTGCTACGTGACAGTAGTCCACTGTGTAGCCCCCCCACCCCACCAAAAGATGGAAACAAGCCCACAAAAGGGAGAACCCTCCAATCCCTGCCCTGACCCCTCTTCCCTAGAGTTTGGGCCCTGGATCGATCCCACCCCACACCCTCTCCCGAGAACCCCTGGTTTTGATCCCCCCTTCCCACCCCACCACATTAAAATTCATTTCAAACAGCCCCCTCGTCCCAACCTGCTGGCCTCTACCAGATCTTCAGCCGAGCCTTGAGTACGCCCGCGTGCCGCTTCCCGTAGCGCAAGCCGAAGGAATTCCCGTTGTAAGCGGACAGGTCCTTCTCCTGCTCTACCAGCACGCTGCCCTGGGGGTCCGTCACCAGCTGGTTCTGGGTGGGGCAGAGCCCTCGCCACACCTGGCTGGGGGACTCCTCGGCCGGGCAAAGCAGGGCCAACCTGGCCATCTGTTCAGCTGCCTCTGGCCCCGGCTTCTTGTCCAGATACGGAGGGGTCCGTTCCCACTTGCCCGGGGTCCGCTCCCACTGGCCCCGAGTCCGCTCCCGGACAGGTTCCCACAGGCCCGGGGTCTGCTCCCACAGGCTGGCTAGCTGCCGAGACCGCCTTCCTGCAAGGGGAAGCCAGGGAGAGAGGCTGTCAGGAGAGAAGCCCGATGGAAACCAAAGGACAAGTTTCAGGATCATGTCTCCTTGGCTCCAAGATCCCCTAGGACATAATAATAATAACAATAATTCTGGTATTTGGTACGCACTTACTATATGCCAGGCACTGTGATAATAATAACGATGGTGTTTCTAGACTGTGAGCCCGCTGTTGGGTAGGGACCGTCTCTATATGTTGCCAACTTGTACTTCCCAAGCGCTTAGTACAGTGCTCTGCACACAGTAAGCGCTCAATAAATACGTTTGAATGAATGAATGAATTTGTTAAGCACTTACTATGTGCAAAGCACTGTTCTAAGTGTTGGGGAGGTTACAAGGTGATCAGGTCGTCTCACTTGGGGCTCACAGTCTTAATCCCCATTTTACAGGTGAGGGAACTGAGGCACAGGGAAGTTAAGTGACTTGCCCAAAGTCACCCAGCTGACAATTGGCGGAGCCGGGATTTGAACCCTTGACCTCTGACTCAAAAGCCTGGGCTCTTTCCACTGAGCCATGCTGCTTCTCACTGTACTGAGCACCGGAATAGATACAAGTTAATCAGGTTGGACATAGTCCCTGTCCCACATGGGGCTCATTCTTTCATTCATTCAGTCGTATTTGTTGAGCTCTGACTGTGTGCAGAGCACTGCGCTGATTGGGAGAAAACAATACAACAGTAAACAGACACATTCCCTGCTCACACTGAGCTTACAGTCTAGAGTGGGGGAGACAGACATCAAATAAATACAATATAAATAAATATATAAATAAATCTTAATCCCCATTTTACAGATGAGGTAACTCAGGCCCAGGGAAGTTAAGGTCACACAGCAGACAAGCGGCAGAGGCAGGATTAGAATCCAGTCCTTCTGACTCCCAGCCCCATGCTCTATCAATTAGACCACATGACACTGGGAAGAGCACAGCCTGGCAGTCAGGGATACTGGGTCCTAATCCCAGTTCTGCCACTGCCTGCTGTGTGATGTTGGGTGGGTCGCTGAATGTCTTCATGCCTCAGTTTCCTCAGTTCCATTCATGTTCTCCCTCCTACTTAGACTATGAGCCCCTCGTGGACTGAGGCCTGTGTCCAATTTGATTGTGTCCTATCTACTTCACTGTGTGGCTCATAGTAAGCACTTAACAAATACGACAATTATTATTATTATCCACTCTCAGGCTGGCCCCCACAGTCCTAACCCTGAGCGGCCTCCCACTCTGGCTTTACTGTACTGGGACGGTGGGAATCACTGCTTCTCATTTGCATTGAGTTGAATACTATTTGCATACCAGTCCAATCATTCCTATTCATTTCCCTTCAAACATTCAGTCCTCAGTCTTTATTCCTTCCTTCCCTCCCCTTCTCCCAGTCGCTGCCCTCCTCTCCCAAGGAATCAGCATGGCCTAGCAGAAAGAACGCTGGCCTGGGAATCAAACGACATGGATTTGTGCCAGTTCCCTGCTGTGTGGCCTGGGGGAAATCCTTAACTGCTCTGTGCCTCAATTTCCTCATCTGTAAAAGGGGGATTCAGTGCCTGTCCTCCCTTCCCCTTGGCCTGTGAGTCCTATGTGGGACAGGATCTGTGTCCACCCTGATTATCTTGTTTCTACTATACCTCATGGTACCTAGTAAGCACTTAACAAATACCATCATCATCAGGATGGGTTTAACCTCCCCTGAAAAAGCTCTCACCAGATCTCCCAGCTTCAGCCACAGCCCTGAGTGGGGCCTGGCCCCAGAGAGAGTCCTAGAGCTCAGAGACACCATTTGGTTAGGACCCCTTTTTTCTTCTACTGTCTGATGATCTTGTATCTACCCCATTGCTTAGTACAGTGCCTGGAACGTAGTAAATGCTTAACAAATATTATTTAAAAAACCCCCAAAAACGAAAGTTCACTTAGTATTGGTTACCCTTACTATGTGTCAAGCACTGTTCTAAACACTGTGGTAGTTACAAGCTAATCAGGTTGGACACAGTCCCTGTCCAAGGCGGGGCTCACAGTCTTAATCCCCATTTTACAGATGAGGTAACTGAGGCACAGAGAAGTGACTTAATGATGGCATTTATTTAGTGCTTACTATGTGTAAAGCACTGTTCTAAGCGCTGGGGAGGTTACAAGGTCATCAGATTGTCCCACGGGGGGCTCACAGTCTTAATCCCCATTTTCCAGATGAGGTAACTGAGGCCCAGAGAAGTGAAGTGACTTGCCCAAAGTCACACAGCTGACAATTTTCGGAGCTGGGATTTGAACCCATGACCTCTGACTCCAAAGCCCGGACTCTTTCCACTGAGCCATGCTGCTTCTCTAAGTGACTTGCCCAAGTCACTTTGGACATAGGTGGACATAGTCCCTGTCCCACATGGGGCTCATTCTTTCATTCATTCAGTCGTATTTGTTGAGCTCTGACTGTGTGCAGAGCACTGCGCTGATTGGGAGAAAACAATACAGCAGTATTGTTCCAGCAGAGAAGTGGTGGAACTGGGATTAGAAGCCAGGTCCTTCTCACTCCCAGGCCTGTGCTCTATCTACTAGGCCACACTGCTTCCCTTGGGGGAATGCGTTGGGGGACCCCTCCTCTGAGCCCCAGAAGTAGACGCGCTGGAGATCATGTAACTCTCAAGACTCGTGCCCACCACAGAGCCTAGGGGCTGCATGTTCTCATTCTGTTTGGCTGTGTCACCTGGGGAAAGTCACAATCTCTGTGAGCCTCAGTTTCCTCCTCTGGAAAATAGAGACAAGCACGTTGACCTCCGTCCTTCGTCTCTGATTGAACTAATAGCCCAACTCTAAGGAGGCTAACTAACTGCTTAATGAATTGGATTGTCTGGGTGACCTAAGCTGACTCATTTCCCCTTTCTGGATCTCATTTTCCCTTTCATCCTTTGGGGTTAAGGAGGCTGGTTTAGAAAGCCCTTCAGAAAGGAGGAGCTGGTCTCGTTAGGGTGATTATTGTATTTGGCAGGGAGATCAGGGTAACCAGTTCTCAGCGGACACAATGGTTCCAGCCAATTGCAGTGGTTGATTAGTTTCAATTGGAAGCTGTGGGGTGGGGGTGGAGGCAGGGCCCAGGCTCTGTGCTTCTTGTGAACTGCTGCCAACCCCCACAGACCTGGACAGGGGGCCGGGGCCAGAGGGAGGGGAGGCTAGCGGGAGAAGGTGTGGATTTGATGATTTCCTGGCCAGGAGCCAACATCGCCCCTGAGGTTCTGGCTGAGTTTGAGAGCAATGGATTTTTTCTAGAGCTGCTGGGCTCCTTCAACAACTGGGAGACTTTTGGTAGGTGGGATTGGATTTAGCTTCGGATACGGGATTCAGCCTCTGAATTCAGATACGGTGATTCAGCCTCACCGTACCTCGCTCTTGCCTGTCCCGCCATTGACCCCCGGCCCATGTCATCCCCCGGGCCTGGAATGCCCTCCCTCTGCCCATCCGCCAAGCTAGCTCTCTTCCTCCCTTCAGGGCCCTGCTGAGAGCTCACCTCCTCCAGGAGGCCTTCCCAGACTGAGCCCCTTCCTTCCTCTCCCCCTCGTCCCTCTCTCCATCCCCCCCATCTTACCTCCTTCCCTTCCCCACAGCACCTGTATATATGTATATATGTTTGTACATATTTATTACTCTATTTATTTATTTATTTTATTTGTACATATCTATTCTATTTATTTTATTTTGTTAGTATGTTTGGTTTTGTTCTCTGTCTCCCCCTTTTAGACTGTGAGCCCACTGTTTGGTAGGGACCGTCTCTATATGTTGCCAAATTGTACTTCCCAAGCGCTTAGTACAGTGCTCTGCACACAGTAAGTACTCAATAAATACGAATGAATGAATGAATGAATGAATGATCAGCTTGTTTCTACCCCAGCGCTTAGTTCACTGTTCCACATTTAGTAAGCACTTAACAAATACCATACAACATAAGCGGGCCGGATGCAGTCCCTGTCTCATTCATTCATTCATTCATTCAATCATATTTATTGAACGCTTACTGTGTTCAGAGCACTGTACTAAGCGCTTGGGAAGTACAAGTTGGCAACATATAGAGACGGTCCCTACCCAACAACGGGCTCACAGTTTAGAAGGGGGAGACGAACAACAACAAAAATCGTATCCGACAGAAGATCACTCTCTCTGTGCCTTAATTCCCTCATCTCTAAAATGGGGATTAAGACTGTGAGCCCCATGTAGGGCAACCTGATTACCTTGTATCTACCCCAGTGCTTAGAACAGTGCTTGGCACATAGTAAGCGCTTAATAAATATCAACATTATTATTAAAGGCGCCCAAACCATGGACTACAACTCCCGGCGTGCCCCGCTGCCCTGGGAGAGTAGACAACTACCCTTCCCTCCCGAGCGACTGTCATGCAGTGCGCATGCCGCGGCCTTCCACATAGGGTTCACAGACTAAATAGGAGGGAGAACACTTATTTAATCCCCATTTTACCAATGAGGTAACTGAGGCACGGAGAAATTAAGAGAGTTGCCCAGTATCACACAGTAGGCAAGTGGTGGGGCTGGGAATAGAACCCAGGCTCCCTGACACTGTGACTGACTTTTTAGACTGTGAGCCCACTGTTGGGTAGGGACTGTCTCTATATATTGCCAATTTGTACTTCCCAAGCGCTTAGTACAGTGCTCTGCACATAGTAAGCATTCAATAAATAAGATAGATGATGATGATGACACCAAAGCCACTAGGCCACGCTGCTGCCCGAAAACAACGGGAGTCAGGGAAAGATAAAGTTTAAGATAAGATAAAGATAAAGTTGGAGAAGCAGCGTGGCTCAGTGGAAAGAGCCCGGGCTTTGGAGTCAGAGGTTACGGGTTCAGATCCCGGCTCCGCCGCTTGTCAGCTGTGTGACTTTGGGCAAGTCACTTCACTTCCCCGGGCCTCAGTGAACTCATCTGTCAAATGGGGATTAGGACTGTGAGCCCCACGGGGGGACAACCTGATCACCCCGTAACCTTCCCAGCGCTTAGAATAGTGCTTTGCACTATTAATTATTAATTAATTAATTATTATTATATATTATATATATAATTATATATTAATTATTATTATAAAGATGGACAGGTGTTCACCGAAGTCCAGTAGGGGGCGCTAAATTATCAGTCCAAGACCACTCAGCTGTTGGGCAGCAGGCCTGAGAAGAAAACCCAGATATCATCATCATCCTCATCAATCGTATTTATTGAGCGCTTACTATGTGCAGAGCACTGTACTAAGCGCTTGGGAAAACCTGACCACTGTGGTGCCCTCCCCCTGGTTCTTGCCCTGGGGAGTGAGACGCCCAGGGCCCCCAAGACACTGGGCCACTCTGAGGGATTTGGAAGTTAACCCACCCCAGAGAATAGGTCATTCTGTTGCAATTAGTGTGGACCCCCACACAGTGAACAGAGCCCTGCCCCGATGCTGAGGTGTCTGTCAGAGAAAGAGAAAACCCAATCCCTTCAAAGCCCTACTGAGAGCTCACCTCCTCCATCATCATCATCATCAAATCGTATTTATTGAGCTCTTACTGTGTGCAGAGCACTGTACTAAGCACTTGGGAAGTACAAGTCCCAGACTGAGCCCTCTACTTCCTCTCCCCCTTTTCCCCCTCCCCGCAGCACCTGTATATATGTATCTATGCTTGTACGCATTTATTACTCTATTTATTTTATTTGTACATATTTATTCTACTTATTTTATTTTGTTAATATGTTTGGTTTTGTTCTCTGTCTCCCCCTTCTAGACTGTGAGCCCGCTGTTGGGTAGGGACTGTCTCTATATGTTGCCAGTTTGTACTTCCCAAGCACTTAGTACAGTGCTCTGCACACGGTAAGCGCTCAGTAAATACAATTGAATGAATGAATGAATGAATTCAAACCCGGGACCTCCGACTCCAAAGCCCGTGCTCTTTCCACTGAGCCACGCTGCTTCTCGAAGAACACTTAGAGCAAAGCAGATTAAGAGGAACAGAAGGCTAGACTGTGAGCCCGTTGTTGGGTAGGGACCGTCTCTATATGTTGCCGGCTTGTACTTCCCAAGTGCCTAGTACAGTGCTCTGCACACAGTAAGCGCTCAATAAATGTGATTGAATGAATGAATGAATGAATGAATAATAATAATAATAATAATAATAATAATAATAGTACTTATTAAGTTTTTACTGTGTGCCACACACTATTCTGAGTTCTGGGGTAGATACAAGTTAATCAGATTGGACCGAATCCTGTCCCACGTGGGGCTCACACTCTTAATCCCCATTTTTACAGATGAGGGAACTGAGACCCAGAGAATCAAAATGACTTGCCCAAGGTTATATAGCAGACAAATGGAGGAGCCAGGATTAGAACCCAGCGCCTTCTGACTCCCAAGCCTATGCTCTATCCACTAAGCCATGCTCCTTCAAAGGAAGGAGGTAGGGCAGACACCATGTGAACTGCATCCTAGCTATCTAACCCAGCATTTAGTTAGTGCTTGGCACATAATAAATGCTTAATCAATCAATCATACTTATTGAGTTGCTTACTGTGTTTAGAATACTGTACTACACGCTTGGGGGAGTACACTATAACATAGTTGGTAGACATGTTCCCTACCCTTAACAAATACCACAGCCTTTTTTGTTGTTGTTCCATAATGGTATTTAATTAATTAATTAATGATGGGATTTGTTAAGCGCTTACTATATGCAAAGCACTGTTCTAAGCACTGGGGAGGTTACAAGGTGATCAGGTTGTCCCACGTGGGGCTCAGTCTTCACCCCCATTTTACAGATGAGGGAATTGAGGCACAGAGAAGTTAAGTGACTTGCCCAAGGTCACACAGCTGACGATTGGCGGAGATGGGATTTGAACCTATGACCTCTGACTCCCAAGCTGGGGCTCTTTCCATTGAGCCACACTGTATTTGTTAAGCTTCTGTTATAATAATGATGGCATTTATTAAGTGCTTACTATGTGCACAGCACTGTTCTAAGCACTGGGGAGTTTACAAGGTGATCAGGTTGTCCCACGGGAGCTCACAGTCTTAATCCCCATTTTCCAAATGAGGGAACTGAGGCACAGAGAAGTCAAGTGACTTGCCCAAAGTCACACAGCTAAGTGGCAGAGCCGAGATTTGAACCCATGACCTCTGACTCCAAAGCCCGTGCACTTACCACTGAGCCATGTTATGCGTTAAGCACTGTTCTAAGTGCTGGAGTAAATACAAGTTTATCAGGTTGTACATAGTTTGTGAGCCCCATGTGATTCAGAGACTAAGTTGGAGGGGTGAGGATTTAATTCCCATTTTACATGTGAGATAATTGAGGCACAGAGAAATTAAGTTACTTGCCTAAGGTCACACAGCAAGCAAATAGCAGGGAGAGGATTAGAACCCAGGTCCTCTGACTCCCATGCCCAAGCCCTTTCCACTAGGCTACATTGCTTCCCTTCTGCCCTGGGGAGTGTGGCATTCAGGTTTCTGTTTCCCAGGTAATGATTTTGTGCAGCCCAGAGAGGGAGGGCCAAGAGAAAGTGCCTCACAGGTTTCACCTCCAAACAGATCTGGTGCACTCATCAAAGGACTTGTTTTTCCTAATTGCATTTGTTAAGTGCCTATTATGTGCCGAACACTGTACTAAGCGCTAGGGTAGATACAAGTTAATCAGGTTGGAGAGAATCACTGTCCCACATGAGGCACACAGTCTAAGCCGGAGGGATAACAGGTATTCATTCATTCAATCATATTCATTAAGCACTCACTGTGTGCAGAGGTATTATTATTATTATTATGGTACTTATTAAGCACTTACTATGCACCAATCACTAAGTGCTGGAGGAAATACAAGGTTGTCCCACGTGAGGCTCACAATCTCAATCCCCATTTTACAGATGAGGTACCTGAGGCACAGACAAGTTAAGTGACTTGCCCAAGGTCACACAGCAGACAAGTGGCGGAGCCGGGATTAGAACCCACGACCTCTTACCCCCAAACCCGTACTCCAGACACTCGGCCATATTGTTTCCCCCAGTAAAATCCCCAATTTACAGATGAGGGAACTGAGAAGTGAAGTGCCCAAGGTCACACATCAGACAAGTGGTGGAGCCGCATTAGAATCCAGGTCCTCTGATTCCCAGGCCTGGGCTCTTTCCACTAAGCCATGTTGTCTCATAACAATAATAAAAATAATAATAATGATGGCATTTATTAAGCACTTATTATGTGCAAAGCACTGTTCTAAGTGCTGGGGAGGTTACAAGGTGATCAGGTTGTCCCACGGGGGGGCTCACAGTCTTCATCCCCATTTTACAGATGTGGTAACTGAGGCCTCTGACTCCAAAGCCCGTGCTCTTTCCACTGAGCCACGCTGCTTCTCTAACATCATGTCTACTCAGAACACATGGCAGTTATAGTTCTGTCACCCCCTTACCCTCCCAAAGAAGCCAAAACTTAAGGAATGCCAGGAAAAGCAGTATGATATAGTGGAAAAAGCACACGCCTGTGAGTCAAAAAACCTGAGTTCTCCGCCCAGCTCGACCACTTGCCTGTTGTGTGACCTTGGGCAAATCACCTAACTTGTCTGTGCCTCAGTTACCTCATCTGAAAAATGGGATTACGTCCTCCTCCTCCCTCTGACACAGACTGTGAGTCCTATGTGGGACAGGGATTGTGTCCCAATTGTGTCCCAATAAATACAATTGAGTGAATCTATGAATGTCCAACCTGATCACAATTGTATCTACCCCAGTGCTTATAACAGTGCTTGACACAAAGTCCTTAACAAATACCATTAAAAAAAAAAAGAAATCCAGAGATCCCACAACTCCTTCCCTGCCCCCCTGGATGCTGTACCTGAAAATCTGGGGTTCTGAAGAGGGGTGAATTTCTCCACTGTCTCTTCAAATGGAAATGCACAGAGGAACAGCAGCAGCAGCCGAGAAGTCAAGGAGCTCATCGTGGGAGGCGGAGGGGGTTTTCAGAGCAGTCCTAAAATGAGAGAAAAAAAAGACCATTTCCTAAACATGGCACCTTGGAAGTAGCTGTTACCCTTGCCCTTGGTTCATTCATTCATTCATTCATTCATTCAATCGTATTTATTGAGCGCTTACTGTGTGCACAGCACTGTACTAAGCACTTGGGAAGTACAAGTCAACGACCTATAGAGACGGTCTCTACCCAACAACGGGCTCACAGTCTAGTTGAGAAGCAGCGTGGCACTGTTCTAAGCGCTGGGGAGGTTACAAGGTATAATAACGGCATTTATTAAGCGCTTACTATATGCCCAAGGTCACACATCAGACAAGTGGTGGAGCCACATTAGAATCCAGGTCCTCTGATTCCCAGGCCTGGGCTCTTTCCACTAAGCCATGATGTCTCATAATAATAATAAAAATAATTATAATGATGGCATTTATTAAGCGCTTACTATGTGCAAAGCACTGTTCAAAGCGCTGGGAAGGTTACAAGGTGATCAGGTTGTCCCACGGGGGCTCACAGTCTTAATCCCCATTTTTACAGAAGAGGTAACTGAGGCACAGAGAAGTGAAGTGACTTGCCCAAAGTCACACAGCTGACAACTGGTGGAGCTGGGATTTGAACCCATGACCTCTGACTCCAAAGCCCGGGCTCTTTCCACTGAGCCACGTGGCATAACTACTGAGCCCAACAGGATTAGCAGAAGGTGTTAGGTCCAAGTGCTTAGTACAGTGCTCTGCACACAGTAAGCACTCAATAAATACGATTGAATGAAAGTGTTCTGAATGGGGGTTAAGGGGCCTGGGCTGAGCCCCTTCTCTGCTACTCAGGCTTTGTATGACCTGTAGAGAAGCAGCGTGGATCAGTGGAAAGAGCATGGGCTTTGGAGTCAGAGGTCATGGGTTCAAATCCTAGCTCTGCCAATTGTCAGCTGTGTGACTTTGGGCAAGTCACTTAACTTCTCTGTGCCTCAGTTCCCTCATCTGTCAAATGGGGATGAAGACTGTGAGCCCCACGGGGGTCAACCTGATCACCCTGTATCCCTCCAGTGCTTAGAACAGTGCTTTGCACATAGTAAGCACTTAACAAATACCATCATTATTATTGTTATTTGGCAGGCAGTTACCCTCTCTGGACATCTCAGTTCTTCCAACTGTCAAATGGAAAGAATCAGAATCATTTATGCCCCTTCTTGGCTCATGGGGTTGGGATGAGGAGAGTTGAGAGAAATGATGTGAAAGGAATTTGGAAATAATTAAAAACATTCAAGGTACTGTATTACTAAGCCCTAGGTTCTTATCAGATCATATACCTTGCCCCCATCCCCTAGTAGCTTCTAATCTAAAGGAGATCACTGGACAAAGACAGATCATGTTGAGTTCCTGCGAGGAACTCTGTCTTCCCTCCACTCAATTGGGGCAAGTTCAGTGCTTTTCACCATTACAGTTTTCAGATCCAAATTGGAGCTTTCCTATTTACCTTGGAAAATGTATGGCAACAGTCAGGAATGGGAGATTTACTTTTCTGTGTTTATTGGAATGCATTTGAATCCACACTTTAAGTCACACTGGGAAAAGATTTGGCTTAACAGATATCCAGATATTGGGGGAAAAGAAAAAGGCTGTAAAAACAAAAACATGAATTTAAGGGGTCTCCAGTCTAATAAATTTACTTTCAGCCCTACCTTGCCCTTTCCTGCTCAGCCATAACTTGCCCTCCCCTACTTTGCCCTTATGCTAATCGCCATGGTTTCTCTTTTAGAGAGGGCACCCTGCCCCTCTATGTCTTTCTTGGCTGTTGAAATTCAAGAATCGTTTTCATCTAAACTCATGGGAGATGCAGCCATCCTTTGTGATTTGAGGGTTTGTGACAACACATCTGGGTTCAGGGCTAATTGCACTGGGGTATGGTTTCATAATTCTTTTCCCCTTATTAGAAAATTCAGCCCACCTCCTAGGTGACAGCAATTTATAGGCTCAATTCCTCTCCCATCACATTCTAATTTTCTCAAAACAGCTTTCACAACTGGGATCTAAAGAACATGATTCTGGATCCCTTTCGGGGTAAAAGGTCTTTCCTGTCACTTTGAATTGTAATCGTACTGACTTTCAGGTTTTGTGACGCATCCCCAAGTTTTCAGAGACTAGGGGTGCTTTAAAAATGCACAGTAATTATGATTTCAGAGACAGGCCTCCAGAGTTGCAGGGCTGAAAGGGTATCTTGAGGGAATCACTCAGTCCATCTCTCTATCTTGGGGAAGGACCACAACTGAATGACAGATGAGAATCTCCGGAAAGGGGTGGCCTTGTTTTTGGACACTCTTAGCAGTGACTCACAAACCTTTTTGTCAGAAAAGATGTGCTCAGTCTAATCTAAATCCCTCTCATTCCAGTGGAAGCCTCCGTCCTTGTATTAACTGCTCAGGAGCGGTGGTGACTTGTCCACATCAATCAATCAGACATGTTTTTTGCAGAGCACTGTACTAAGAGCTTGAGATAATACAATATAAAAGAGTTTGTAGACACATTCCCTGTCCACAACATGCTTAGTCTAGAGTGGGAGACAGACTTTAATAAAAATAAATAAATTACAGGTGCTACAGGACTGAACTATGGAATCATAGCACTGCATTTTTAAAGCTCCCTTATTCTCTGAAAAGGGAGAAAATCCAACTGCAAGGGTGATGCAGAAGGGAGTGGGAGAAGAGGAAATGAAACCTTTTGGCTTCTTGCAGCCCTCATCTCAATCGATCCTCAGCCTGTTCTTCTCCCGGTTCACCAAGCCGAGCTGCTGGGATTCCCCCTCCTTTCGACCCATCCCTTCTCTCAGATCCCCCTTTCTCTGCCATTCCCTCATTCTTCCCTGCCTTTCCTCTCTCCAGGACGGAAGTGAAAATCTGCATTTCCCTCCTCATCCATCCTTCAGTAAAATGTATTGAGGGCTTACCATGCGCTGAGCACTGTACAAAGGATTTGGGAGTGTGCACAATGTCAGGAGCAGACCACCACCCCATCCCTTGTGGACACTCTGGACTGCCTCTGGACTGACGAGCTTAATAATAATAACAATAGTAATGATAATTACGGTATTTGCCAAGCACTGTTCTAAGTTCTGGGGTGAATACAAGGTAATCAAGTTGTCCCACGTGGGGCTTATAGTCTTAATCCCCATTTTACAGATGAGGTAACGGAGGCACCGAGAAGTGAAGCGACTTGCCCAAGGTCACACAGCTGACCCATGTCCTCTGACTCCCAAGCCTGTGCTCCTTCCACTAGACTATACTGCTTCTCGAGGCTGGGCAGAGTGATGGGTCGCCCCTCGGGGGTGCTTTGCGGGACATCCCTGCTTGGTCCTTCCCGCTCCCGACAGTTGCCCACTCTCGTTGCGGGACTAGCCTCCTCTGGCCCACTTGTTGGAGTTTATTTGCCCTTCAGGTTGGAGCTCTGAGCCTCAGCAGTGAGTACCTGCATGCAAATGAGGCCCAGCTTCATGCTGAACAGCCTGGCAGTATTAACCCTTGGGGTGGGGATGCGGGGAGACTCACTGATGGGAAAGAAATGAGAACCAACGCCTTCTGCTCAAGAAGCCCCCCCGGTTTGCACCTGCCTGTGCCACCCCCAAATATTCCAGATCTGCTCTGGCTCAGCAAAAGCTTTTTTTCAGACCCTGCCCCCTCTGAGGTTCCTTGGAGGGTAGGTTTGGTGCCACTTACCTCACCTTGGCCACCTACCTTCACTTCGGGTCTGGCCAGGTCTGGGCGTCTCCCCAGGCTCTGCAGCTCTCTCTCTGTCTCTAACTCCAGGAGAACCTCTCTCCTCTTTATCAAGTCAGAGTGACGTCTCCCGGCTCCGTCCCACCTCTACTTCCCCTTCGCACCCCCCTCCCTCAGCCCTCTTCAGGGAAAAAGCCAGGCACAGTCCTTGTTCACTTTCGTGAACAAGCACCTGAACAAACTGAATCTGGAAGTTACCGAGCTAGAGACTCAGTTTGCCGACTGCGTGTACCTGGTGCTGATCATGGGGCTGCTGGAGGGATACTTCGTGCCCCTGCGCAGCTTCTTCTTGACCCCGGACAGTTTTGAACAAAAGATCCTCAACGTGTCGCTTTCGTTTAAGTTGATGCAGGATGGAGGGCTGGAAAAGCCGAAGCCGTGGTCCGAAGATATTGTCAACTGTGACTTGAAATCCACCCTGCGTGTACTGTACAACCTCTTCACCAAATACTGAAACGTGGACTGAGTCCCAGGCCGGGTCTCATGGCCATGCCAGCTCACCTTCAAAAATAAACTAAACCCTGCAGAAACTCCTCGCCCTGGGCTTCAAGGCTTTCCATCACCTCGTCCCCTCCTACCTCACCTCCCTTCTCTCCTTCTCCAGCCCACCCCGCACCCTCTGCTCCTCTGCCGCTAATCTCCTCACCGTACCTCGTTCTCGCCTGTCCCGCCGTCGACCCCCGGCCCACGTCATCCCCCGGGCCTGGAATGCCCTCCCTCTGCCCATCCGCCAAGCTAGCTCTCTTCCTCCCTTCAAGGACCTACTGAAAGCTCACCTCCTCCAGGAGGCCTTCCCAGACTGAGCCCCTTCCTTCCTCTCCCCCTCATCCCCCTCTCCATCCCCCCCATCTTACCTTCTTCCCTTCCCCACAGCACCTGTATATATGTATATATGTTTGTACATATTTATTACTCTACTTATTTATTATTTATTTTACTTGTACATATCTATTCTATTTATTTTATTTTGTTAGTATGTTTGGTTTTGTTCTCTGTCTCCCCCATTTAGACTGTGAGCCCACTGTTGGGTAGGAACTGTCTCTATATGTTGCCAACTTGTACTTCCCAAGCGCTTAGTACAGTGCTCTGCACACAGTAAGTGCTCAATAAATACGATTGATTGATTGATTTCTCCCTGAAGCCTCTCCCTCCAGGCTTACTTAGGAGAAATTGCTTCTGTCCTTCCTCTCTTCCCCTACCCACCACTTCCCATACCCACCCCATCCCTTTTTCCCTTTCTCCCTCATTTTTGTCCTCTCTAAGCCCCTGAGTCCGGTTGCTTATGGTTTGGCCCCTGAGAGAGGGTGAGGATGAAAATTCCCAGAGGGTTGGCATCAGTTTTCCTCAAAGGGTTTCCCCTTTCTCCAGCCACCGTACAGCCTAATAGAACCCTGCAACAGTCTTCCCTAATGACAACTCTGAGTTACAGAGGGGGCTTAGTTTTGGTGCAGTTAATGGGTAATTATCTTTAAAGGGGCCTCTGTCACTCAAGGGGGAGGGAAATGGGTGAAGGAGGGAGAACAAACACATGCAGCTTTAGTTTCATGTGAAACAAACAGTGAAGGACCCAGTTTCCTGGAAAAGAGAACTGCCCACCCCTAAAACTCTTCTTTCTAGCCCATTTGCCAGGCTCACTCTGGCCTCTTTTATCTGTCTTTTGTCTACAGCAGCGTGGCCTAGTAGAAAGAGCACAGACCAGGGAGTTGAAGGATCTGGGTTCCTATCTCAGCTCTGTACCATCCCTACCGTGTGACCTTGGGCAAGTCACTTAACTTCTCTGTACCTCAGTTCCCTCATCCATGAAATAGGAATTCAATACCTGCTTTCCCTCCTACTTATAGACTGTGAGCCCCACGTGGAACCTGATTATCTTATATCTTACCCTAGTGCTTTGAACAGTGCTTGGCACATAGCATTTAACAAATATTGTAATTATTATTATTACAGCATCCTTTAGGTGTGAGAGCCTTCTCTGCAGTTACTCTCCTCTCCAATCAAGCACATTTCCTTCCTGTCTTCCATACCAGACTCTCTTCCCTCCAGACCAATATTCCTACGGGTCCTCTTCCTGTTCTCCAAACCAAGCCTCTTCCCTCCTTTAAAACTACTAAGAATCTCCTTTCTCCAAGAACCTATCCCAGATGAATTTCATTTTCTTCAAGCAATTCCAATCATTCTAGGCACTATTTGGTTAAACTGCCTGTTTGAATGTTACTTCAGATTCCTGTTTGTCTTGTTCCATGTGTATGAATCGCTCACTAAAAAATTTTTGTTTTTTATTGGTGTCTTTCCTGTCTCTCTCCAGAGATGATCAGGTCCCCTAGGACAGGGGACCTTCTACCTCACCCTGTGCCACAGAGCCGAGTGCAAAGCGATAGGATACTTCCAGTGGGTCTTGAAGTAAAGGATGCTGCGGCCTCACTTCTGGGTCCCCACCCACAGACACATTCAAACCTGGAAATCTCCTTTTGTTGACTTTATGAGGTTTCCCACTGCTGAGCCCTGAGGGGGTGGGGAACAGAGGGGAATTTGGGAATCTGCGTCATTCTAAATTGAACTGTGCTATCTGGGAATTTGCTTTCTGGCTTCCAGGATAAGCGGACAGTTTTCTGCCAGAAGGGGTGTCAGAGGCGCCCAACTGAGGGATGGTGGCTTGGCTGGATACCGTCTGACAGATTCGAGTGATGAATGGAACGGAGGTCTCTGGGGCACCGCCAGCTTGTCATTGCAGAGGTCTCTCTGCCCCTGACAGGCCTCGTTCGTCGTGCATTTCCACCAGAAA
Organism: Tachyglossus aculeatus; assembly: GCF_015852505.1. Lineage (NCBI taxonomy): Eukaryota > Metazoa > Chordata > Mammalia > Monotremata > Tachyglossidae > Tachyglossus > Tachyglossus aculeatus. The sequence continues at coordinate 26,888,604 of NC_052072.1, read as the reverse complement.
GGCAGCCGGGCTGATTACTTCTTTGTTCTCTTCTGCCCACCTTCTTTAATTGAATCTTGCCCGAGCACAGGGAGGGTTGAAAGTTGGGGAAGGGGCACCGTGTCCACGGAGACAGCGGGGGTTTGAGTCTGTGACCTAGGTTCCTTTCTTCCAGGGACTCCGAGAAGCACTGGGAGTTAGTTCTCAGCTGGAACTTTGTTTCCTCCATCTTATTTCCCATTGCCCAGCTCATTTGAGGAGGGTGATATCAACTGCTTTCCACCAGAAACAGGCCTCATCTGCATCCAGAGGGATTTAAGTGAGGAGGAAGAGCTTCTTTCCGATCATGGCTGTTAGACCCTCCTGGCACAATGAAGGGGAATCTCTTTCCTCAGGAGATTCTAAGAAGGGGGACATTTTGGAGACAATTTGTCTGAAGGCAGGGGACTGGATGAAATGACTCCTGGGGGCCCAACCTGCCCAAGGCACCCTTGACTCAGAGAGCCTAGGAGCAGGGGCCAGAAATGCACACCACTGAGAATGCTCAGATTAGAGTTTTAATCTTTCCATCCATTCCAGGCAGCAGTAAAACCCAAGTACCAATTCCCAGGCTCTGAACCAGTGTGGTTCATCTCTTTGACACTCCCCCCGCCCAGTGCCACCCCGCCACCAAGGGCTCTGAGGCCCTCAAAGAGACCACATCCAGGAGCAAAGCGGGGGCCAGGGTGGGGGACAACTTTGGCTTTGAAGAATCAACCCCCCCAAACCTCCCTCCCTTCTCCCGACAGGAAAGAACCCGGGTCTGCGTCAGAAGAGGGAAGCGGGGGCAGGGAAGGCACAGATCCCATATCATGGATGAGTCCACCTCTTTCAATCACTTCCTGTCCCGGTCAGACCATGGAGCTGGTACCTTGAAGCCTGCGGAACAGCTGCCAGAAGGAAGAATCATTATTGAAGACAATGCTGGAGGAGCCGATTCAATATCCAGCTTATTACGGGATTCAGCGTGGAGCGGTCAGGGGGCCGCGGCTCGAGGCTCGGCAGAGGCGGCGAGAGGGGGCTGGGGGAGAGAGCAGCCCACAGAACCTCTGGGTGCTATAGCCGGGGCTGAGGCTCTTCACTATCACCTCCACAAGCCCCCATGCCCTCTAACCTTTCCTGGGCTCCTGCAACAAGCAAGGTGCCAAGCAGAGCAGAGAGGCCTGGACCCTGCCCTTATGTGCCAGCATCCCACGGAGGACAGAGGGGCAGGAAAAACGTCTCTTTTGGAGGGGACTGGGGAAGAGTCTCTAAGTAGAGGGAATTTAGGGAGCTGGAAATGGCTGCTGGGGGCCCCTGGCTTGGGCTCTGGGACCCTGCAGTTATTGGGGTACACTATCCGGCCCAGAGCTCCCCGGGAGGAACTTGTTTCATCAGCCCTGGACTCTGAGAGACTCACAGTCAGTCAATCAGTCAGTCAGTCCATTGTATTTATTGAGCACTCACTGTGTGCAGAGCACTGTACTAAGCATGTGGGAGAGTACAATACAACAATATAACAGATACATTCCCTGTCCACAGTGAGCTTACAGTCTAGAGGGGGAGAGGGACATTAATATATATAAATAAAATTACAGATATGTACATAAGTGCTGTGGGGCTGGGAGGAAGGATGAATAAATAAATAATAATAATGATGATATTTGTTCAGTGCTGGGGGATACAAGGAGATCAGGTTGTCCCCACATGGAGCTCACAGTCTTCATCCTCATTTTACAGCTGAGGTAACTGAGGCACAGAGAAGTTAAGTGACTTGCCCAAAGTCACATAACTGACAAGTGGCGGAGCGGGGATTAGAACCCATGACCTCTGACTCCCAAGCCCGGGCTCTTTCCACTGAGCCATGCTGCTTCTCTAAATAAAGGGAATAAAGGGAGCAAGCCAGGGCAATACAGAAGGGAGTGGAAGAAGAGGAAAGGGGAACTTAGTCAGGGAAGGCTTCTTGGAGGAGATGTGCCTTCAATAAGCCTTTGAAGGTGGGGAGAGTAATTGTCTGTCAGATATGAATAGGGAAGACATTCTAGGTCAGAGGCAGCCGTGGGTAAGAGGTTGGCGGCACCCTAGGCAGAGGCAGGTTGGGGGGAATCATTGCTGTTTCCCTGGAAAGCCACCCAGACCCCCGAAGCTCTGAGTTGTTGCTTCCCTGGACCCCGGGCTGGGGGTGCTCTGGGACAGAGAGATCCCACTGGGGCCGTTGGTAGTGGGAGGGAGGTGCTTGAGGTATATATAACTACAATTCTATTTATTCTGACAGTATTGACACCTATTTGTTTCGTTGTCTGTCTCCCCCTTCTATCAATCAATCAATCATATTTATTGAGCACTTACTGTGTGCAGAGCACTGTACTAAGCACTTGGGAAGTACAAGTTGGCAACATATAGAGACAGTCCCTACCCAACAGTGGGCTCACAGTCTAGAAGAGGGAGACAGAGAACAAAACCAAACATATTAACAAAATAAAATAAATAGAATAGATATGTACAAGTAAAATAAATATATAGAGTAATAAATCTGTACAAACATATATATATATACAGGTGCTGTGGGGAGGGGAAGGAGGTAAGACGGGGGTATGGAGATGGGGACGAGGGGGAGAGGACTAGACTGTGAGCCCGTTGTTGGGTAGGGACCGTCTCTATATGAGCCCCCTCCTTCCTCTTCCCCTCATCCCCCTCTCCACCCCCCCGTCTTACCTCCTTCCCTTCCCCACAGCACCTGTATATATGTATATATGTTTGTACATATTTATTACTCTATTTATTTATTTTACTTGTACATATCTATTCTATTTATTTTATTTTGTTAATATGTTTGGTTTTGTTCTCTGTCTCCCCCTTCTAGACTGTGAGTCCACTGTTGGGTAGGGACTGTCTCTATATGTTGCCAACTTGTACTTCCCAAGTGCTTAGTACAGTGCTCTACACACAGTAAGTGCTCAATAAATACGATTGATTAATTGATTGACTTGTACTTCCCCAGCACTTAGTGCAGTCTTCTGCACATAGGAAGTGCTCAATAAATATGATTGAATGAACCATTTAATGACACCAGACAAGTCTCCTCCCAAAGTCAGGGGGAACCAAAGCTTTGGAAGGTCCTGCTGTCTCTCAGAAACACAGCCAGGTTTGGATGGCTCAGATGTACCTACAGGTTCCCTTCTCTCCCCAACCTTTGGGATTGTGATGATGATGATGATGATGATGGTATTTGTTAAGCACTTACTATGTGCGAAGCACTGTTCTAAGCGCTGGGGGGGATACAAGGTGATCAGGTTGTCCCACGTGGGGCCCCCAGTCTTAATCCCCATTTTACAGATGAGGTAACTGAGGCACAGAGAAGTTAAGTGACTTACCCAAAGTCACACAGCTGACAAGTGGCGGAGCCGGGATTAGAACCCGGAGAGGAAAGGGGGTCGGGGGCAGGCTGGGAAGCTCCTGGTCTCCATGGGGTACCTACCTGACTGTAAGCTCATTGTAGGCTGTTTATTGTTATTTTGTACTCTCCCAAGTGCTTAGTACAGTGCTATGTACACATTGAGCGCTCAATAAATATGATTGACTCATTGACTAACTACTTCTGTACACTCATGGCAACGTCCTCCCAAAGGTGAAGGCCAAGTCTCCTTCTAGTTCCACCTGCACCCAAGCTGGCCCTGAAAGCCACACTCCCTGGGCTCAGTTGCAGATCTCCCGCCCCTTCAGGCCCCAGTGCTGGGAGAGCTGAATGCCCAGTTGCGCCCAATTTTGACAATAATAATAATAATAATAATAATAATAATAATGGTATTTTTTAGGCACTTACTATGTGCAAAGCACTGTTCTAAGCACTAGGGAGGTTACAAGGTGATCAGGTTGTCCCACGGGGGGCTCACAGTCTTAATCCCCATTTTACAGATGAGGTAACTGAGGCACAGAGAAGTTGAGTGACTTGCCCAAAGTCACACAGCTGACAAGTGGGGGAGCTGGGATTTGAACCCATGGCCTCTGACTCCAAAGGCCGGGCTCTTTCCACTGAGCCACGCTAATCCGCTACAGGGGCATGGGTGAATGGTAGGGACAACTGCAAGTAGAACAGCGTGGCTCAATGGAAAGAGCACAGGCTTGGGAATCAGAGGTCATAGGTTCAAATCCCGCTCCACCAGTTGTCAGCTATGTGACTTTGGGCAAGTCACTTAACTTCTCTGTGCCTCAGTTATCTCATTTATAAAATGGGGATGAAGACTGTGAGCCCCAAGCAGGGCATTCTGATTGCCTTGTATCCTCTCTAGTGCTTACAACAGTGCTTTGTACACAGTAAGAGCTTAACAAATGCCATCATTATTATTAAGCCAAGGCCGGATTCCTGTAGCGCATAGCCTGTGGAGGTGGGGAGGGAGTGGGGCACGGCACTGAAGAGAGAGGGTGGCTGATCCTGGAATGTGGGGAGTGGCTTGGAAGAGGGCATGGATTTAATAATAACAACAATAATAATAACAATAATAATAATGGCATTTGTTAAGTGCTTAACTATGTGCCAGGCACTGTACGAAGCACTGGGATGGATATAAGCAAATCAGGTTGGACACAGTCCCTGTCCCATGTGGGGCTCATAGTCTTAGTCCCCATTTTACAGTTGAGGTAACTGAGGCCCAGAGAAGTGAAGTGGGTCAGACCACTGACCCATCCAGCCCAGTATTCTGCCAGCAAGACCAGGAGGAATCATTCCATGTCTGTCCTCCTGGACAACCCTCCTGCAGCTCACGTTCCTCCTACTTCCCCCTCTTTAAAGATTATCTGCCCACGATTAAAGCCAAAACCCCCTGAACTTGCTGATGTCTCCATTCTGCTCCGTGGGAATAATAATAATAATGGAACTTATTAAGCACTTACTATGTGTAAAGCACTGTTCTAAGCACTGGGGAGGTTACAAGGTGATCAGGTTGTCCCAAAGGAGGCTCACAGTCTTAATCCCCATTTTACAGATGAGGTAACTGAGGGCCAGAGAAGTGAAGTGACTTGCCTAAAGTCACACAGCTGACAAGAGGCGGAGTCGGGATTTGAACCCATGACCCCTGACTCTTTGCATTGAGCCACGCTGCTTCTCTAATGAGTTTCCCACGCTGACCACTGCCGTGGGAAGGAAGCATTTCTCCTGATTGCTGGCTTTGCCAATTCCAGGCCCCCAGAGCCAAGGGCTCAACTTACCGGACTCAGGAGTGGGATGTTTGTGACTGAGCCGAGGAAGCCAAAGGCGATTGGGAAAAATCCCCTGGGAACACAAAAGAGAGAGATGTTGGGGTCTGATAAGTTTCCCCTGATGGGGGTTGAGAGGAGGATGGGGAGAGCACAAGGGAAAGCGAGGGGTCTAGCTAGGTTATTAGAAGTTCCTTCTACCTGGAGATGTAGCTGAATCTGGGGAAGAGTCATGTTGCCTTAGAGGGTCAGTGCCTCCTGGTTGTTGAGTGTTTCCCATTCTATCCCCTCCCAATTCTTTGGAACTAACTGCACTGGGGGAGGAGAGATTTACATTGCTGTCAAGAGGCCCAAGGAAAGAGTCTGTAGAGGGAGCGGCAGGTGTTCCGATGGCCATGGGTCGAGGGGAGAGATGGAGGACTCACTTGAAGAGATTGATGAAACCGTAAGTCTCCAGCATCATCCCCAGGAGAGGCCAGCGTAGGAGAACGATGATCACACCACCCAGGAAGAAGCTGGTGGCCTTGAGCTTCTGCCGTCGGAAGAAGAAGCCAAACGTCCTTCTGAGTCCGATGATGAAGGCGAGGCCGGAGAGGAACAGGAGCTGTCCAGGGGGGAGAAGAAGAGGGTCCTGATGCTCCTTTAGAAGAAAACTACTCTGCCCCAGGACCGAGGAATAGGGTTTAGGAGCCACGGAGCATAGGAAAAACCTACAGACAGGCAAAGTGATGGAGGCTCTGAGGAGATCGGTCTAGATTCAGCTAAAGGAGGGAGGTTCCTGCTTGGAGGCAGAGGGTTAGGCAGGGTGACTCCTGGCAGGCTCTTTTGAATAGCAGATCCCCAACTTTCTAGGGGGTCCATATTCCCAAGAACTCAAAACTCCCTCTCAAAGCTCTGATCCTCTAACTTCCCCTCGGGGTAGGGAGGGGCTGGCTGATTGTTCCCATTTTAAGGATGGGGAATCTGGAACCCAGACACCACACAGATCAAACGAAGCCGCTTGGCCTAATGGAAAGACCATCGGCCTGAGAGCCAGGGAGCCTGGGTTCTAATCCTGGTTCTGGAACTTGCCTTCTATGAGACCTTGGGCAAGTCACTTAACTTCTCCATCCCTCAATTTCCTCATTTGTAAAATGGGAATTCAGTGCCTGATCTCCTTCCTATTTAGACTATGAACCCCATCTGGGATAAGAATTGCATCGTATATCTACACCAGAGCTTAGAACAGTGTTTGCCTCATAGTAAGCATTTAATAAATGCCATAGTAGTAATAATAATCATGCCCTAAGCAGCAGCGGTAGAGCCAGGGTTAAAACTCACAAATTCTGACTACCCTAGAGTCAGGCTATATGTGTAGTTGATTAACATGGCTTACAATGCTAACATGTGCTGATTAGACTCAATCAGGCTTAATCAGAGCTTAATCAGGCTCTGGGCAAGGCCTGGCCCTGTCCGTAGGGCCCAGGCAGCTGGAGGAGGAGGCACTCTGCTATTTCAAGTCCCCTAGGAGAGAGGAGAAGGGATCCCGACTCCAGGAGACGTGTCAGGGGTGCCTCATTCTCATCCTCTAGACTAAGCTAGTCGTGGGCTGGGAACTTGCCTATCAACTCTGTTATATTGTGCTCTCCCAAGCGCTTAGTACAGTGCACAAGGCAAGTGCTCAGTGAATAAGATTGATTGATGTGTCTTCTGACTACCTCTTTCTCACAGTTCTCCCTCCTGCCCGAAACTCTCTCCCGCTTCACCCTCCACAACTTTAAAGCCTTTCTGAAATCACATTTCCTCCAGAAAGTCTTCCCTGACTAACCTCGCATCCCTACCCTATTTCCCACCCCCACTAACCAACTGCATTTCATCACTTCCTCATCCCCAAGTACCTGGGCACTCCCCCCCTACCCTGGCCCCCATTCCTCCCTTCTCTTATGTGCATATCTTTAAACTCTGTTGCTTGCTTACCCCTACCTGTAATTGATTTGAATGTCTGTCTCCCCTTAATTGATTTTAGTGTCCGCCTCTCCAGCTTGAGGACAGGGATCATGTCTACTAATCCTATTGTATTATACTCTCCCAAATATAGTGTGCTGAACATGCTAAAAATACCATTGATTGATCGATTGCCAGTTGGGGTGGGCAGGGGGTGGGGAGGCTGGGTCTGAGGTTACTCACGTTTCCGAAGGCCACAAGCACAGAGTCAAAGTACAAGAGTATTCCCAAGAAGATGAAGAAGACCCCGAAACCTGTGGTGCCCACGCCGATCTCTGTAAGGAGAGCCCAGAGGTAGGGCTAAGGAGCAGGGAAAACTGATACCTCCCTCTGCGACCCCTTCTCCACCCCCCCAGCCAATATTCTTGTGAGGCCTTGGGGGACTAGAAGTGCTTGGGGATGTCAATGGGGTTTTGTGGGGCGAGGAGGCGGAGTCCAGAGGAGAGGGAGGAAGCGGAGGAGAACTCATCCCTACAGCCAGGTTAGGCTCTGGTGTTCCTTCTGCCCCAGACCTACAGAGGAGCCAGCTTCTCTCCCAGGCAGCTTCTTCCCAGGCTGCAAGTTTCAGGTCTCAGTGGAAGCATAGACCCCACTATCTTAGGGGCACCAGAAGAGAAAGCCAGAGGGGTCCAGGAGGGGTCATTGGAGTCCTCTGAACCAAGCAACCCAATATCAATCTCTTATGGTCAGAGCCAGAAGGTTTCCACTTCCCCTCAAGTCTCCCCCTTTCCACTTCATCCTGTTTGTCCCTCCAGCAACCAAACTTTAGTCAAGGCTGTTCTGGTTGGCTCACTTGGGTTTCATTCAGAGTCCTGGGACTCCCCACTAGATCAGGTGAGGTGATGAGGGGTGAGAGACACGGGGCACAATACAACAAATTTATCTAGCACCCCTATTTTCCAGTGTGTTCTGGTTGGCTCACTTGGGGCCCATTCAGAGTCCTGGGACTCCCCACTAGATCAGGTGAGGTGGTGAGGGCTGAGAGACACTGGGCATGATACAACAAATTTATCTAGCACCCCTATTTTCCAGTGTGTTCAGTCAGTTTGCCTCAATCCAAGTTCCAGCCTCTGCTGAGAGCTTGAAAAGCAGTATAGTCTAATGGAAAGAGCATGAGCCTAGGAGTCAGAGGACCTGGGTTATAATAATAATAATAATAATAATAATAATAATATTTGTTAATTGATGGCATTTATTAAGCACTTACTATGTGCAAAGCACTGTTCTAAGCACTGGGGAGGTTACAAGGTAATCAGGTTGTCCCACAGGGGCTCACAGTCTTAACCCCCATTTTACAGATGAGGTACTGAGGCACGGTGAAGTGACTTGCCCAAAGTCACACAGCTGACAACGAGCATAGTGGGGATTTGAACCCATGACCTCTGACTCCAAAGCCCGGGCTCCTTCCACTGAGCCACGCTGCTTCTCACTTGTTAAGTGCTTACTATGTGCCAAGCACTGTTCTAACCACTTGGGTAGATACAAGGTAATCAGGTTGTCCCACGTGGGGCTCACAGTCTTAATCCCCATTTTACAGAAGAGATAACAGAGTCACAGAGAAGCTCAGTGACTCACCCAAAGTCACACAGCTAATAGGTGGCAGAGCCAGGATTAGAACCCATGACACCTGACTCCCAATCCAGTGCTCTTTCCACTTAAGCCAGGATGCTTCTCCCTTGTCTGTTGTGTGACCTTGGGCAAATGATTTAACTTCTTGGTGCCTTAGTTTCCCTAACAGAAAAATGGGGATTAAATACCTGTTCTCCCTTCTACTTAGACTGTGATCCCCATATGGGACTGGGACTATGTCAGAAGTGATTAACTTGTATCTTACCACTTAGAACAGTGCTTGACACATACTGTTTATCAAAGGCAATAACAACAACAACAATAATAATAATAATAATAACAACACACTAGGATGAATCTCCCCACTTTCTTGTTGGGAACACTGAGGCCCCAGGTGAGTTGGAGGCTTGCACAAGATCAGCCAGCTCAGAACTATGATGCAGGCCTGTTGAATCTCATGATCCTTCCCCCAGGTCTTGCTGTATCGCCATTCGGGCCTCTCTAATATTCTTGTCGTTATGTCTACCTGTCCCCCCTCCTACCTACCAGCCAGGACTGGGCCAGTCCTCCCTGCCCATCCCCAGTTGCCTCCCACAGCTCCAGCCCAGGAGCTCCAGCAGCCACCGGTTCCAGAGTTCAGGGAGTGGGTCTTCCAAGGAGAGGGCGGAGGCGATAAGGCCTAGCCTTCGTCGCCCATTTCCCCGCAGAGCCCGAGACCTGGATGTGCCCGGCTCGGATGGGCCCGAGCCCCTGGCCACCCCTTGGGCCACCCGGACTCACTCTGCCATTCGGTGATGGTCACCATCCTGGGGGACCCAGGCGCTCCCAGGGCTGGGGGCAGCGGGCGGCCGGGAGCTGCCAGCTGCTTCCACGTGCTGCCATTCAGAGGCTGACCCTTGGCAAGGCTGTAAATCTCGTCACCGGGAAAATGATTAACTCCCTGTAGCTGGAGATTGCCTTTTAATCCCAGAACTCCCTTGCCCTGCCTGTCCAAGAAAGACCCCAGCCCCAGCTTGTGCTCTGTCTCTCAACTGATGTCCTTATGTCCCTCCCACTCCCCCCACCAGCCTCACCCAATGGCTGTTTCCACTGACCCCCTCTTCTTGGACTTCTGTGTCCCTCAGTCCTTCTGGCCCTTGAAGGGAGCTCATCCCCAGACTCACTTTCCAGGGGACTCTTTCACCTCAGGTTTGCTGAGCCGGAGTGGGGTATGCAACTCCTCACACCCCACCTGACTGAAATTGGGGTCTTAAGGGTTCTCCTCACCCTCTTACCCTACCTGCCCATGTCCACTGGAGCACCAGCCCCCAACTCACCTGCAGGCCCCACGGGAAACCAGGGCAAGGGCAGGAGAATGAACTGCCAAATTTTCTCACATCACAAGTAATCTGCCTACCTGAAAATGGATGGGCTTGGGGGGCAAACGCCAGGATACATTGGGTCTGGAAATTTCCCATATGGAGGTCAGTTTAATTGTTCTGAGGTGGCAACTAACGAACCAGTGAAGACTGAGCCCCTGAGGAAGAAAAGGAGGAGGAGGGCAAAGCAGTGATTCAGGCTCAAGGGCTACAAGCACCTCGGGACATGAAGATGGGGTTGAGGCAGCTGTCCAAGACTTTCAACTCCCATCCTTTGGGATCCAGCACTTAGAACAGTGCTTTGCACATAGTAAGCGCTTAACAAATACCATCATTATTATATGGGGCTGGGCTTCCTGGGCTGGACACCCTGGGCTGGACACCCCATCCTGGACAGCAGGGCGAGTTCAGGGGCAGCAGCAGGGGCAGGGGAATGTGTGCAATCCCAGAACAGAAAAAGATTTTGGGCAAAATCCCCAGTTTCAGGCAAGTGAATGCTAAAAGTCACCATAGCAGGTGACTATTTCTCTCCCTCCTCCCCTCCAGGCCCCTGCAAACCAGGAAGTTCTTCCTTGGAGAAGCAGCGTGGCTCAGTGGAAAGAGCGCGGGCTTTGGAGTCAGAGGTCAAGGGTTAATAATAATAATGATAGTATTTATTAAGCACTTACTATGTGCAAAGCACTGTTCTAAGCACTGGGGAGTTACAAAGTGATCAGGTTGTCCCTCAGGGGGCTCACAGTCTTCATCCCCATTTTACAGATGAGGTAACTGAGGCACAGAGAAGTTAAGTGACTTACCCAAAGCCACCCAGCTGAAAATTGGCAGAGCCGGGATTTGAACCTGTGACCTCTGACTTCAAAGCCCGGGCTCTTTCCACTGAGCCATGCTGCTTCTCTAATCCCAGCTCCGCCAACTGTTAGCTCGGTGACTTTGGGCAAGTCACTTAACTTCCCAGTGCCTCGGTTATCTCATCTGTAAAATGGGGATTAAAACTGTGAGCCCCCCCCATGGGACAACCTGATCACCTTGTAGCCTCCCCAGCGCTTAGAACAGTGCTTCACACATAGTAAGTGCTTAACAAATACCATCGTTATTAAGTCTAACCCTCTCTCTCATGCTGCAGTTTTAAGCACAGCAACGAGTTGGGGGCCTGCAGTTCTGGGTTTAGCAGGGGGGAGGACTTGGGGGAGTGATCCAACTTGTAATAATAATAATAATAATAATAATAATAATAATAATAATAATAATAATAATAATGGTATTTGTTAAGCGCTTACTATGTGCAGAGCACTGTACTAAGCACTTGGGAAGTCCAAATTGGTAACATATACAGTCCCTACCCATCAGTGGGCTCACAGTCTAGAAGGGGGAGACAGACAACAAAACAACACATATTAACAAAATAAAATAAATAGAATAGTAAATATGTACAAGTAAAATAAATAGAGGAATAAATCTGTACAAATAAATTGAAGAGAAGGGAAGGGAAGAGAAGAAGAGAAGAGAAGAGAAGAGAAGAGAAGAGAAGAGAAGAGAAGAGAAGAGAAGAGAAGAGAAGAGAAGAGAAGAGAAGAGAAGAGAAGAGAAGAGAAGAGAAGAGAAGAGAAGAGAAGAGAAGAGAGAAGGGAAGGGAAGGGAAGAGAAGAGAAGAGAAGAGAAGAGAAGAGAAGAGAAGAGAAGAGAAGAGAAGAGAAGAGAAGAGAAGAGAAGAGAAGAGAAGAGAAGAGAAGAGAAGAGAAGAAGAGAGAAGGGAGAAGGGAAGGGAAGAGAGAAGAGAAGAGAAGAGAAGAGAAGAGAAGAGAAGAGAAGAGAAGAGAAGAGAAGAGAAGAGAAGAGAAGAGAAGAGAAGAGAAGAAGAGAGAAGGGAGAAGGGAAGGGAAGAGAGAAGAGAAGAGAAGAGAAGAGAAGAGAAGAAAAGAGAAGAGAAGAGAAGAGAAGAGAAGAGAAGAGAAGAGAAGAGAAGAGGAGAAGAGAAGAGAAGAGAAGAGAAGAGAAGAGAAGAGAAGAGAAGAGAAGAGAAGAGAAGAGAAGAAGAGAGAAGGGAGAAGGGAAGGGAAGAGAGAAGAGAAGAGAAGAGAAGAGAAGAGAAGAGAAGAGAAGAGAAGAGAAGAGAAGAGAAGAGAAGAGAAGAGAAGAAGAGAGAAGGGAGAAGGGAAGGGAAGAGAGAAGAGAAGAGAAGAGAAGAGAAGAGAAGAGAAGAGAAGAGAAGAGAAGAGAAGAGAAGAGAAGAGAAGAGAAGAGAAGAGAAGAGAAGAAGAGAAGAGAAGCAGCGTGGCGCAGTGGAAATTGCTCGGGCTTTGGAGTCAGAGGTCCCTTTGTACTTCCCAAGAGCTTAGTACAGTGCTCTGCACACAGTAAGCGCTCAATAAATACGATTGAATGAATGAATGAATATTGAGCCCAGGACGAGAAGACCCGGGGTGGGCAGGGTGGGGTAAACTGAGGACAGAAGAAGGGTCTGGAAGTCTAAGCCCCTTCCTTCCTCTCCCCCTCATCCCCCTCTCCACCCCCCGCATCTTACCTCCTTCCCTTCTCCACAGCACCTGTATATATGTTTGTACATATTTATTACTCTATTTATTTATTTATTTTCCTTGTACATATCTATTCTATTTATTTTATTTTGTTAGTATGTTTGGTTTCGTTCTCTGTCTCCCCCCTTTTAGACTGTGAGCCCACCGTTGGGTAGGGACTGTCTCTAGATGTTGCCAATTTGTACTTCCCAAGCGCTTAGTACAGTGCTCTGCACATAGTAAGCGCTCAATAAATGCGATTGATTGATTGATTGATTGATTGATGATTGATTGATTGATTGATTGAATGTGGTCCTCCTTTCCTCCCCTGGCAGCCTCAGCCTTTGGGCTTCGGGCTTTGGCGCCCCCTAGTGGTGCTCGGTGGACCCCGGCCGGTAGCCCCCAGGCCACTGGCCACAGCCTTGGCCCTGCCTAGCCTGGCCCCATCCCCGCCCCAGATATATCTATCCCATCCGGAGATGATTCTGGCTTTGTCTTCCCCCCACTCCGGTCCCTTCTCCAGTCTCCTCTCGGTCCCCTTCCCCTTAATAATAATAATAATGGCATTTATTAAGCGCTTACTATGTGCAAAGCACTGTTCTAAGCGCTGGGGGGATACAAGGTAATCAGGTTGTCCCACGTGGGGCTCACAGTCTTCATCCCCATTTTAATAATAATAATAATAATAATAACGATGGCATTTATTAAGCACTTATGTGCAAAGCACTGTTCTAAGCGCTGGGGGGATACAAGGTAATCAGGTTGTCCCACGTGGGGCTCACAGTCTTCATCCCCATTTTAATAATAATAATAATAACAACGATGGCATTTAATAAGCGCTTACTATGTGCAAAGCACTGTACTAAGCACTGGGGGAGGTTACAAGGTGACCTGGGCCTGCCACATGTCTGCTGTGTGATCTTGGGCAAGTCACTTAACTTCTCTGACCTCGGGTTGTCCCATGGGGTGGGGGGGGGGCTCACAGTCTTAATCCCCATTTTACAGATGCGGCAATTGAGGCACAGAGAAGTTAAAGTGACTTGCCCAAAGTCACACAGCTGACAATTGGCAGAGCTGGGATTTGAACCCATGGCCCGACTCCAAAGCCCGTGCTCTTTCCACCGAGCCGCGTTTGCACCGAGGATTTGGAAAAGCGATAAACCGAACGGTGGCTCTTGCTCTGTCTGATTCTATTTCCGAGTGATCAACCCGGCGAGAAGAAGGGTTCATGGAAGTACCGCCATTCAACTCATCTCGAGCAACAGGGCCAGGACAGACTGTGAGCCCCATCTGGGATGGGGACGTTGTCCATTCTATCTCGCATCTACCGCAGTGCTTGAAACATAGTAAGCACTTAACAAATACCACGATTATTATTATTTCCTTGTTATTTTAGATTGGGAACCCTGAGGGTCACGGACTGTGTCTATTTCCCACCTGGGTGTTCTTTCCCAGGATTCAGTGCACTGCTCTGCACACAGTAAGCTCTTATTAAACACTATTATTACTACAGAATAGCTGCTATTTATACTTGCAAGTTCGAGAGAATGGCCAACCGGATTTTGGTTCCACTTTTACCATCTGGTGGAGAAGCAGCGTAGAGTGGATAGAGCGCGGGCCTGGGAATCAAAAGGACATGGGTTCTAATCCTGGCTCTGCCACTTGTCTGCTGCATGACCTTGAGCAAGTCACTGTGCCTCAGTTACCTCACCTGTAAATTAGGGATTAAGACTGTGACCCCCAAGTGGGACAGGGACTGCTGCCAACATGATTACCTTGTATCTACCCCAGAGCTTGGAACAGTGCTTGGCACATAGTAAGCACTTAACAAATGCCATCCTTATTGTCTGATAGCCCCTCCATCCCCAGGCCTCCACCCAGACTCACCTCCCGGCCTCCGGCCCCGAAAGAATGACCCCGAGAAACACCAACTGTACAAACCATCCATTTTATTTCCTGTATTTGATTTTATACAAACTGGCCAGGTACAAATGTGGATCAGGGAGAGTGGGGACATTTCAGTAGCTACATCTAAAACGAATGCTGCTGAAAGGAGGAAGAAAACAGGTCAGCTAGTTGATACTCTCAGGGTAACCCCGCCGCGGGGAGAGACTATACCGGGGAAATGCTACGGCCTTTTGGACCGGAGGGATTTTCTCTCTTTATCTAATGTCAAATCATCTTCTAAGGTCACTTTATACAAAATAGAGACATGGACGTTATGTGGTTTCCTCGAACGTTTTTTCTTTTTTGTCTAACACTAGCAAAATCGCATTTACCCCCAGATGGGCATAAATATTTTTTAAAACGCTGCTGTCTTAGTTACAAGAGCTGCCAGGCGGAAGGTGTCACGTTAGAAAGGAGAACCAGATTCTTTCCAGAGTCCCGTCCCAAGGCAGGCAACTCTGCCTCAGCCTTAGAGAGCGTGGGTACAATCTCTAACCTTGAAAACCTTTAAAGTGACGCTAACGGGAAATGGTTGTAGCCTCTCGGTTATCTATCGGGGGGAGTGGAACAGTCTCTGAGGGTCCCGTGTGTGGCCGGTTGCATGAGTGTTTGTGTGTTGAGTGTGTGTGCGCAGATGAGGGGAGGAGGAGGGTGGGGCGACACACTCTTCCCGGGATGAGTTTGGGCTGTGCTCTTCTTGGCGCCCTCAGTTCCAGCTCTGTCCCCACCAGCCAACCTGCTTATAAATACTAAGTGTGCCAGGATGGTGGGGCAGAGAACGCCCCAACGTCCAGTCGTTGCCCTCATCGGCCAAGCCCAAGTGGCTGCGCCTTCTCTTTATCTCTGAGGCCACGACAAGAGGTTCCACTCCTGCTGAGGTGACTTTGACCCCACGTGGAAGCGGGAGCAGGGAAGTAGAGCGTTGTTGGCGGCCCAGGCCCAGGGGCCTGTGCAGAGAGGCCTCCATGTTGGGATGGAGGGGGCTGGGGGAGTAAAAATGGTCATGAGAGACGGTTTGGAAATCCCAGGGAGTCCCCAGTTTGGGGGGCGGAAGGGGGGCCCTGCCGACGGCACACTTTCTTCCACAGTCCTCATTCCTGTAGGGTGGAGGGCGAGGGGCGGCCACGATGGCCACCTGACCCGCCTCCCTTGAGACAACCCAAACTCCTTCCACTGAGGTTTTGTTCTTGAAAATAAAGTTGCTTTTAATAAAAGCGTAATAGACCTATTTTAAGATATGTCTCCTTTGGGGCGGGGGAGGGAGGAGAATAAACTGGCAGGGGAACGGTTTGACTTCGTCACGGGATCCAAAAAGCCTTGGAGAGAGGAAGATAAAATGAGCCCAAGAAGGATCTCTGGGAAAGAATAAGATGGCAAAACAAATATATATATATTATATATATATATATCTATATAATATGTATCATTTTCATAAAACATATATTAAGGCATGTGGAGCAACATAAAGAACCAGCTTTATGAAATAACGGAGGCCAAGTGAGAACCGGGTAGAGGGGCAGATGGTTATTTTCTGGTGGTATGGGGGTTTTTGAAGGGAGTAGCGGGGGACAAAGGAGAACCCTGGGAATTGGTTAACAGAAACCCAAGGGGCAGCGCAGGTCTCCACAGGTTCTACTCGGGGAGGGTGGAAAGGGGCTGCCGCAAGGGTGGGGCCCCCAAAAAACCCTTCAGAAGAGCGCTCCAAAGTCAACAGATACCATCTTCGCCACTCCCAGGGCCCAGGCAGCAGGTCCAGGAGGACACTCTTGTTCTTTCGCCCCTGGGTGACGTCCCAAGCTATAACCTTCTATCTCATGGGAGCAAGCATTCCAGAATTGGTTTTCTCCTTGCAGATCCTTCTCCCAAACCCCTACTCGCCGAGGGATCAGAGGGACAAGAAAGCCCCAGGCACTGAAGCCTGGGACCCAAGAAGAGATCGAGTGGCTTTATTCTCATCTTTAGCTCTCCTGGGAATTAGACTATCCGCTCACGTGTGGACCGCACTTTGAACATCAATGCCTTAATTACTGCTGGTATTCAGAATGGTGGAAGATACAGTAGTGACTGCAGTGGTTATTAAGAGCACAGAGCTGGGGGCAACTTCTAGCATAGTAACCCTCAGGCTGCTAAATAGGATAAGCTACAACCTACTCCCCAGACATGGAGCCAAGAAGCAACTGAATGCTATGCTTCGCTTCCTCTTCCCTTCTCCGGCTGATGGAAGGAGGCGGAGAATTGAGTCTACCTGTGTGCCTGGCTCTCCCCCTCTAGGGTCTCCATGTTGGTGCGAGGCTGAGGGTGGAGAGCCGGGGTGGCAGAGGGGTGGGGGGAGACGAGGTGAGAGAGTTCCCAGGTGAGATCCCTTGACTCTGGTGCCTGAGACACATAAAATTCCTCCCTCACCACATTCCGCTAGGGTAGGGTGGAACCTGGCTAAGACATCTTACCAACTAGTTGGGTAGCGATGGGCTGAAACCACTGGACAGAGTGTGGGCATTGGGGCAGCCCCACTCCTTAACCCCTTACGCCCTGACAGGTCCTCACTGGGAGCCTCACGGCTGCTGAGAATGTCAGTGCCACATTAACCCCTAAACAGCAGGGAGAGGGGAACTCTCTATTCAGCTTCCCCTCAGCCCCATGGAAAAGTCCATCTTTCTTTGGACAGTTTCTGGAGAGAGGAGGAGGAGGAGGAGGGTCTCTCTGGCACTGGGAGAGGGGCAGTCTCCAAGGGTGGCCCTTGGCTGAGGCTTGGGAGGCCTCAAGAGCTCCATTCCTGTCCCCCCTGCCTCCCTCAACCCACAGCCCCAAAGGGCTATTTAGATAATGGACATTTGAGTTGTGAAAAACCAACTAGTGCCTCTCCCTGTGCCAAAATGTCTGCTTTGAAAAACCACTCCAGCTCCTTTCTGGTCCTTTCACGTCCTCCTGTAGACTTTCGGCAGCTCCCTCTGGGCCTGGAGACACCCACAGACCTCTTCCAATTCTAGACCCCTGTCCTTGCCTCCCCTTCTCCCCTCTCAACCTGTTCTCAGACAGTGCTCAGACTTATCTGTCCATGCTCACTGGTATTCCCAGCCCTCCATGCCACACAGCTGGGCCCTGGCAGTTTGCAGGGTGGCTTACCTCTTCCCCTCCTGCCCCCCTGCCCCCTCAGATCCCCTCTACCTGCCCGAATCTGGCTCTATCTAGTCTCTCACGGGTCCAGTGATCTCCCCTTTCCAGGTTATCACGGGTGAAGATGCGTTCAAGCCGTAGGAGAGCACGGCGGTGGAAAGAAGTAATCATATGGATCTCCCTTGGCTTCAAGCTAGGACTCTAGTAGAGCTCCTAAGGCCAGGATGGGGCCTCTCTTCGTTTGTCCAGGTCCACATCCTCCTGGCCAGAGTGGCTTCAGTTCGGGCTCCTGTTGCCCCCCACATCGCAGGAGTGGGGGACGGTGGGGACCACGACTTTGCTGGCAATTCCTGATGAGCGTGGAAGCAAATGAGGCCCCTCTTGGGGGATGTTGGGGTGCCGGTGTCCTGGTGGGGTTGGGAGGCACCACAGGGGTCCGGGTTGGAGCCGAAGGTGATTAGATCTCCGTGTTCCTCCCAAAGGAGCCGATATCCAGCTTCTCTGGGCCCCTGACCTCGGTCGCCATTCCCGGCGGGGGTGAGGGGGCGGATGTGGGGGAGGGAAGCCAGGGCGCTGAGGGCGACGGGAAGGTGGAGAGGATTCAGAACGTGGACCCACGGAGCTGCCCGGCGTTGGCCTCGGCCAGGGCTTGTACTGGAAGGACAGAGAAATTCAGGGAGAGAGGACCAGATGGAGGGAGAGAGGGAGGGAAGAAGAGAGGGGTGCGGGAGAGAAGACCAAAGACTCTTGGGCGCTGCACTCTGGGGATCCGGGTCACATCCCCCAGAGGTTAGCAACTGCTTCTCCAAGAAGGGACTGACTCTTTGCAATGCCCTAGGGGAGATGGGGAGAAAAAGACCACTGGCTGCCCAGGGACCTCGGCCACCTCTGCCGGCTGGATTATCCAACCAGGGATTTACTGGCTCACCTGAACGGGAGCCCATCCCATCCTCCTCGCTTCCCTTCCTGGGAGCCCCAAAGATGGTGTTCACATCTGTCGCCCAGACTAAGTGGCCAGTGGCCTGTACTCCGGGTCAGAGTACAGGGCAGCCATCCTCAGCGGGGGAGGCCTGGCCTTCAGGGGTTGTGGATTGGGTGGGAAGTGCCGGGAAGTTCAAAGCCTTTCCATTTATTCCACACAGCTGTTTGAGATCCCCCCACACCATGGGCCCTACCTCCAGCATTAGGCCTGGGGGATCCAGGCTTCCCTGGCATCTCCAGCTCGGCTGCAAACTCCGCCTGGATCTTGGGGTCCAGGAAGGGGAGCCCATCCCAGCTTCATCCTCCAGCACCATCATGGAGGTGAATGAAGCAGATGGAGGAGGTGGAGTGAAGGGGGGAGCGGGGAGACAAGCAGCGTCCAGAAGTGGAGAGGGTAAGGGGAGGGAGGAGAGGGAGGGCAGGGCGGCGCTGGCTGGGAGGGGGGCAGGGTCGATGAAATACAGTAGAAAATGTGCTTACGTCCAAGCTCAGACCCGCATAAAATGGCTGCCGTCGGCACCCCGGGAAGGATCGGACGAGAGGGGGTTGGCGGGTGGAGTCGGGGATGCGGGGGAGGTGGGCGGGCTGGGGGTAGCGCACTGAGCTGGAAACAAAAATGAAGAGGGCATGAATGTAGGTAGCGTGAGGGCACCCGCGGGTGGGGACTTGGGGCAGGAAGGAAGAGCAAACAGGTAATCAAGCAGGGAGGGGACAGCTCAAAGCAGGGGGGCTGCTAAGCAGGCAGCAAAGCCCTCCTCCTCCTGGCCCCCGGTCCACCCACGCAACCAGTATGTTGGAAGCCCTGACTGAAGCCACTGGGATGGTCTGGAACTCGTCCCCCAGGGTAAGAGGCAGACAATGGTACAACGTGGGCTAGGGGAAAAAGCCTAGATTTAGGGGGATGAGGACTTGGGTTCTCTTCCCAGCTCTGCTGTGTGACTTTGCTTGGGCAAATCGCTTCACTCCTCTGTGCTTCAGTTTCCTCTTCTGTAAAATACCTGTTCTCCTTCCCCCTTAAACTGTGAGCCTTATGTGGGACAGGGACTGTGTCCAACCTAATTATGCAGTACCTACCCTCATGCTTAGTATGGTGTTTGATGCATAGTAAGCGCTTAAATACCATGACTTCTTATTATGATTATTATTACTATGAGCAAGGAATTCAGGGCATAAATACCATGACTAATTATTATGAGCAAGGAATTCAGGGTATAAATACCATGACTAATTATTATGATTGCTATTATTACGAGCAAGGAATTTAGGACATTTTCCCGCTCCTCATCTTCACCGTTCCCCAGGAAGCAGGAGCCCAGAATGGCTCCGACTCCCACCTCACGGAGACCAATGGACGGAGCCAAGGCCACAGGCCTTCTGCCCTTCCAGAACTCCGGCCTGCAGTAAACAAGAAGAAGGTTGGCATAGGGGGCTCAGATGCCACTTCCAGGAGGAGCAAGTTGGTGAATGAATGTGGCCAGCAAGCAGCAAGAGGCTTACAGACAGGGTACTGAAGCATGCCAAAACACACATGTATATACACACACAGACTCACATACCACAAACACTAGGGACATCAACCCAGGGACAGCCGCAATGCAAATAAACAAACTGCATACAAAACACACACATGTATGAAGACACACTCAAAACCATATATCATTTAAGAAAGCATCCCGTGAAAGTTTCCTCAGGGCATTTTCTTACATATGATATATGCTCCTAACAATACTCCTACTCTTTCTCTTTCACTTTCTTTTTCTCTTTTTCTTTCTCTCTCTCTCTCTCTCTCTCTCTCTCTCTCTCTCTCTCTCTCCATGCCTGACTTCCTGCGATTCGCAAGGACTAGATCTGCAGAACCACGGCAAACCTGCAACTGGGTGGGCAGCTCTGAATCATTTCTCAAATACCTGGGGTTTTTGGCAAAAACCAAATGGTTGTTAGCTCCCTGCACTTGGTGCCTGGAACCCTAGCCTGTGTGGGATCTGTTTTCTTGGAACTCTTGGCTGGGTGAATGGGTCAGAGAGAACTGAGGGCTGGGATGTAGGGGTCTGTTTGAGGGGTAAAGGATTTTTTTCTCCTTTGAAACAGGAAGTTGTTTCTTGCCTGGAGCGTGAGGAATTTGACCTTTGGAAGTTCAAGTTCAGTTTGAAACGGAGAAGTTGGCAAGTCCAAGAAAAGCCACGGTGGAGTCAAACCAGTTCGCCAGTCTCCTTCACAGAGGTGACCAGTTGAGCTCTTCTCCAGTATGGGATCCCTGAAGCCAATTTATCCTTCCCCCGCCCATCCATCAAACTGCCCCCTATCCAGCCCAGACCATCTGGGTCCTCTGCTCTTCTGCTGGATCTCCGGAGGGCGAGTACTACACCCTATCTTAGTCACTAGAACCGCTCAGCCTGGGTCTTGGATCAGGCCAAAGGGAGCTCAGGCCAAGGAGTGAAAAGGTAGGTGGGCTGTGACCTCTGACCCCCACCTCTTTCCTGCCCAGCCTGCTAATAACTGCTGTAACATAATAATAACAATAATAATGGCACTTATTAAGCGCTTACTATGTGCAAGGCACTGTTCTAAGTGCTGGGGGAGGTTACAAGGTGATCAGGTTGTCGCACAGGGGGCTCACAGTCTTAATCCCCATTTTCCAGATGAGGTAACTGAGGCCCAGAGAAGTGAAGTGACTTGCCCAAAGTCACCCAGCTGACAATTGGCAGACCCGGGATTTGAACCCATGACCCCTGACTCCATTCATTCATTCATTCATTCATTCAATCGTATTTATTGAGTTCTTACTGTGTGCAGAGCACTGTACTAAGCGCTTGGGAAGTACAAGTTGGCAACATATAGAGACGGTCCCTACCCAATAGCAGGCTCAAAAGCCCTGGCTCTTTCCACTGAGCCACGCTGACCTCGATTCTATTGTTTACACATTATTTATCTCTACTTTGTCTTCATACACCCCTGTAAGGTCAGATAGGCAAGCATTATTATCCCTATCCCCATTTTACAGACAGAGAAATGGAGGCAAACATAGGCTAAGTGACTTGACCAAGGTCACAGACCAGGTTAGTGGCAGGGCCAGGACTGGACTCCAGGTCCTGCAATGTCCTGCAATAATGTTATTATTCCCCTTCTTTCCCCAGCCTCCACAAGGCCTATTTGGGCCCAACTGAAGAACAATTGCCGGGCTGGCTACCAGCCCCTCACTGGCCGGAATTGGCTCAGCCTCAGCTGGGCTGTGCCAACCCAGGAACCACAGTTCCTGCTTGTGCCAGGCTCTCCTGGGAACTAGAGCCCTGCTTTACCCAGTCCCTGGACCAAGGCAACCCAGCTGGTTCCAGTGGAACCCAGGACTGAGGCCCATCACACCACTACGGAGCTAATTGAGATCGGGAGTCTGAGCCTTCCAGTCCTTCAAATGGCTACCTTGGCTAGGCCCCAACTCCTGATCCTACCATCCTCTGCTGGCATCACCATATCTCACAGACCTAGACTGGGAGCCCATTGCTGGGTAGGGACCGTCTCTATATGTTGCCGACTTGTACTTTCCAAGCACTTAGTACAGTGCTCTGCACACAGTAAGTGCTCAATAAATACGATTGAATGGATGAACCTCACTCACTAGCCACTGTTTCCCTGCCTTAGGTCATCTGCTACATACACTCTTGGGCAAGTCGTTAACTTCTCTATGCCTCAGTTTCCTCATCTGTAAAATGGGGATTCTCCTAGCCCCACATGGGACAGCAACCGTATCCACCCTGATCACCTTGAATCTACCCTAGTGCTTAGTACAGTAGTTAGTACATATTAGTATATAGTAAGCCCTTAACAAATTCCTAAGATTAGATTGGATTAGGGGTGTGGTCTGAGCAATCCTATCTCATTGCCTTCCGTCCAATTGAAGGGGTTGGTTTTTCAAGCCTTGTCCCCCCACTGGTTCTTGCAGATGGGAGCTGATTCATTTGGAACATGTGCTAATCATATGATGCAATCTGCCGACCTATTGCAATTATACTGAGTCCCCAGGCTACTGAACTCAGTTGGTACCGAGTCCCCGAGGCACAAAGCCCTATCCTAGGTGCTTAGAGTGCTCCACTTAGAGCATAGACAAAGCCCCTGCACTCAGAGACCACACTGTCTAATGCAGGAAACAGGACACACAAACACACAAACCAAATTAATCCATCCCCCTGACCCACCCTCATCTTATCCTCAGACTGGTTTCAGCCTCCAAGTTACACTCCGCTAAACCTCATCCCTCCTGCCCTTTGCTGCAAAGCGGCCCCTTGTCTCCTCAAAGCAGTCTTCTTGCTCTGAGCAGCAGCTAACTTTCTTTGTCCTAGACTTCTTCCCTCCATATTATTCCCCCTACCACAAAACCTCATTCTCCTCTAGCTCCATTCCGCTCTGCCTTATGTAGCTGCATTGGCCTCCTGACATATAATAATAATAGGAATAATAACAATAACTGTGGTATTTGTTAAGCACTTACTATGTGCCAGACACTGTACTAATGGCTGGGGTAGATACAAGGAAATCAGTTTGGATACAGTCCCTGTCCCACAAGGAGCTCACAGTCTTAATTCCCATTTTACAGATGAGGTAACTGAGGCGCAGAGAAGTTAAGTGACTTGCCCAAGGTCACGCAGCAGACAAGTGGTGGAGCCGGGATTAGAACTCAGGTCCTTCTGATTTCCAGGCCCATTCTCTATCTACTTGGCCGCGCTGAATGTGTATAAGTGCTGGTGGATGAGGACTTTTTCCTTTGTAAATAGCTGCCAGTGTTCTGGACTGTAAGGCCTTGAGAACAGGGGCTGTGGAAGGGCAGAAGGAAGACTAGCTTTGGGCAAAGCCATGCTCCTGCTATTTGTATGTGGTTTTGCAACTAGTGCTCCCTTGGGGGTACATTTATTTATTCATTCATTCATTCAATTGTATTTATTGAGCGCTTACTGTGTGCACAGCACTGAACTGAGCACTTGGGAGAGTACAGTGAGGCTCCTCTTTCTATACACCCTCAGAGATAACCTACCTGCTAGCTGGGGAGAGGATGGTGTGTGGGGGATATTGCTAACTGCAGGGAGGATTTTGGCATAGCTCACTGGCAGTGCTCTCAGGCATAGGGCAGAGAAGCTGAACGGCCTAGGGGCCAGAACATAGGCCCAGGAGCCAGAAAGATCTGGATTCTAATCCCAGTTCTGACTCCTGCCTGCTGTGACCTTGGGCAAGTCAATTCACTTCTCTGTACCTCAGTTACCTCATCTGTAAAATGGGGATTAAGACTGAGCCCCTCGTAGGACATGGACTGTGTAGAACTTGACTACCTTGTATCTAGCCCAGCACTTAGAACAGCGCCTGGCACATAGTAAACCCTTTATGAACACCGTAAAGAAAAAGGTCTTGAAATGCTCTTTGGGTCTCGTTTTGGATTTAGTTCCTGGTGGTCACTCTCCTTCTGCAATGTAGGTTGGCGGGGTGGTGGTGGGAAGTAGATGGGCTGAAGTCCCGAACTATAAATGGGTCCAGCAAACCAATCTCACTCCACGTTCTCTGTTTTGGATCCATTTTGCTGCTGTGGATTTGAAAAGGCTTCCATGAAGCCCCAACTATTCATTTCAAAGACCAACGTGGAAGCTGAGAATGGCGTCTGGAAACAATAATGTCCAAAATACCAATCACAGAGGGGGTCAGGGGAGGGGAAAGGAAGACCACAGTCCTGCTTGTTATCATGAGGCCTCCTAGCCCAAATCACGCCCATCTCTTCGCCTGGGTGTAATCTTCTGCCGCCCTTATCCTTACAGGATCACATTCCTCCACGGGCCAGCTTACAAAGAACAAAGAAGTGAAAAAGCAGCTTGCCCCACCTCAGTTCTGGAGGAAGTGGGGGGTCACCTGGCAGCCGACAGAAGTGAGCTCAGCGAGGGTGTGAAGAATGAGGCAACTTCCTCTTACTGTGATCTGGCGAGTTTGCACTAGGTGGGATGGTCCCAGTGGCGGGACTCCAGCCACCACCTGTGCCAGCCGGATCGCCACGGGTGGCGAGGGGGAAGTGTGGGTGCCAGTGGCCACGGAGGTAACTAGGTGACGAGGGCAGTCTGGGAGTCTTGCTTTTTCCCCTGTCTTCTCTCCTCTCTTCGTCCCCACGTCTCTTAGTTTTCTCTCTGTCCCTGTCATCCTCTGACTTTAACCCAGTTCTGTCCCTTGTCCCACCTGCATCCTATCTCACTTGGAGCTGCCCAATATACGAACCTCCTTCTTGAGGATCATTGTGATGCCTTCTGACAACATTGATTTTTCAATATCTTGACCTGCAACATCCCTATGGAGCCTGGTCCCACCTCCACAAAATCTCAGGAAGGCTGTGGCACCTCGCTGATAATAATAATAATAATAATGATGGCATTTATTAAGCGCTTACTATGTGCAAAGCACTGTTCTAAACACTGGGGAGGTTACAAGGTGATCAGGTTGTCCCACGGGGGGCTCACAGTCTTAATCCCCATTTTACAGCTGAGGGAACTGAGGCCCAGAGATGTGAAGTGACTTGCCCAAAGTCACACAGCTGACAATTGGCGGAGCCAGGATTTGAACCCATGACCTCTGACTCCAAAGCCCGTGCTGTTTCCTCTGAGCCACGCTGCTGATGTAGTGGTCCCTGAACTGCAGTTGTACCTGTGCCACGAGGGGCCTGAAATTCTTCTCCTCCTGTTACGGTGCCCTACAGATCTTAGTTTTTGCCTTTATGCTTTTTTAGTGGGTTTTTTTTTTTTATTTCATCTCTCCTTATGTATCTGTCGCCAGTTCTTTCCCTTCCTTTTGCTTTTTAGGCTGTGAGTGCCCTGAGGGGCAGGGATCGTGTCTAATTCCCACCTGAGCATTTTCTCCCAGCACTTACTACTGTGCTCTACACAGTCATCATCATCATCAATCGTATTTATTGAGCGCTTATTGTGTGCAGAGTACTGTACTAAGCACTTGGGAAGTACAAGTTGGCAACACATAGAGACAGTCCCTACCCAACAGTGGTAGAGTCAGAGTTTAGAGTCAGAGTTTAATAAATACTCTTCCTAACTACTACACTGGTCCAAAATGGCTCCCTTGCCCCTGGGACTCTGATGCAAACTTAGGGCTCAGCAAGTACTTTCTGGCTTGTGTGGTTTAGTGGATAGAGCATGGGCCCTGGAGTCAGAAGGACCTGGGTTCTAATCCTAGCTCTGCCACATGTCTGCTGTGTGACATCGGGCAAGTCATTTAGCTTCTCTGGGCCTCAATTACCTCATCTGTAAAATGTGAGCCCTATATAGGACAGAGCCTGTGTCCAACCTGATTGACTTGTATCTACAACAGTGCTTGGCCTACTCTCCAGGGGCAAGAAAGGGAAGGGAATTTGCCTTTCTTCTCCCGGTGGCTGTTTGGGGGAGGTCTCTGTGATGCTCCACCCTCTTCCTGCCCACCCAAGCCAGGACCACCAGGGACCCTCTTACCGGACAGCATGCGGCCCCGCCGGGAGGCCTCCGTGGCCAGCGTGCAGGAGATCTCGATCCTCTTCTCCTGTTCTTGCAGCTGGCTCTCCGAGTCCTGGGGTACGTCCACCGACTCCCCCTCGCTGGCCGGGACCACATTCTGCATGCTGGGGAGAGCAGGAGGAGGTCCGGGGGGGAGGCAGACAGACAGATATCGCCAAAGACAGAGTCGGACAAACCGAGGCAGAGAACGGCAGTGCAGACAAAGAGATGGAGGCAGAGACAGAAGGAGCCACGTTAACAGAGACAGACAGAAAGGGAATTGAAGATGGAAAGGCAAACAGAGGCCATGACAAAAAATCCGTCACACACAAAAAACAGGAAGGCAAAGAGAGATTGAGTAAGTGCACGAGTGGGTGAGTGAGAGTGAGAGCGAGAGAGGACCAGAGAGAAAAAACAAGAGTCAGGAAGGGTGAGAGAGATAAACCAATGTGGGTTCAGAGTGGGGGTCCCAGGGACTCCCCCAGCTGCAGAGTTCTCAACAGTTACTGAATGGTAACAACACCTGGAACCAGGGCTTTGGGAGGATTCAGGAGGGGGGAATGGGATGGGTAGTTAGCAGAACCTAGCTCTCTTCCTCCCTTCAAAGCCCTACTGAGAGCTCACCTCCTCCAAGAGGCCTTCCCAGACTGAGCCCCCCTTTTCCTCTCTTCCTCCCCATGCCCCCCCGCCCTACCTCCTTCCCCTCCCTACAGCACCTGTATATGTTTGTACAGATTTTACTTGTACATATTTACTATTCTACTTATTTTGTCCGGTCGTTCTTTCTCAGTCTCTTTTGCAGGCTCCTCCTCCCCCTCCCATCCTCTTACTGTGGGAGTTCCCCAAGGTTCAGTGCTTGGTCCCCTTCTGTTCTCAATCTACACTCACTCCCTTGGTGACCTCATTCGCTCCCACGGCTTCAACTATCACCTCTACGCTGATGACACCCAGATCTACATCTCTGCCCCTGCTCTCTCCCCCTCCCTCCAGGCTCGCATCTCCTCCTGCCTTCAGGACATCTCCATCTGGATGTCCGCCCCGCCACCTAAAGCTCAACATGTCGAAGACTGAGCTCCTTGTCTTCCCTCCCAAACCTTGTCCTCTCCCTGACTTTCCCATCTCTGTTGACGGCACTACCATCCTTCCCGTCTCACATGCCCGCAACCTTGGTGTCATCCTCGACTCCGCTCTCTCATTCACCCCTCACATCCAAGCCGTCACCAAAACCTGCCGGTCTCAGCTCCGCAACATTGCCAAGATCCGCCCTTTCCTCTCCATCCAAACCGCTACCCTGCTAATTCAAGCTCTCATCCTATCCCGTCTGGACTACTGCACTAGCCTTCTCTCTGATCTCCCATCCTCGTGTCTCTCTCCACTTCAATCCATACTTCATGCTGCTGCCCGGATTATCTTTGTCCAGAAACGCTCTGGACATATCACTCCCCTCCTCAAAAAACCTCCAATGGCTACCGATCAATCTGCGCATCAGGCAGAAACTCCTCACCCTGGGCTTCAAGGCTCTCCATCACCTCGCCCCCTCCTACCTCACCTCCCTTCTCTCCTTCTACTGCCCAGCCCGCACCCTCCGCTCCTCCACCACTAATCTCCTCGCTGTACCTCGCTCTCGCCTGTCCCACCATCGACCCCCGGCCCACGTCATCCCCCGGGCCTGGAATGCCCTCCCTCTGCCCATCCGCCAAGCTAGCTCTCTTCCTCCCTTCAAGGCCCTGCTGAGAGCTCACCTCCTCCAGGAGGCTTTCCCAGACTGAGCCCCTCCTTCCTCTCCCTCTCCCCCCTCCATCCCCCCGCCTTACCGCCTTCCCCTCCCCACAGCACCTGTATATATGTATATATGGTTGTACATATTTATTACTCTGTTTATTTATTTATTTATTTATTTTACTTGTACATTTCTATCCTACTTATTTTATTTTGTTGGTATGTTTGGTTCTGTTCTCTGTCTCCCCCTTTTAGACTGTGAGCCCACTATCGGGTAGGGACTGTCTCTATGTGATGCCAATTTGTACTTCCCAAGCGCTTAGTACAGTGCTCTGCACATAGTAAACGCTCAATAAATACGATTGATTGATTGATTGATTGATTTGTTAATGATGTGCATTTAGCTTTAATTCTATTTGTTCTGACGACCTGACACCTGTCCACATGTTTTGTTCTGTCGTCTGTCTCCCCCTTCTAGACTGTGAGCTTGTTGTTGGGTAAGGACCGTCTCTATATGTTGCCGACTTGTACTTCCCAAGCGCTTAGTACAGTGCTCTGCACACAGTAAGCGCTCAATAAATACGATTGAACGAATGAATGAATGAACCTCAGGGCCAGAGGCTCAGCCATAAGGAGACCCCACAGTGGATGGAGGGTGGGAGGGAAGAGGGAAGAGGCCAGTCACCTGGACTTGGCAATCAGGGTCTTGATCCTTTCCACCTTCTTCTGCTTCTCTTTCTCCTCCTCTGGGCTCAGTGGGGTGTCCGGTTCCAGTTCAATGTAGCGCTCGGGAATGAGGACTTTATCTGGGGTGGAGAGCTGTGGGGAGTGGGGAAGGAAGCAGAGACATAAGGGGATCCCCCCCCACCGACCCCCGTTCCAGCCTTTCCCCGCCCCTGCTCTTCTCCCACCCGCTCGGCCCACTGTCCTCAGCCGCCCCTCACCTCCTTGCTGATGTCGACGTCATAATGCTGCGGTTCCAGCTCCATCTTGCGCAGGCGAGCGATCTCTTCGCGGGGGGTCTCGTAGGCCCTCCCGCCAGGCTCCTCGGAGCGCAGGGCCGCCTCCAGGATGGAGATGTCTACCTCGTGTATGCTACGGTGCCGGCGAACCTGGGGCCCGGCACAGCCCCGCTGCTCAAGGCCAGGCCGGGCAATCACCGACCCAAGCCCAAGCAGGGATCCTCAGCCCTCCCCAGCACCGGGAATGCACAGAGCACTTTGGGTTTTCCCCAAAGCGCTTCAAATCAATGCCCTCCTCACTCATCCCTGGTAGGCAGGGGGAGGCTGGTATTCCGATATCGTTTTACAGCTGAGGAAACTGAAGTCCAGAGAGGTCCCTTCTTAGGGAAATGGCAGAAGCAGGATCAGAACCAGGTATCCTGATTCCCAATCCTTACGCTTTCCACCAGGCCATCCTGCTATCTCCCCAGCCCCTGAAAGACCTCTCCTCCCTTCCCAGTCACCTCAGTAAGCTTTCGCCTTTCTCCAGTGTTATAAGCTCTTCTGGTATACTGGTAGCTCCCAGGGGGCAGGGATCCCCTCCACCAACTCTATTGTACTCCATCAACCACTTAATACAGTGCTTGTCAGCACTTAGAACAGTGCTGTGCACGTAGTAAGCCCTTAACAAATACCATTATTATTATTATTATTATAGTAGCACTAAATAAATACAATTGATTGATCAATCCTGGCCCGGGCTCTTCCTGCTGCTTGACACCCACTGGACACCCACTGGACACCCAGGCCACTGGCCACACTCACAGGGAGCATCCTTGCCCATCTAGTTTCGCCCAGGGATGGAGGCTAATGGCGAATGGAGATGGGGTTGGGGTGGGGAAGAATGACCATTCTGTAGGTGGGCCAGATAGCGGGGTTGGGGGGAGAATTACCACTTTGTAGGTGGGTCAGACAGGAAGGTTGAGGGACAGGGCTGGGGCAAAATTACCACTTTGTCGGTGGGCTGGACAGAGGGTCAGGCAAGAATTAACACTTTGTAGGTGGGTCGGACATGGCGGGGGGTCGCTGGGGGGAAATCACCACTTTTTAGCAGGGTTTGGGCAGCAGGGTTGGGGGAGAATTACCACTTTGTAGGCGGGCTGGACAGCAGGGTTGGGGGAGAATTACCACTTTGTAGGCGGGCTGGACAGCAAGGTTGCTGGGGTGGGGGGAAACTACCACTTTGTAGGTAGGCTGGGCAGCAAGGTCAGGGAAGAATTACCACTTTGTAGGTGGGTTGGACAGTGAGGTTGCTGGGGAGGGTGGCGGGGGGAAATTACCACTTTGTAAGTAGGCCGGGCGGCAGGGTCAGGCGGAGGTCCGGTGGGAAGTTGCAGGCTGCGTCGCTTGTCCTTCATGGAGCCGCTCTGGTGCCGCCTCATGCGAGCAATCTGCTCCTCCACACTCATCTTGACTTTGACCTCGCTGGGGAACACCGCGCTCTTGGGCCGCTCCTGGAAGGGAGTGAGGTCACATGCTGACCGCCCGCTGTCCGTCTCCCACGTCCGGGAACCGCCCCACCCCTTCCCAGGACGGTCGGGTCCGTCTGTTCTTTCCTCCGGCCCAGAGGTCGCTGGGCAGGCCCGATGCTTACCCGGGAGAAGAGCCCGTTGACCAAGCCGCTGGCGCTCCGCCTCACCACGGCCGACGGGAGTGCCGTTCCCTCATCCGTGGGGGACTTGGTCCGGGGGGGGCACGATGCCAACTGCAAGGGAACGGGGGCACCTCTCCTCTAAAAACTATTGTGGGAGTTGTTAGCGCTGCGGTCAACCCTCTAGTAGATACAAGATAATCAAGTTGGACAGATTCCCTGTCCCACATGGGGCTCCCAGGCTAAGGGGGAGGGAGAAGGGGCATTGAATCCCTATTTTACAGATGAAGTAACTGAGGCTCAGAAAAGTGAAGTGACTTATCCAAGGTCGCAAAACAGGCAAGTGGCAGATCTGGGACTTCGGCCTGCTGGTCCCGTGCTCTTTCCACGAGCCCACACTGCTACTTTTGGTTGAAGTGGAGGGCAGGAAGTCCAAGGGCAATTGTCCTGGGATCTCCCATCCTCTCTCCGTGCTTAGGTCTTGGGCTCCTTCGGTCGCAATCTCCCTCAGTGAACAATGGGGGAAACTGAGGCCCAGTCACCCAGGTCATGCAGCATGGGGAACAAGAAACAGGAGCCCTGACTTCCAATATCCCCCTAGGAGGGGTGGTTGAACGGTACCTTTGTTGACAGCTTCTGGGTCCTGCCGGGTTGGCGTGAGGCTGACGTCCCTGGGGGTGCCCAGCGGGGGCACCTGCTGGGAGTCCTTGCCCAACTCAGAGCTCAGTTTTGCCTGGGAAGAGAACGCAACTGCCCTCAGCAGAGGGGAGTGGGAACCAAAGATTTGCTGGGCAGCATGCTTTCAGTCTCCGGTTCCCGGTTTTCCAGAGCGGACGGGGTCAACCCCACTCCTCGTCTGACGTGGCAGCAGAAAACCCTCAGCTGCAGCAGCTAAGAAGCCCAGAGGGCCTGGGGCTCAGTCCCATTTGGTGCCGGGTCCAGAAGATTCTTTCTCAGCTCAGTGGAAAAAGCAGAGGGGAAAGAGGGAAGACCTGAGCTCCTAGGGGCATCGCCCTGAGCAGACACTCAAATCTGGTTCAGAGTGGGCAGTCTTGATGCAAGAAAGGGTTCCCCAAAGGTCCTAGGAGGGGCAGGCAGGGGCTAGCTAAGATGAGGACACCTTTGACCGTGGCCAGTGTGACTGAACTCCATCTGGTCCCCTCCTCCCCCTTCCCTCTGCCCTGATTCCACTGGCATTAAGTTCAGGAGTCCCAAGACCCTGGCCACCAAATTCCACCCATCAACCCAAGAAGCAGTCGTACTCTAACAAAAAGCAGCCTCCTATCTGCCCCGACCGAAAGTTTCTGGCCTTCCTTAACACTAACGGGATGGCAGGAGGGCTGGGCATAGGGGGGATAAAGGTGGCAAGAAGCTGAAATCAAGGCTGTCACCTGAGTTAACTCGGATAACTCATGTGTCCCAAGCCTAAATATATGCAGGGTCATTGCCAGGCACTGTTAGAGCCCAAGAGTGCGGAAGAGAGAAATGTCCAAAGCTCTGTCGTGGCTAGGCCCAGGCTAATGCCAAGGCCTTTACCAGCCCCTGGAATGAAGATGGGCAGGGGGAAGTTGGGGGGAAAGCTTCAATCCAGATGAGGGACTAGAGTGGCAGGACAGGGCGGGAGAAAATCCGGCCCCTGCATCCTACTGGTGAGCAATGGGTGGGTGGGTGGTCCTCGACTCTCCCAGGCTGGGGCCAGAGCACCACTTCCCATCCAGGCTCAACAGGGCCGGAATGGGATGTGTGTTCCTGAAGCAGTGATTGACCCTGCCCTCCTCACCGGCCCCGGCGTTGGCTAATCCAATCACTACAAGCAGCGAGAAGCAGTGTGGCTCAGTGGAAAGAGCACGGGATTTGGAGTCACAGATCATGGGTTCAAATCCCGGCTCCACTAATTGTCAGCTGCGTGATTTTGGGCAAGTCACTTCACTTCTTTGGGCCTCAGTGACCTCATCTGTAAAATGGGGAATAAGACTGTGAGCCCCCCGTGGGACAACCTGATCACCTCGTAACTTCCCTAGCGCTTAGAGCAGTGCTTTGCACAGTAAGCGCTTAATAAATGCCATCATCATCATTACAAGGAAGAAATCAGGCTGCGGGTGAGTACAAACTGGAATACAATCGGACACTTCTGCCCACTGCTGCTGCCTTTCTAGGACTCTTGATACTACCAGGTGGCAGGGGTTAATGGGTAAAGGACTTGAGGGCAACAGGGTGCGTGTGTGTGTGTGTTTGTGTAGAAACTGTTTCTTCTAGGTGGATCCAAAATGGACATCCATCCCCGCAGATCTTCTCTGATTCCTGCCCCTCGCTCATTCCCCATCCCGCATGCGGCCCCCCGCCCCCGCCACGGAGGAGGTCCCCTAGCCCCAGTGGACAGGGAAGCAGGTACCTGTCCCCTGATCACCTCGCTGCTGTGGTGCCAGGAAGGGGAGCCTGGGTAGGGCCACAGGCGGCTTTCACCAGGGAGCGGGGGGAACGTCGGAGGAGACTCCAGGGGGACGTACGATTTGGGGAGGGGAGGTCGAGGTGGACTGGGTTCCTGAGGCAGAGAGGAAGCCAGAGGGTTAGGAGCCAGAGCGGCAACTTGGCAGAGCGGGAAAGAAGAGAGCGTTAGCGGAAGGCAGAGAGACACACCACAGCTGGAAACCGGGAAAATCAAGGCAGCCCCTTGGGATCACCTGGAACCAATACCACCTTGCTCCGCAATCTTTCTCCCCCACCCACCTGCTTCCCCTCCCCACAGCACCTGTATATATGTTTGTACAGATTTATTACTGTATTTATTTTACTTGGACATATTTACTATTCTATTTATTTTGTTCATGATGTGCATCTAGCTTTATTTCTATTTATTCTGATGACTTGACACCTGTCCACATGTTTTGTTTTGTTGTCTGTCTCCCCCTTCAAGACTTTGAGCCCGTTGTTGGGTAGGGCCCGTCTCTGTATGTTGCCAACTTGTACTTCCCAAGTGCTTAGTACAGTGCTCTGCACACAGTAAGCGCTCAATAAATACAAACGAATGAATGAATTAATGAATGAACCCCCCCCCCACCCACCCACCTTTGTTCCCCTGCCCTGAGATTCCCTGATCTTTACGATGGGCAAGCATCCCTAAAGACTTGGCCTCTGTCCTGATGCCAGAAGCACAAACTGATGCCAGCCAGCACAGAACTGAAAAGGAGCATGGCCTAGTGGAAGTCAGAATGACTTGGGTTCTAATCCCGGCTCTGACACTTGCCTGCTGTGACCTTGGATGAGTCACTTCACTTCTCTGTGCCTCAGTTACCTCATCTATAAAATGGATATTAAGATTGTGGACCCCACGTGGGACCTGTACTGTGTCCAAACTAACAGCCTTGAATTGTCATATTTAATCATATTTATTGAGCGCTTACTGTGTGCAGAGCACTGTACTAAGCACTTGGGAAGTACAAGTTGGCAACATATAGAGACGGTCCCTACCCAACAGCGGGCTCACAGTCTAGAAGGGGGAGATAGACAACAAAACATATTAACAAAATAAAATAAATAGAATAAATATGTACAAGTAAAATAAATAGAGTAATAAATATGTACAAACATATATACATATATACCTTGTATCTACTGCAGTGCTTAGTACAGTGCCTGGCACATAGTAAGCACTTAACAAATACCATTAAAAAAATTAAAACTTAGCAGGAAGGGGCCTGAGGGTGGAAAGTGTGGCAAATAATGACAGAAGGGTATAAAATGGGGACTAAGTACCTGCTCTCCCTCCTACTTAGACTGAATCCAATCTGATTAACTTGTAGTAATAATAATGATAAAAATTATGATTGTGGTGTTTGTTATGCACTTACTATGAACCAGGCACTGTACTGAGCACTGGGGTGGATACGAGCAAACCAGGTTGGACACAGTCCCTGACCTGTGTGGAGTTCACAATCTAAATCCCCATTTTACAGATGAGGTAAATGAGGTCCAGAGAAGTGAAGTGACTTGCCCAAGGTCACACAGCAGACAAGTGGCACAGCCGGGATTAGAACCCAGGTCCTTCTGACTCTCAGGCCATACTCCATCCATTATGCCATGCTACTCCAGTTCTCATAATAAGTACTTAATACCATTACAAAAAGGGTAGGAAATATGAAGCCACTGAAAAGTGGCAATTTTGAGGAAAATTATTTTGTTGGAAAAGCTGGGCCAGGGCGTCTCAATCTGGAGCCATGGGGGATGTTTCTGCACACTGCGGGCCATCTGAATGGGCTGACAGGCTTCCCTCCCCTGGACCCTCTTCTTGCCCCTCTTTCCTCCTCTTTCACTTTGCGAGGATGTTGAGAGGAAGAAAACGTGGCTCAGCGGAAAAAGCCCAGAGGTCATGGGTTCAAATTCCGGCTCTGCCGCTTGTCAGCTAGGTGACTTTGGGCAAGTCACTTCACTTCTCTGGGCCTCAGTTCCCTCATCTGTAAAATGGGGATTAAGACTGTGAGCCCCCCGTGGGACAACCTGATCACCTTGTAACCTCCCCAGTGCTTACAACAGTGCTTTGCACATAGTAAGCGCTTAATAAATGCCATCATCATTATTATTATTAAGACAACCTGGTGGAGGGGTGAGGGGTGATGTGGGGCTCAGAGGATCCTCAGGACTTCAATCAATCCATCAGTCAGTGGTATTTATTGAGCGCTTACTGTCTGCAGAACCCCGTACTAACTACTTGGGATGGTACAACGAGGTGGGACGAGGTTACAGAGGTGGAAGGCACGTTCCCCGCCCACAAGGGGCTTCCAGTCCAGACCTCAGGCACAGGTACCAGATATACAGTTGGACGCAAATGAAGTGGAAAGGGAATGGGAATGACATAAAAGCCAAAGCCAATGAGAGGGGGCAGAAATGGAAGTGACAATAAAAGCCAAAGCTAATGAGAAGGGGCAGTGGCAGCAGCGGCTGCTGTTTTTCTTGCCCCTCAGAGCAGGGTGGGCGAATCCAGGAAGAATCTGGCCCCTGGGCCTCTTAGAAAAAATGCTGAGTGGGAAGGAGAAGTAGGGGTGAAGGGAGCATTGGGAGAGACAGGGAAAGACTCCCCACTTTCATCACCTCCTCTGACACATGCATGCATGACATACATCTGACAGGCTCCCTGCATCCTAGGGAATTACCCAGGCAGGGAAATGAATGGGACTAGTTCTAAACAGACATATCTCCTCTTGGAGGTGAGGTGTCCTGGGCTGAAAAGTTGGGGAAGGGAACCTGGGATGAACCCCTCCTTTCAAATCTCAAGGAATGCCGTATCCCCAGTCCTGGGGCTGGCTGGCTCTTCCAGACTGGGGCAGAACAGCACCCTTTTGGGATAGCATCCGGTTTTCTGTTTTGGAACTCCTTCCCCTAGGACCATTTCGTTCATCAGTAAACAGTGTCTGCCCCCATTCAATCATATTTATTGGGCGCTTACTGTCTGCAGAGTACTATACTAAGTGCATGAGAGAGTACAATATAACAATAAACAGACCCATTCCCTGCCCACAATGAGTTTACCATATCCCATATCCCGGCCTCTCCAGGGGCTCTGGAGTGGTCATCTGCATGGCAGCTCACTGTGGTGAGCTTTTCCTCTCTTTTTCCCTCTCCTCCTCCCCATCCCCCCCACCCTACCTCCTTCCCCCTCCCCTCAGCACCTGTATATATGTTTGTACAGATCTATTACTCTATTTATTTTACTTGTACACGTTTACTCTTCTATTTATTTTGTTAATGATGTGCATTTAGCTTTAATTCTATTTGTTCTGACGACTTGACACCTGTCCACATGTTTTGTTTTGTCGTCTATCTCCCCCTTCTAGACTGTGAGCCTGTTGTTGGGGAGGGACTGTCTCTCTATGTTGCCAACTTGTATTTCCCAAGCGCTTAGTCCAGTGTTGTGCACACAGTAAGCGCTCAATAAATATGATTGAATGAATGAATGAATGGTGGTTGAACAAGCTGAGATGATGGTGAGATGGCCAGTGTCCTCCTTTCCGACCAGTTGGCTCTTACGCAGGGAATGGTCTTCCCACTCCCCTTTCCACCTCCTTTTCGCTCTCTGTGCACTGTTGCTCAAGTCTTCCACTCTGTTTTCCATTATTAATCCCACCCACTTTTCAACCCACCAGTCTAATGTGAGACCCATCACTCTTCCTCAACTTTTAATACAGTCGCTCCCAAAGAGGCCTTCCCTGATTAACCTCTCTTTTCCCTGGTTCCCTCTCCTTTCTGCATCATCTACGCACTTGGATATGTGACCTTCGGGTGTTTGATATTCTCCCCACCCTTTACCCCATAGCATTTATGTACATATCTTTAAATTATATATTATAATTTGTTCATTTATATTATTAATAAAATGGATACAAGCAAGTCAGGTTGGACACAGTCCCTGTCCCACTGAGCCTAACATCCCCATTTTACAGAGGAGGCAGCAGGCACAGAGAAGTGAAGCGACTTGCCCAAGGTCACACAGGAGACAAGTGGTGGAGCTGGAATCAGAACCCAGATAATATAACAATACTAATGGCATTTGTTAAGTGCTTACTATATGCAAAGCACTGTTCTAAGCACTTGGGGGGGATACAAGTTGATCAGGTGGTCCTACGTGGGGCTCACAGTCTTCATCTCCATTTTGCAGATGAGGTAACTGAGGGTCTGAGAAGTTAAGTGACTTGCCCAAGGTCACACAGCAGACATGTGGCGGAGCTGGGATTTGAACCCATGACTTCTGACTCCAAATAATAATAATAATAATAATAATGTTGGCATTTGTTAAGTGCTTACTATATGCAAAGCACTGTTCTAAGCGCTGGGGGGGATACAAAGTGATCAGGTTGTCCCATGTGGGGCTCACAGTCTTAATCCCCATTTTACAGATGAGGTAACTGAGGCTCAGAGAAGTTAAGTGACTTGCCCAAGGTCACACAGCAGACATGTGGTGGATCTGGGATTCAAACCCATGACTTCTGACTCCAAAGCCCATGCTGGCATTAATGTCTGTCTCCCCCTCTGGACTGTATGCTCACTGTGGGCAGGGAATATGTCTGCTAACACTGTTGCATTATAGTCTCCCAAGCACTTAGTACAGTGCTCTTCAATAGTAACGTTCAGTAAATACCATTGATGATGATGGGTCTGTCCTATCTCCCTCAGCGGGCAGGGCAGTCCCAGCACCTAATCGGAGCCCTGCTCCTTGTCGGTATTCGGTCTAGCTTATTGATGACAGTGAAGACGATCCCCATCCCCATCCCCTAGCCCAGCCCCCCAGTTACCTCATGGAGTCCCGGCTTGGTAGGGGACCCCTGGGAGCCTGACACGAGTGAGAAGGGACTCAGGGGGCTGGTGAGGCTGGCAGAGCTCAGAGGGCTGGCTGGGCTGTTGGAACTGTAGGTGCCAGAGGGGCCCAGACCTGTTTAGGAGAAACAGAGCAGGAAAAGGGTGAAGGTTCGGGCTGGCGGAGAGTCAAGTGGAGGGGTAGCAGAGGGCTGGGTCACTGGCTGGTCCTGGCGGGGAGGAAAGGATGGGGAGAATCTCAGCCACAGGCCAGGGACCATGTGAAGCTTCCTGGAATGGGCAGGGCTGTTTGGCTGGAGGGGCTGACGAGGAAGAGCCAATACAGTGGTGAACCTAAACTTGCACTGGAGAGGTTGGGCCCCATGGTCCGGAGAGGACGAGAGCCTAAGGGCACTGGAAGGAGGGTGCCAGGGCAACAAAACTTCTAACGGTGCCCTGTGGGCTAGTAGGGACCCCCATTTCCCTGTAGATTCCCACTCATTTGGGAGATCCTGGGCTAGGGTTTTGGCAAGGAGAGGTCCAACACCATGGGCAGGGCCTGGCAGGTGGTTTCCCACCTCTGTGCTTCGCCGTGTCTGTCCCCCGAGATGGGTTGGTCTTCCTCAGCCCCTCCATCACGTCCTGGATCCTCCAGATCTCCTTCTGGATTTGCCGATTGAGCACTTCATTCTGAAATGGCCCCGGCACCGCGTCGAAGCAGATGTAGTATCCATGGCCCCCCAGGTCTTCCTCCCTGCCCACAAAGACCCCCTGCTCCTCCATTCCACCCCATCTGCCAGAGACCGGATTCAGGCGTAGTCAACTTTCCTGCCTAGAGGCACCTTTCCAAGAGGGAATTCTCCATGTCCAGTCTCCATCAGCTGCTCCTCTCCTGGTCCCTTTCCCTGACCCACAGCCCTTTGCCTGGACAATGTCACCCTCTGGGCCCAGAAATGGCTTGGGCTCTGGGGAAGGCCCTGGGGAGAACAACTGTGGCCTGCAGAAATGGGATTGGTGAGTGAGAAGCCAATGGATCTACGTGTCCAGTCTAGTCCCGTTAACTGGGTCAGAATGTCACTGGCTATGGGAGATCTCCGCTCCGGAGAACGGCCAGATCCTCCTCGTTTGCCCCAGTGCCCAAGGCTGCTCAATGAAGTCAGTTAGTTCTGGGCTTCTGCCCCAGCTCAGATGATTGGCCAGATGCCCTAGGACTTCCATTTGGCCTGGGACTCTTAGGGGACATCCCCAAGTCCACATCCCAGTGTTTCAAATCCCCAGGGTTGGGAGGGGGGATTCAGAATCTATGTGTTTCCCATAACTTCTCGCTACTTTCTGATTTACAGTGCATCCTATTTTCTTGTAGAAACAGCCCATTCCTGTACCAGTAGCCCCCAAGCCCGAAGCCTCATGGACCTCATTTCTGTGGGTTACGATGTCTTACTGAGGGCCACAAAGTGTAGTTTGAACAACAGCACCTTGGGCTCACTGGGAGAGGGAGCTGGCCAAGCCAGCCAGGAGTCCATTTATACCACAAGCACC
Source organism: Tachyglossus aculeatus (assembly GCF_015852505.1). Taxonomy (NCBI): domain Eukaryota; kingdom Metazoa; phylum Chordata; class Mammalia; order Monotremata; family Tachyglossidae; genus Tachyglossus; species Tachyglossus aculeatus. The sequence continues at coordinate 26,849,319 of NC_052072.1, read as the reverse complement.
AGTGGTTTCATGTTGAAATTGAGGGCAAAATGGAGCCTTTGTGGGTAAGGACAGGGTGGCGGGGAGGAAGACAGAGGCCCAGGCAGCAGAGAGGAGGAGGCTTCCGTGGGGAAGAGTTACAGCTAGAAGTGCAGCAGAGCTTAGTTGCAAGGAGACCACTGGAGGAAGGAAGTTATCATGCACTGCCCCTTAAGTGATCTGGTCCACTCACCCTGCTGCCTCAAAGCAGGCTTTTTCAGGCCAATGGAAACCTCCACATTTCTTTCTCCCTTGGAAGCCCTGGCGTTTGTCCATCCTAGTTATTTGGAAGCTCTCTCCTGTGTCTCACCAAAACTGTTCTGCTGCAGTTAAAGTCCAAGCCTCCTTGTTCTACGCTCCATTGGAGACAGAATACCAGCTGTGAACCACCTTTTGATAAATAGCTTTTCCCAGACCAGAAGTCTATCTTGTCCCCTTGTGGCCTCCTCTTTCTTAACCTAAACACTCTCAGGGCCTTTAGTCCAAACTTCTCAGTCCCGAAGAGCAAGAGTGCAGCTAACAGGGCCTCCAAAGGCCGAGGACCTGGCTCTAATGCTCACCCTCCCTCCCTGGATAGCCAAGCACTGTCCATTCCCTGGTGGCCAACCCCGCTAAGCCCTACAGGGGCTCTCCGGAAGCCTAGCTGCTCTTGCCCTGATGCTCACCTGGATGTCCAAATTGAGTTGTTCCCACAGGTCATCGTGTAAGGCAGACACCTCCCCCTCTAGGTTTTCGTACTCTAGGGTACTGTTGGTCAGAGCCTGTGGTGGGGTGAGGCGGACAGTTGGAAGTGGATCTGTCACCAACCCCCTAGCAGCCCACCCCCAAGTCCCCAATTTACCCAGCTCCCCCTCCTCTAGAATGGCCCTGGTCTGGAGTGGTCAGCACTGACTGAGGTGGTCCAGAGGCCCCTTGCCAGGGACAGGGAGCGAGGAGTGGGAGGGAAGAGTCAGAAGGGAAATGGGATTGCAGAGCTGAGATCTTGGTGGGATTTGGGACGGGGGTGGGGGTGGGGGAGCATCCAGGCCCCCAACAGCATGGGGAATCCTCAGCCTCTGAATCTTGCCCTGAAGCATCAGAGAAAATCACCCTCCTGCCTCCCAGCGGAGAGTGGAGAACCAGAGCTACAAACATTCCTGCCAGCAACAAGGGCATGCAGGTGGGTAGAATGGGTTAGAGAAAGATGCTGGTCCAGTTGTCAGGAAAGCAAAGGAAGGAGCAAGGAGCTGATGCCAACCCTCCCAAAGAGGCTGAGCTGGTCAGCGTGCAGGGCCTGGTAAAGCTTGGTGGTAATTTCCAAGTCACTGCATGATCCACCCTTGGCAGAGGGAAAATCATTCTTTCCTTGACGTTTCTACCCCTAAACGTCAAGCTGTCTGTGGAGGTGCTTTCCCTACAGAGTGAGTGCGTGAGTGAGTGTGAGAGAGAGGGGTGTGTGTGTGTGTGTGTGTGTGTGTGTGTGTGTGTGTGTGTGTGTGTGTGTGTGTGTGTGTGTTGTGTGTTTTTATGTGTGTATGCACATGCATGCCCATGATACCCGTGTGTCCCGTGGCTTGGCCTAGGGGTTCATAAACCTCTTGGAATCTCCCAGTCACCAGGGCAGCCCAGGAGTGAATTCTAGAACTTTCCCTGACTTGGCATGATGTGGTGGGATCTCAATGGATTACCTCTGACCCTGCTTAGTTACAGGGATTCTGGGGGTTACCCTACCTCAGTTAAAGGGTCTCCAGGGGCTACCCTTGACCCTGCTTGGTTATGGGGTCTGTAGGGGTTACTCCTAGCACTACCTCAGTTGCAGCATCTCTGGGGGTTCCCCCCATCCCATTCAATTATGGGGTCTCCAGGGATTACCCCGACACTGCTCAGTTTCGGGGGGCATCTGAGGGTTACCCCAACCCCAATCGGTCTCAGGTTCTCCAAGGGTTCCCCCTACTCCTCTAGGGTCTCAGGGTCTCCAGGGGTTACCCCCAATCCTGCTTGGTCTCGGGGTCTCTGAAGGTTACTCCCAACCCTCCCAACCCAGTCTTCTAGACTGTGAGCCCGCTGTTGGGTAGGGACTGTCTCTATATGTTGCCAACTTGTACTTTCCAAGCGCTTAGTACAGTGTTTTGCACACAGTAAGCGCTCAATAAATATGATTGAATGAATGAATGAACCCTACTCAGACTAAGGGTCCCAGGGTTATTCCCAGCCCTGCTTGGGCTTGGGGATCTCTGAGTGTTCTCAACTCCTCTCAGTTTCGGGGTCTCTAGGGGTTACCCCCAATCTTGCTTGGTCTCAGGGTCTCTGTTGGTTACTCCTGACCCCACTTGGTCTTGGGGTCTCCTGGGGATCCCCCGAACCAGCTCAGTCTTGGGATCTCCAGGGGTTCCCCTGACCCCATCCGTATACCGTGGTGGCCTGGGAGAGCTCCCCGCGGATGTTGATGAGCTGGTTCTGCAGAGACTCTTTCTTGTGCAGCAGTTTCTCAGGGTAGGCGGGCTGGCTGCCGAACATCTCAAGTTCCTGGTGGGTACCCATCAAGGCGCTCTCGAGGCTTTCCTGGGGGTGGGCCGGCCGTGAGAGGTTCGTTCTCTGGGCCTGGCCCCGCTCGCCCCGGTCCATCTCTTCCCTCCCAGGGCGGCCCACCCCATGTTCCAAGAAACATTCTCCCCACTAGCAGCCTTCTCAGCAGGGGTCCCCGACATGAGCCAGAAATGGCTTTCGCCCTGAGAACTCACCTTCTCGGCACGTAGCTGCTGTACCAGGCGATCCTGCTCCCTAACCACCTTGTTCTGCTCACACAGTTTGCCCAGCAGATTCTGAGAGAGTGACAGAGAGAGGCCTGAGGAGGGGCAACCCTCCAAGTGGATAGGGAATTGGGTCCGAGAGAGAGCCAGCCTCCTCAGGGGAAGCTGCCACGCTCCTCAGCCAATCCACACCCTCCACCCCAGCCTGGGCACGCTGGGCTCACCCGGGAACAGGGATCTCCTGTGCCAGGGCCTCGGAGAGGCCAGAGGCTTGGCACAGCCTGAGAGCCTGAGGAGAGAGGAGGGAATGGCTTGCTCTCCCGGGTCTTCCCAGCTCCCTCCTAGACAGAGCGAGATGAGAGGCCCTCCGCTGGTATCCCCCTTTGGCAAGATGCGGAGTGGATCATCTCTGGGCCTCATGGCTCCCACTCCTTTCCTCTCCGGTCCCCTGCCTGTGCTCTTGAAAGGAGAACCAAGGGAAGCCCGTCCCGGAGCCAAATGCCACGGATGCTCCCCTCTGCCAGGTGGCCCAGGGCCCCTCTCTGGGCACATGGTCCAGGCCCCGCAGGCCCTGGCTCTAGCCTGAGGCAGGCAGTGCAGGAATGTGTCCTGGTGTCTGTAAGGGAAATGACGGCATTGGCTGGGGCTTGTCAGCACAGTTGGAAGAGTCTCCAGGGAGAGTGGACCCTGGTGAATCCTGGGAGCAGAACAGGGTTAGGGAGGTGATGAGCTCCCAACCGGAGCCCAAGATCGACCGCCCCCTCCCCTCCTGGCTTCCTCAGCTATGGCAGCAGAGAGGGTGGGTCTGACACGGGGGTGATGGACGGACACACGGACAGCACAGGGAGGACGTGGAGAGAGGCAGAGAGAGAGAGAGAGGGGACTGGAGTGCGTTGGGCCGTGGTGTCCGAAGAGGCAAGAGAGGAGGCGAGTCTGATGGATGGAAAGCCGACAGATGAGAGATGGACGGAGAGAGGACATCCAGTGAAGACGGGACAGGTGGGAGGCGACAGCTGGAGGCCCAGGGAGGGCAGAGGAAGCGGGGAGAGATGCTCTTACATCAGTGTCCTGCTCGCTCATCTTGTAGGTGTGCAGACCGTCCCGGAACACGTCTGGGTAGGGGGAGACCTGAAAGAAAATGGTTTCGGTGACCACGGCTGGCCTTGGCCGGGAGCCTTTGAGTGCTAGTGGATGGGATTCCGGACCCCACAGGCCTTTCGCCCGTCAGCCGTCCTTTGTCATTTTTCTCCAGCTCGTCCAGCCACAGCACAGGGAGAAGAGATTCTGTTGCCTGGCTAGAGGGAATCCAGGCACCTGGAAACTGCCTTCCAAATACTGCACCCCAGCCCCTAGGCCCCTGGGGACCAGGGCTTGGGCCCAGTCTGAAATAGGGCCCGGGAGGCTGGTGGGGGGGGGGGCCCTCGGGAAAACTGCTATGGCCAAGGCTACCCCATTTGACCTTCCCAGCACCCTCCAGTTATCTCATCTCCCTTCCACCCTTCATTTCTAAACTCCTTGGGTGAGTTGCTTACATTCGCTGTTTCACCTTCCTCTCCTCCAATTTTCTCCTTGACCTCCTGCAATCTGGCTTCCACTTCCCTCCACTCCATGGAAACGGCCCTAAGGCCACCAGTGACTTTCTTCTTTCCAAATCCAAAGGTCACTACTCCATCCTAATCCTCCTCAATCTCTCAGCTGCCTTCGATACCATAGACCACCCTGTTCTCTGGAAACGTTACCTAACCTTGGTTCACTGACACTGTCCTTTCCTCATTCTCCTATCTCACTTGCTGCTCCTTTTCGGTCTCCTTCACTGGCTCCTCTTCTGCCTCACATTTCCTAACTGTGGGGGTTCCTCAAGGCTCAGTTCTGAGTTCCCTTCTACTTTCCCTCTACACCCAATTTCTTAGAGAACTCATTCCACTCGATTGTAAACTCACTGAGGCAGGGATCGTGTCTACCAACTTTACTATGTTCTACTCTCCCAAAGCCCTTCGTTCAATACCCATAGTAAGCTCCCAATAAATACCATTGACTAATTGTTAACCGATTTATTCCCATGTTTTTAATTAACATCTCCACACAGATAGCTCCCAAATCCATCTTTCCAGCCCTGACCTTTCTCCTTCGCTGTAGTCTCGCATCTCCTCCTGCCTTTGGGACATCTCTACTTTGATGTCCTGCCAACATCCTTGTCTCCCCACCTAACCTTTCCTCCCTCTGACTTTCCCACCACTGTACACAACACCCCATCCTCCCTGTCTCACAAGCCTTTAACCTTGGCATTATCCTTAACTCTTGTCTCACATTCAACCCACATGTCCAGTCACCAAAACCTGTCAGTTCTTCCTTCATAACAGCTCTAGACTATGCCCCTTCTTCTCCCACCAAACTGCTACTACGCTGCTCAATCCTGCCTCAATTACCACATCGACGTCCTCACTGACCTCCCTGCCTCCAGGTTCTCCCCACTCCAGTCCATACTTCATGCTGCTGCTCAGACCATTTTTCTAAAAAATCCCGCACACATCTCCTCACTCCTCAAAAACCTTCAATCATTGTCCATCCATGTCCACACCAAAAGGAAACTTCCTACAGTTGGATTTAAGGCACTCAATCAGTTTTCCCTCACCTACCTAAAATTGCTTATCTCCCACTACAACCCAGTGTGTACACTCTGCTGCTCTAATGCAAACATACTTATTGTGCTTTGCTCTTGTTCACCTTAGGCCTGGACCCCCCTCTCCCTTCATACTCAACAAACACTCTCCACAATCTTCAGATTTAAAATCACATCTCCTCCAAGAAAACTTCCGTGACTAATCCCTCATTTCCCCACCCTATTTGCCCTCCCTTCTGCGACTTCTATGCACTTGAGTCTGTATCCCCTTAAGCACTTTGTTACCTATCCCACCCCCCTCAGAATTTATGTGTGGGTCCTTTTACTCTGCCATTTCCCCTGTCTCTAATTTATTTTAACATCTGTCTACCCAGTTAGACTGTAACCTCCTTGAGAGCGGGGATCCAATGTATTATACACTCCCAAGTGGTTAGCACAGTGCTCTGTTCACAGTAAGTACTTAATAAGCTCACTGTGGGAGGGGAATGTGTCTATTGTTATATTGTACTCTCCCACGTACTTAGTACAGTGCTCTGAATGAATGAATGGTGAAATTTGTTAAGCGCTTACTATGTGCAAAGCACTGTTCTAAGCGCTGGGGAGGTTACAAGGTGATCAGGCTGTCCCATGGGGGGCTCACTGTTTTAATCCCCATTTTACAGATGAGGTAACTGAGGCACAGAGAAGTTAAGTGACTTGCCCAAAGTCACACAGCTGACAGATGGCAGAGCCAGGATTTGAACCCATGACCTCGGACTCCAAAGCCCGTGCTTTTCCCACTGAGCCATGCTGCTTCACACAGTAAGCCCTCAATAAATAAAACTGAAGGAATAAATATGATTGATTGAGTGCCCAAGTTGCCTTTGGATCACCTCTAGACTGTAAGCTCGTTATGGCAGGGAACGTGCCTGTTAATTGTTACTTTGTGCTCTCCCAAGTGCTTAGTACAGTGCTCTGAACAAAGCAAGTGCTCAATAAATACCACTGATTGATTCACTGATTGATTTCTGGACTTCCAGAAGTCCAGGCTGCAATATGTTCCAAGGCAGTTGATGACCAATCTATCCTGCCCTCTCCTGCCTCCAATCTGTTCCCCAGTGGCTCTAGGCCCACAGCGGCCAGTGCCGGCATGGGACCGGGGTTCCATCTACCTCCTGACTTTCTTTCTTCTTGGGGAAGCAGTGGTGCCTAGGGGAAAGAGCACGGTCCTGTGAAGCAGAGGGCTTGTGTTCCAGTCTCTGCTCTGCCACGTACCTGCCGTGTCACCTTGGAAAATTCGCTTCAATGTGCCTCAGCTCCCTCATCTGCAAAATGGGAATTCAATACCTGTTCTCCTTCCTACTTAGACTGTGAGCCCCTTGAGGGACCCGATTATCTTGTCTCTACCCCAGCACTTATTACATATAGTAAGCACTTAACAAATACCGTAGTTATTCTTGACAGAGGACTCCTATTCATTGATTCATTCAATCGTATTTATTGAGCGCTTACTGTGTGCAGAGCACTGTACTAAGCACTTGGGAAGTACAAGTTGGCAACATATAGAGATGGTCCCGACCCAACAGCGGGCTCACAGTCTAGTCTGGGTGGCCTAGCTTGGGACTAAGTGGCACATGCCAGGCTGTCCAACTGCCTGCTGGGGAATGACTGGCTACTCTACAACCAGGGGCTGGACAGGGCCCCATCCCATCAGGATCTCGGGTGTGGGCACCGATCCAGCCAGATCACAGAGGGTCCTGGGGGCAGCTTTCTCCTCCTCTGGCACGGCAGAGCGCGCACTGGACACTGGGGAGTGGCCTGGCACCGCGAGCCCCTGCTGCTCACACTTCCCTGGTGAGAAAATCAGGGCTGTTTACCCCAGTTCCTGGCATACGTCACCCAACTCAAAGCCAGCATTAGCCCAAGGGCTATCTCCCCACCAGACGGCAGGTACCCGGAGAAGGGATGAGCCATGCCATCATGATTCCCCAGGCGGCGATGAGATGTCGGCACTTGACGGATGGCTCGATGGAGGAAGCGATGGAGCCCGGCAGGGCAGGGCAGGGCCCGGGGCCCCAGAGACACTCGGCTATGGAGCCTTTCCTGAGGGGACTTCGATGGATGTGAGAGCGGGCGTGGGGAGGGGCACTCACGGGAATGGATCGGTTTGACCATGCAAAAGCAGCAGAGAGATGGTGTCAGCAAAGACAGAGCCGCTGGGCGGGGGTCTTACTTGCATGAACAGCTGGGCCCTGGGGGAGGAGCTCTCCACCATGCGGTTCACCATACTGATGAGAGTTTCACTCTCACTCATCTGCGACAGAGGAAGGAATGGTTCAGATGGTTTGGGGCGCGGCAGCCGCCGCTGGACCGGAACCCCTCTCCCAGGCTGTGGGGGACGGAGGACCACCGGGACCTGCCTGTTGGGGCTTGGGAGAGCCCAAGCGATGCCATCTGCTAGGTGGGCTCTGCTTCCTCTGCGTGGGCAGACTTCCCCTAACCTTCTTCTGGCTCGCCCCCACCTCCAGACTGAGCATCATACTCTCCCAGGCACTCAGCATAGTGCTCTGGACATAGTAAGGGCTCAATAAATGTCACTGATGGACGAATCCATCTATTGACAGAAACCAGAGTCGTTGCCATGTAGAGTGATGTCAGGTAACAGTTCATTGTGTGCTCCTCTCCAGATTCATCTTCTAAAAATCCCCATCTGGCAAAATACACGTACCCCCAACATTTCCCGGACACCTCCCCCTCCTTCTGCCCCCTGAATCCTTCAGTTCAAAGACCACCAGATTCTTCTTGCAGCCTATCTACTCAGATGACCCCGTTCCCACCCCACACTGAGGCTTAAGAAAATTCCATTTGTCTCGTCCTTCGCTTATTGTGTTCTGGGGGGGTGTTATTTTTCAGGACAGCTCCTGGGATTTTAACCAACTGAAGCAAAAAACACAACAAAAAAAAGGCACTATTAACTCGACTCAGCCCATTCCAGGTTATCTCCGAGAGTAGAGAATAATTCTGGTAAAGAGACCTTTTCCAAATCTTTTTATCAGGGGAAAGAGCAGAGCCTGGGAGTCAGATGACCTGGAATCTGGATTACTTTGTGACTCAAGTCACAGGTTCTCTGTACCTCAGTTCCCTCTTCTGTAAAATGGGGATTCAATGCCTGTTCTCTCTCCCACTTAGACCTTGAGCCCCGTATGGGACAGGGACTGTGTCCAACCTGATTATCTCGTATCTATCCCAGTGCTTAATACAGTGCTTTGCTCACAGCAGGTGCTAACACATTTCAGAATTTTTATCTAGATTTAAATAGGGTCTCCACAAACAGGTGCCTTTCCATTTGGACGTGCGGAAGAGACTGTCTTTTCAGTCGCACAGATGCATGAATGAAGTCTTCTTGCCCCTAGAGACTCCTTTCACTGCAAAATACATTTTTATAAAGGTATATGGCCCCCAGGAGGTGGGGAGTGATCTTAGACACCCCCATAAACACACACACAGACCTTCTTTTGGCTCTAGCAATGGAATTAGCAAACATGGAGTCTAGAGTTGGGTAGGTAGCATCCAGAAATGTCTTGGGTGACACTGAGAAGACCCAATCAGGCAAGCCATTTTAAAGGGACAGCAAGGCTTTGGCACTGGCTTCTCATCCCCCCAGGTGGCCTGATGATAGAATCTGATACTGGTTTATGCTGGTATGGGTGAACATTTGTGTTAGGGGAAGACTTTGCTTCCTGAAAGCAAGAATCACATCTACCAAATTTACTCTTCCAAGTGCTTAGTACAGCGCTATTCACACAGTAAGTGCTTAATAAATAGTAGTGAAAAGCAGTATGGCATAATAGATCTTGGGCCTGGGAGTCAGAAGGTCATGGGTACTAATCCCGGCTCTGCCACTTTTCTGCTGTGTGACCCTGGGCAAGTCACTTCACTTCTCTGGGCCTCAGTTACCTCATCTGTAAAATGGGGAATGAGACTGTGAGTCCCATGCAGGGACTGTATCCCACCCGATTTGATTGTATCCACCCCAGCGTTTAGTACGGTGCTTGGCACACAGTAAGCCCTTAAATGTCATTGTAATAATAATAATAATAATGATAATAAATACCACTCATTGATTGAACAGACTGCATAAAATCTGTGCATCTGTTGCAGAAGAGAAGGGCAGACACCAGGTATCATTCAAAGAACTTTTGCAGGTGGGGAAAGAACCAAAGATGGGATTTGGGGATCCCTCGTTACCTGAAATTTTCACAGCCAACTGGACATATAAAGGTGAAAAGCAGTGGCCCAAAATGAGCCTAATCAGTATGTGAGAAAGCAACTGTATCACATGCTTTTAAGACACGGAGAATCAGAGAAGCAATCGTTCCACTGAAGAGGGTCCTCGGGGGTGTCCCTTTAACTAAACTGCTCTGAGGTATGTAAGAGGAGGAAGTGGGATTGGGATGGAAGGAGGCAAGGAGGGGCAGAGGGTGTGAATTACCAGCCCGGGCAACAGCCCTCAATTTCCCTAATGGAATGTTTGCCGCTTGCCCCTGCCTTGGCCCAAACTGAAGGTCATGAGAGACCCTGAGGACGATGCTAAAGAGTCAGTCCTCTTCCATTATCCTAATGAGGCAGCCTCTGCCCATTTCTGCCTAGTCTCCTCCCCCAACTCTTACAAACCTCTGTCCAGCCTGGGTTTCCCATAGTACTCTGGGCTTCCACCTCCTTCTGTTTATTGATTTAAGCTTTAAATTTGCCCCTGACCTTTGCTAATAAAGTGTTGGTCATGGTGAGGAGCTCACTCCTTTCCTCTAGGAAGGGTCTCACCCTTAAGACCCTGGAGAGGAGGGGATAGGCACAGCCCACCCCTCAGGGCCAAGTCCAGAGGCAGGCAGCCAAAAGCCTTGACAGCTGCAATGAACTTCCAGCCTCACGGAGGACTGAAGCAACATTGAACAGCGGAAAGAAGGATGGGCTGGCTCTGCGCTGCATGTCCTTGGGCAAGTCACCTATCCTTTCCGGATCTCAGTTTTCCCCCAACTGTAGAATGGGGCTCCTCCCAGCTCGCCCAGGTTGGGGGTGGTGGGGAGGATAGTATGAAATAACAGACGAGTGAGCACAAAGAACGTTTATAACATTATTATTTATGGAGCCTATGTCCAATAGGTTGGCTCTGAAAAGCATTCAAATTGGTAGTTTAGCTCCCACCACCTGGGGCAGGAAGGCTCCTGGGATGAGGCTTTCTTCTGTTCCTGTTCACTCTTTAATATTTATCAAGTTCTAGCCACAGGCCAGAGAAGCAGCTGGGAGGTAGCTGAGGACAGAGCTGGAGAGCCAGCTGGCCCCAGCCACTCCCTGGAGAGACAGGAAAAGGTGGAGGCAACCCAGACATCACCCCTACCCCCAAATCTCCACCCTGAGGAAAAGACACCAGGCAGGGATAGAGAGGATGGGGGCAGGGGGAGAAGGGGCAGAGACTTAAGAAAACAGTCTCTTCCTCCTGCCCGGGGTCAGGAGAGAATCCCTCTTCTAGCCCAGTCCCTACTCAAGGCAGAGAATGAACAATTCCAAGGCCCGGGCGTAAGGACATTTAAAGGTGTCTGGGAGCAGAGAGTTGAAAGGTGTTTGCCTTTGGCCTAGCGACCTGCAGCTTCAAAGGAGGCCCAGTTCTGCCTGATCCTGTTTGCGTTGGGTAGGGTAGCCGAGGGCAAACCCTACCACCGGCAGTTTTAGGGGTTTGGGCTGATCCCCGGCCATCTCCAGCTCACTGCCCACCCCTCCTTCTGTCCCACAATATGGGTGTGGGTCTGTTCTATGGAGGAGATTTTGGGGTCTTCCACATTCACCACACCATTCCTCCCCCATGCCGGAGTCTGAATCCTCAGTGAGAGAAACCCAGTACCAACCCGTCTCTCTGCGCTCTTTAGGGAATAGTCTGGCCCCCTGGGGAAACTGAGGAATGGGAACCCAGAAAGAAGTGGCTCAAACTACATGGAGTGAACAGCTGAGGTTGAAGTCCCCTGTCCTCTCTAGCTCTTGAGAGACAAGATGGTCCAGTGGCTCAGCAGTCCAGACACTTGGCAGGGCTGCAATCTTGCCGTGTGACCTTGGGCAAGCTACTCATTCTCTCTGGGCCTCAGTCTCCCCTTCTGTTACATAGTTTTCCTGACAACCAAAACCTGCTAGTAGAAGTGCAGTGTGTCCTGATAGAAAGGGCATGGGACTGGATGTCAGAGGACCTGGGCTCTAATCCCAGCTGTGTCTTCCGTGTGACCATAGGCAAGCCACTTAATTTCTCTGTGCCTCCGTTGCCTCATCTGTAAAATGGGTATTCAATACCCATTCTCCCTCCTGCTTTGATTGTGAGCCCTGTGTGGGACAAGGACTGTGCTGGACCTGATTATCTTGTATCCTCCCCCGTGCTTAGAACAGTGCTTGACACATAGTAAGGGCTTAAATACAATGACTATTATTAAAGTGCTTTAGGATTATCTAAAAAAATGGACTGGAAACAAAGTCCAACAACATATTGCTCTGATCACTTCTCTTTTCCCCCCAGCTGCCCTGAAGAGATTGCAAACCTGTTTCTCAGCAACTGAAGAGAGAAATGGAGGAGCAAACCAAAAGACAAGCCACTTTGTTGTATTCTTGTTATGCCAACAAAGGTTACAAAAATGAATGGAGACAGTGGGTGTTGGAGAAGGGTGAGAAGGCTGGGCGGGTGGGCACAGTAGGGAAGGACTGGGAGATGGAGACAGGAGTGGCAGTGGGGGCAGAGAGGGAGAAGGAAGGATGCACCAGCTCTGCCTACCTGCTGGTCCAAATACTCTAGGTTTCTTTGCAACTGAAGATCTAAAAGTTCATCCTACCCGGAGCCCAAGGACAACAGGCAAACAGCAACACAAACCAACAGGAACATGACAAAAAAACAAAACAAAACAAAAAAGGAAGCAAAGCAGTTAGGTGTTAGCTAGGCAGGGACAAAGCTCTTTCTCGCTCTCTCTATATCTGGGCCCTTGGAGGTCCCGGGGAGAGAGTGGGGACATTTGGGTGTGTTTGTCAGAGTGTGTAAGGAGGAAAGGGCTTTTCAGGGATTCTGAGCCCTGGAGTATTGAGTGTCTCAGGATCCTTCCCTTGTTACCTCTCCTGGGAGAAGTTTGTGCTGGGAAAGTGTTCAGAGAAGACATTCCCTGGGTCAGATTCCAGAGCAGGGAGAGAATCTGGGGACGCAGAGTGGGAGTGGAATGGAGAGATGGGGGAGTGAGAGGAAATTGGAGGGTGTGCATGTGCGCCGGGGGAATGGCAGCCGGAGGGTCAAGCCTGGACTCCTCTGTGCATCTGGCTTTGGTGATGGGGGCTGGGCCCAAGGAGAGAGGAGTCTGGCTGGGGACCCTCTCCCTGGGTCCTCTTCTGTCTCTTGGATCGGGGAGTGAAGGAGAGAGCCATCTCCAGAGACAGAGATGAGATAGGGTAAAGGAAGTAGCAGAGCAGAGGGCAGATGAGATTAGGGGTGTCTCTGAACCCTCCGCACCCCACCTCCGGTGTTTGCTCTGACCCCTGCCGAGCAATGGGCTGCAGGAGAGGGCCCAGGAGGCAGAGTTTCCCCCCAGGAGTGTGAGTGGAGGTGGGTTCTTGGCATCTCACATGCCTTGGGATTTTACTATAATCAGGACCTCCCCTCCCCGCACCTGCAGTGTCCCTCTCCTCACCCTCCCTTCTCCCCAGGCCCAGGGCTTCTCCCAACCAAGGACCAGCAGGATTCTGAGCAGACACCGCCCAGAGCGGTCACTCCGCATGAGCCAGCCCACCTAGCTCAGGTCCCCAGCCCCTCCACCCACCAAATGAGAAAGAAGCTGCAGAACGACCCAAGCTGCCGATTCCCAGTCCCTCTCTGCTCCGGGGCTGAGCTGCAGGTGCTCTGGATCCCCGGGGTTGGAGAGGGCAGCAGGAAGCGAAGCCAGAGGTGGGAGCCAGGCTCAGGGTAGAGGAGAGGGGTGCATCCCAGAGCCACCAAGGGAGCCTGACAGCCACCCTGATGCTGCCTTTAGGCTGGGGCCAGTGGAGAGACCACGAGGGCCTGAGTGGAAGGGGAAGCATACGTACCATTTTGTCGTGGACTGTGGGGGATGGTGGGTAGTTGTAGGGGTACATTCCTGCAGGAACAGGCCTCCGGTCACCCAGATAGTCATACTGCAAGAGAGAAGATGGCAGGGAGGGAGGGTGATGTGCCCTAGCGAGGAAAAGCCCCAACAGGGAAACCCTGTGCTCCCAGGCCTGGAGTAGATGCCAAGCAGTGGGTGAGCAGATGGAGGAAGCCAGGGGGCCTCTCCCTTAACTTTATCTGCTGCCTGCGTCCTTGACAGGAGTCAGGGACTCCCAAGGAGACATAGCTCTAATGCTGGAAGGAGCCTGAAGAGGCCATCTTGTTTGTTCAGTCCCCTGCCTCCGGGTTGGATGATCCATCAGGAAGAGATGGGCTTTCATCTGAGATGCCACAACCTATCTATTCCCAGCGGAAACCCCCTAGTAGCCAGGTAGTTCTTGCTTAGGTCTAACTAGCCTCTCTTGGAATGAGTTGGTGGGGAGGGTTTTGTTTTTTTTAATAGTATGTGGTAGGTACTTACCATGTAAATTCATTCTACTCAGCACTGGGGTAAAGTTAATCGGGTTGGACACAATCCCTGTCCCACAAAGAACTCACAGTTTTAATCACTACAGATGAGTTAACAGGCACAGACAAGTGAAGCGACTTGTCCAAAGTCACACAGCAGGAAAGGGGCAGAGCCAGAAACAGAACCCAGGGCCTTTGATTCCCAGGCCCGAGCTCTTTCCACGAGGCCACACTGCTTCTCATGGGTTTTCTCCAAGTGAGCATCATCTGCTAGAGTGGTAAGCTGCTAAGCACTGAATACCATTGACTGATGGATTAATTGATTGATCACCCTGGCTGTGCCTATTCCCCACGATGGGTGCCCACTGACGCTGCCCCGCACCCACAGTCAAATCGCCCTCTCTCAGCTCCCGGCTGTCGACCCCCGTCCCCTCTCCCGGTCCCTCTCCCCCCAGCTCTCCTGCAGCCCCCCGACCCCCGTTCCCATTCCCAGCTCACCTTGGGCGAGCTGACAGACCGCCTGAGCATGTAAGCCGAGGGGTCGGCGTAGATCTCCTCGCCGCGGTGGGGGAAGCGGTCGAGGCGGGCGCTGGGGGAGCGGGCTGGGGAGTAGCCGTGGGGGCGGCTGTAGGAGCTCTGGCTGGGCGAGCGGGGCACGGAGCGGGACCGAGGCTGCAGGGACAGCCGGCGCAGGGAGCCAGAGGCCGCGTCCATCTCGTCGTAGCAGCCGGACTGCCGGGTGGGGCTGGTGACCCAGACCGGGCCATCTTGGCGTGCAAAGGCCGGCAGCTCCCTCCACTGACGCATCTGGAAGTGGGGGCCGCCTCCGTTGAGGAAGGGGTGGGGCCGGTCCTCCAGTGCCCAGGAAGGGCTGACCCGCTCGAAGGCGGGCAGCGAGCAGATGCTCTCCGGGCGCACGCCGGGTGGGTAGTACTGGTAGTCTTCGGGGAACGGCGGCGAGAAGGGGCCGTAGCAGTCGGGGCCCCGGCGTCCCGGCGGTGGGTAGAACCTGGAGGGGCTGAGATATTGGGGCACGGTCACAGGACCGATCCACTTCAGGGACTCTGCAGGAGCAGGTTTGGAGGACAGCAATGGTGAAGCGCGGTCCGGAGGGGAATGGAGGGGAAGCAAATTCCGGTGGGGAGCGGTAGGGGAGTAGGTAGGGGACGGGGGAAGCAGGGGAGTGGGTTATTCATTCATTCATTCAATCATATTTATTGAGTGCTTACTGTGTGCAGAGCACTGTACTAAGCGCTTGGGAAGTACAAGTTGGCAACATATAGAGACGGTCCCTACCCAACAGTGGGCTCACAGTCTAGAAGGGGGAGATAGAGAACAAAACCAAACATATTAACAAAATAAAATAAATAGAATAAATATGTACAAATAAAATGAATAAATAGAGTAATAAATACATACAAACATATATACCTATATACAGGTGCTGTGGGGGAGGGGAAGGAGGTAAGGCGGGAGGGATGGGGAGGGGGAAGAGGGGGAGAGGAAAGAGGGGGCTCAGTCTGGGAAGGCCTCCTGAGTCTTACTGTGTGCAGATGACTATACTAAGTACTTGGGAGAGTTCATTGGTAGACATGTTCCTCTCCCACACTGAGTTTACAGTCTAGAAGGGGAGACAGGTATCAATGTAAATAAATAGATTAAATTACAGATATGTATATTGTCAATCCATCAATCACATTTATTGAGTGCTTTCTCTGTGCAGAGCACTGTACTAAGTGCTTGGGAGAGTTCCATGCAACAGAATTAGCATTCACTATTTGATTCATTCAGTCATTTTTATCAAGGGCTTACTGTGTGCAGAGCACTGTACTAAGCACTTAGGAGAGTACAATACAACAATAAAAAGACACATTCCCTGCCCACAATGAGCTTATAGTCTAGGAGGGGAGACAAATATTAATATAAATAAATTACAGATATGTACATAAATGCTGTGGGGCTGGGAGCAGGGATGAGTGAAGGGAGCAAGTCAGGGTGATGCAGAAGGGAGAGGAAGAAAAGGAAAGGAGGGCTTAGTCTGGGAAGGCCTCTTGGAGGAGATGTTTGTGAAGCAGCATGGCTCCTCTTTGAGAAGCAGCGTGGCTCAGTGGAAAGAGCATGGGCTTGGGAGTCAGAGGTCATGGGTTCCAATCCCGACTCCACCACTTGTCAGCTGTGTGACTTCGGGCAAGTCACCTAACTTCTCTGTGCCTCAGTTACCTTGGTCTGCAGCAAGTGGGAGTCAGTCAGTCATTTGTATTTACTGAACAAAAACTGTGTGCAGAGCACTGTACTAAGCACTTGGGACAGTACAATCTGACAACAGACACTATGAGCCACTATGAGCTTAAAGTTGAGAGGGGGAGAAAAGACAATAATATAAACAAATTACAGATATGTATGTAAGTGCTGTGGGGCTGGGAGGTGAGGGATGAATAAAGGGAGCAAGTCAGGGCGACTCGGAAGGGAGTGGGAGAAGGGGAAAGGAGGGCTTAGTGAGGGAAGGCCTCTTGGAGGAGATGGGCCTTCAATAAGGCTTTGAAGCGGGGGAGAGTCATTGTCTGTCGGATTTGAGGAGGGAGGGTGTTCCAGGCCTCTGGGTCACCTCCCTGCCGCCTTGGCCGTGCCAGCCCCACGCCCAGCCTCACCTGCGTAGGTCCTCAGGTGGGGCCGCCCCTCGCCGCAGGTTCACCCACTGCTGCAGCTGGCTCATGGAGCTCTTGCGCTGGGCAATCTTGTCCGGGTTGGGCCGGGCGGGGAGGCCTCGCCGGGGGCCCCCTCCCTCCCCATCCTGGGGTGGGAAGACCATACTGCTGGGTCGGCTGGGTGAGCTGTATTGCTGCCAGCCATTGGACTGGGGCAGCCTCTCCCCGCTGGCCGGGCCCCGCGGGCCCTCGGGGTAGGGGCTCCCGGGCTCCGAGCCCGCTTCCTGCTCAGCGACCCCGTTGGCCTTCGCCAGCGGCTCCTTCTTGGGCTCCGGCTGCTCTGGCTTCTGCTCCAGTTTCTCACAGCCCCGCCCATCCCCCTCCCCTCGGGTCTTGGCCTCGGGCTCCACCTTGGGGACCCCATTGCGAGTTGGTTGCTGCTGCTGCTGCTGCTGCTGTTGTTGTTGTTTGCGGGGTGGAATATTCTCCGAGTCCAGCTTCTCGTGTCTGTGGAGCCCATGGAATGCCCCCCGTCAGGGCACTGCCACCCCCTCCTTACCCTTACTGTCCCCGGGAAACAGGATCGATTGGTCATGCTCTTGATTTCCCCCTGCCCAGCCAGGGCCTTCCCATTCCCCAGTCCTCTGGAGGGGTCAGAACCTGGCATCAGCAGCTTTGGACCACTGGGACTCTGAGACTCAGGAAGCTGACAAAAAAGGCTAGGGATGCCCTCCTTTGGCGGGACAGAGGTCAAGGCAGGCCCTAGTTAGAGGTCTGACTCCAGTTTGGGGGGCCTCTAACTAGCCAAAATAGGGCAGAGACCAGAGAAGGACAGGGTTGCCAATTAAGAAGCTAGAAAGCAGGTGCTAGGTGTTGGGAATAACCGTCCTGGAGGAGGCCTGAAGGGAGGAAGAGGGGAACTTAGCCGTAGCCGCCAAGTTATCATTCTGAGAAAGGTGAGGTGCTCTTCTCTATCTACCTGGCAGATGAGAGGAAATGGGTTTCAATTGCAGCAGGAGAGATCTGGGCTAGATTTCAGAGGAACTTCATGGCAAGTCAGGTATGTGAGGCCCTGCCATGGGTGACCAGAGAGGATTATACAACCTCTACTCTTGGAGAGCTGGGCTGGCCTTTTTGCGGGGGAGTCATGGGGGTGGAGCCAACGACCACCGGCAACCTTGAAAGCCTCAGACCTTCCTAACTGGATGTAGTTCCCGCTGTGGGTCCCGACTTACACGGGGCGAATGGCCTGCGGCGTGGACCGCTGGGTCGGGGGGATCTGGACGCGGGCAGCCTCGCCCATGGCCTGGATCCAGGCCTCCTGCTCCTCGGGGCTCTCGGCGCTGAAGAAGTAGGTGCGGACGCCGGCGTGCTCGGCCTGTGGGGAGAGGCGCTCTAGTGGACCGACCCCCGGCTCCTCCACCCGGCACACCGTCACCTGCAGAGAGAGGAAACAGAAGCACCAACGGCCTGGGTCACCACCTTTCCCATCCCCTTGGAGGGCACCCACTCCCAGCTGCCTTCTTCCTCCAGGAGCCTCTGGGGAGGGCATTCCCACCAACTCTGCCCTTCCCTTGGCATTGCTGGGCACCCCAGGGTCAGCTCTGCCTCTAGCAGATCCAACCAGTTGCCAGTTTCCCCGCTCTTGGCCAAATGAGGACAGCAGAGCCATCTCTCCCTACACCCCCACCGAGTTTTTTAATGACAATTAAGCCTGCTCAGCATCCACCAGCCTCCCCACATCAACTTTGCCCCACAGAAGCTCACTACATCTCATTGGCTCTCACATGTCTGAGAACGGGTACCCCTGGGCATGCAGTTGGCATGCAGGGTGCCCACGGAGGCATGGGGGGCATGCACCGGCACACGCATGGAGCACACTACCTAGTCGGTGGCCCCGTGCGGGCATGGCAGACGGGTACCTGGAGGAGGTCTCCTGTCCGGAGGAGGGGGATCCTCACGCAGTCAGAAGGAGAGACAGAGAACAGGTCAACCACCAGAGAGGGACCAGGGAAAACAAGAGGCCGGTGGAGGGAAGGACGAGGGGAACACCACTGGAGATGGGGTGGAGAGCCTCCAGGATAGCCAGGTCAAGCCTACCAGAGGGGCAGGTGAAGGATGCCAGGACATCACAAGTGCCTACTCCAGGAAGTGCCAACTGTAAGCTCCTTGTGTGCAGGGAACATGTCTACCAATTCTGTTTTACTGTCCTCTTCCAAGTGCTTAGTACAGTGTTCTGTACACAGTAAAAGCTCAATAAATACCACTGATTGATTGACGGGAAGGGAGGTAGAGGAGCTAGGACTCTTGGGTTCTAGTCCCAGCTGTACACCTGATACAGCGGGGGAGAAAACTAACACTGTACTTTCCCAAGTGCTTAGTATAGTGCTCTGCACACTGTAAGTGCTCAGTAAATGCAACTGATTAACAGGATGGTAAAACCGGATGGTGAAACCGGCAGGGTCAGGAGGAAGGAAGGTGAGAGAGTGAGAGTGTGGGCCAGGAGAGTTGAACCCAAGCTCCTCCCCAACCCCCAAATCTCTTTCCCCTCTGCCATCATTCAGTGGTGGTGATAATGATAATAATGGCATTTGTAAAGTGCTTACTATGTGTCAAGCACTGTTCCAAGTGCTGTGGTAGATACAAGAAAATCAGGTCAGACACAGTCCCTGTACCACATGAGGTTCACAGTCTAGGAGGGAGAACGCACCCCCATTTTACAGTTGAGGAAACTGAGGCACAGAGAAGCTAAGCGTCTTGCCCAGTGCCACAGAGCAGGCAAATGGTGGAGCTAGAATTAGAAAAATAGGCCCGTACTCTTTCCACTAGGCCATGCTGCTCCCGCTCAGGCTCCAGCCTGAACCAGGGGCCCAGAAGTGAATTCCTGAAGTGGAACGGACTCGCCTCCACCCTCCACCCCAAGGGACTTACAGTCTCTTAGATTTAATATTCACCACGGTGCTCTGGGATGGAGGACCCCACGGGACATGGATTTTCATCCATTCTAGGGATTCCTCCTCTTCTCCCCTACCCCCAGTTCTTCACCCTTTGTTCAGCCAGAAGCCGTTTTACTTGTCAGCCCAGCCCAGTCCGGCTCCTCTCCAAAAGGAGGGCTGGGGCTCACTGAATATGCTCAGGGCCTTAAGAATATGACTGAGTTTGTCGGGAGGGAGGAAGGGGGAGAGAGAGAAAACATGAGAATAGGCACAAGATCTGGGATGGAAGAGCTTGTAAGGGATAAGGCATCCAAAGAAGATTCTGAATCTGAAGGATAACAAACCAGGGGATAGGAATCAGCACTTAGTACAGTGCTTTGCACATAGTAAGCGCTTCATAAATGCCATCATTATTATTATTAATCAATCAATGGCATTTATTGAGTACTTTCTGAGTGTATAGCACTGTACTGAGCACTTGGGAGAGGACAATACAACAGGGTTGTTAGATTCCCTGCCCAAAGTGGGCTTACAGTCTAGAGGAAGAAGTATTAATAATAATAATAATAATAATAATAATAATGGCATTTATTAAGCACTTACTATGTGCAAAGCACTGTTCTAAGCGCTGGTGAGGTTGCAAGGTGATCAGGTTGTCCCATGGGGGGCTCACAGTCTTAATCCCCATTTTACAGATGAGGTACTGAGGCACAGAGAAGTGAAGTGACTTGCCCAAAGTCACACAGCTGACAATTGGCAGAGTGGGGGTTTGAACCCAGGACCTCTGACTCCAAAGCCCGTGCTCTTTCCACTGAGCCATGCTAGAAGTCATACTGAGCCACGGCTAGAAGTATTGGAAGAAAAGGGTGAAAGACTTGGAGTCAGGGGTGACAGTAGGATGGGAGTGAAGGCTGAAGGATAAACATGCAAAGGAATAATCAGATGCCCAAGCAGGAAAAAGTTGGGAATGCCAGACTAGGGCTTGACATCTCAAGAGAGGAGTCCAGATCTCCTCGGGCAGAGGAAGGTGCTAATCTGTTGGCATCTGTGTCCATGGAGATCTGGGCTTCTCTCTTGGGGGCCACGGCCTGGGTAAACTTTCCCTGTGTTCCTGTTGTCCCTCATCCTACTTCCTTCCTTTCCTCCCTTCCCTCACCCTGCAGAAGACACAGCCCTGATTAAGTGAGGAATCGGCTCAGTGGAAAGAGCCCGGGCTTTGGAGTCAGAGGTCATGGGTTCAAATCCCGGCTCCGCCACTTGTCAGCTGTGTGACTTTGGGCAAGTCACTTCATTTCTCTGGGCCTCAGTTCCCTCATCTGTAGAATGGGGATGAAGACTGTGAGCTCCCCGTGGAACAACCTGATCACCTTGTAACCTCCCTAGCACTTAGAACAGTGCTTTGCACATAGTAAGTGCTTAATAAATACAATCATTATTATTATTATTATTATTATCCTGTACAAGTATGAAAGCTGAAGATTAGGGGATTAAACCATTTGAGTTTTTATTGCTTGGTTATTTGCCGTTGTACAGTAATTGTTAAGCACTTACTATGTGCCAAGTGCAGTACTAAGTGCTAGGGTAATCAGGCTGAACACAATCCATGGCCCACTTGGGGTTCACAGCTTTAATCCCCATTTCACAGAGGAGGTAATTGAGGCCCAGAGAAGTTAAGTGAATTGGGCAGATGAGTGGCAGAGGTGGAATTAGAACTCAGGTCCTGAGACTCCCAAGCCCATGCGTTTCCCACTCTTCCATGCTGCTTCTCGTGTGTGTGTGAGTGTGTGTGTGTGAGTGTGTGTGTGTGCGTGCGCACACGCGTGCAGGCTGTAGATGGGAGAGGCTCCACATGCAATGGTGTAAGACAGTCCTTGTGTATGGTTTGTGTTAGCCCAAGGGGTGTGTACATCTGGTTAGGGGATGAGTGCTAAGCTTGTGTGCGTACCCAGTGTGTGGGTGTGTGGGCCCGGAGCCATGGCTTAGAGAGGTGTGGGTGTGAATCGGGAAGAAAGACTATTTGCTTTCAATCTCTCAGCCCCCGTTCCCACGTCCCCAGCTGGAACCGGCTTCTGGGAGTGCCAGGGTTGGTTAATTGCTCATTTCCCTCACACCCCAGCTGCCAAGCGATTGGACAAGTGAAAATGAATTATGCATTTGTGCCTCACAATTTCCCCAGTACTTCAACTTTCCCCCTTCCTTTCTGCTCCCTGCAAGTTAGGTCACTTGTCTGCTGCGTGACCTTGGGAAAGTCACTTAACTTCTCCGGACCTCAGTTATTTCATCTGTAAAATAGAGGTCAAGACTGGGAGGCCACGTTGGGGAACTGGCCATGTCCAACTTGATTAACTTATAGCTACTCAGCGTTTAGTATAGTGCTTGGCACATAATAAGCATTGAACAAAAATAGCTGAGGATTTATAGCAGAAGGGGCCCGGGTCACTCGCCTGGCTAACTGGGGCCCTGGAAGAGCCCCTCTAAAAATCGGTGGGTGGGGAGACAAGGAAGAGGAGGAGGCTCGTTGCGGGCAGAGAATGTGTCTGTTTATTGTTATATGGTACTCTGCCAGGTGCTTAGTTTTGCACACAGTAGGCACTCAATAAATAAGATTGAATGAATAAAGCAATGCAGGTAACAGTTCTGCAGTGATAGCAGGGGGACGCCAGGGAGGGAGAAGGAAATTCTGGAAAGGTACTCATTTCCAACATCCGGGACTTTAGGAAGGGAGTTTAGGTGAGGTTTAACAGGAAATTTCAGGGCCCAAGGATAAGACAATATGCTATCCTTCCAAGTTACCACCAAGCTCTGAAACATTGGGAATCTCTGACCTTACCACCTGGTCCAGGACCCAAGGATATTAGCCTCAAGATGTCATTTGCAGTGACTTGATAAGTCTTGCCGAGAGCATGCTCCTCCAGGCTCCCTAAAATCTGTTACTTATCCAGTTCCCCCTCATCTTGGGGAACCCTGGGAAAGATCCCAATATTAACTTGTTATACTTGTTAATATATTATATACTTATTATATATTATAGTTTATAATTATGTTATAGATTAACTTGGTATTTGTCATGTTGCACCTCTCCCCTCCTTACTTCAGCTCTATTATTATTTATTATTATATTATTGTTTATTAAGACCCTAAGCAGGTTATGGGCAGGGAACGTGCCTTCTGTTGTACTATACTCTCCCAAGCGCTTAGTACAGCTCTCTGCACATAGTAAGCTCTCAATACCATTGATTGGTTATTACTATTATATTAATAATTGCATATGTTGAAGCTCGTTGTGGGCAGGGAACATGTCTACCAATTTTATTATAGTGTACTCTCTCAAAAGCCTAGTACCGTGCTCTGCACACAGTAAACGTTCAATAAACACAACTGAATGATTGTTAAGCACTTTGTACGTGCCAAGCATTGTATTAAGTCCTGGGGTAAGACAATCAGACAATCAGGCCAGACATGGCTGTGGTCCCACATAAGGCTTAAAGCCTCAGGTATTGGATACCAGTTCAACAGATGAAGAAACCGAGGTCCAGAGAAGTTAAGTGAATTGCCCAAGGACATGCAGCAGGCAAGTGGCAGAGCCGGGATTAGAACCCAGGTCTCCTGGCTCCCAATCCTGTGCTCTTTCCATCAGGTCATGTCGCTTCTTCTCACCCCAAGGCTGAAATCCATCACCCTCCCCTTCCCCAGCCCCAGGCGGGCAGACTGACCGACCTTAAACGTGTGCTTGCGGCTGATGTTGTCTGAGGGCTGCACAGCGGCCACGCGGAAGCTCAGGAGCGGAATGCTGCCTAGGATATTCTCTTCTTTTTCATCTGGGCATGTTTGGGAGAAACAGCCATGAGAGGGAGTCCTGGCACGGGCCCAGGCAGGGAGCAGGAGATGCGGGGTGCTGGGGACGCTTGCACCCGCTTCCCACTCCACCCCATCCGGGCCCACCTACCCCAGCCCGTCACCACCAGGACAGCTGCTTCCATAGCCCGCCCGACTTCCGGCACTTGGCTCTCCGGCCTGTGGGAGGCCCACCCGGGGGCCCGGGACACCCACCTCTCTTTACTGCAAAAGCCACCCCGGCTCTCTCATCCCAGGGACGGGGATCAGGATCACAATAGCAGGCCCTGAATTATTCATTTCTGCTTCCCGGAGCAGCCTGGGCGGATTAGTGCGGTGCAAAACTCCCCAGGGGGGCTGAGGGAGGGAGGCACTTTGGTGTATGAGCCATGGGAGCAAGGGGGGACTCTGCTTGGGCTGAGTGGAAACTCAGAGCCCCGGAGTGCCCCCAGCCCACGGACTCAAGTTTCAGCTAGGGACTTCCCTGTTACTCAGCCCAGACTCCAACCAGGCCTTCATTCCCTTGGGACAAGGAGGACTCCACCTCAACTCCCCCAGGACAAGGGTTTTCTGAATCTCTCACTCCAGCCTACCCCGTCCCCCTCACCCCTGACTCCACAGCAATTCAATCCCTTTCACACCCAAATGTTCTCTCCCTGGCCCTCTGGTTGGCTTCCTGAGCTCTCATTTCTCCTAAATCCTCTGGCTCTACCAGGCCCCAGTCTCATCAGGGAGCTGGGAGGCAGGGTCAGGGCTGCCCATTTGTTCTGATCCATTGGCTATGTTCCTGCTCAGCTGCTCCCGCCCTGTCCCCTCTCTGTCTGACCACCAGTCTGGGGATAATTCCCAGGGTGTTTAGTGCTGATAGGGGGTGGGGATCAGTTGTGGTGGGGGGGAACAGGAAGGGTAGGGGTGGTCACTGGGTGCAGCAGGATTTGTTTGTCAAGTTAATGATTTACTGTAGGCTTCTGACTGCCCTGCCCAGCCCAAGCCCTCCTGACCCTAGCCAGGGCCACCAAGCTCCAGCCCGCCCAGCCCCATTCTTCCTCTCAAAAAGGAGAGGCTTGGACTCAGGGGTCCAGCACACAGCTTCTCCAGCTGTATGGAGACTGCTCCTCACACCTGTCTGGTCGGTTCCCTCCCCTCTTAGCAGCAGGAGGCTGCCAATCCCTTAGGCCCTGCTGCTTTTGTGTTCTCTTCTCAGCTTCCCTCCCTCCCTTCGGTTCGCTCTTGCTAGGCAGTGGTTAGACAGCTGGTCAGCCCCACCCAGCAAAAGCAGCAAGGGCCACGGCAAGAGCTGAGGAACAACTGACATCAAAGATGATGAGACCCTTCTCCTCTTTCCCCTTTTTCCGCTCTGCCCCGTTTTCAGTTTGCCCTCTGGTACTCTCTCTAAGTCAGGGCCTCACTCCACCACATCCCTTGCTGCGCTTGGACCGCTCCATCCTGCCCCAGAAGAAAGGAAACAGGAGACCAACAGTGGTTCCTGGAGTCCCACCTGAAACTGCTCCGCAGGGCCTGCAACACACTCACCTTTATAGTAGAAGAGGCAGCGGTCCACCAAGACGAACCAGCGCTTGTTCCACTGCTTCACCCCAGAGCTGGCCTGTGGGCGTGCCGAGGGGCAGAGTGGAAGCCACCAGTTAGACCAGGGGAGAGGTGGGTGGAGTGGCAGAATTGGGCCAGAGAAATTTGGGCAGAGTCACCAACTTGCTCCCCTGGCCCTTACAGAAAGGCCTCAAAGAAAGAAAGAACTGCGAAGATGCTCCCCTACTTCCAGTTAAGCTTGGCAGGTTGCGAGGAGTCGCCGGAGAGGAGAGTGGAGGTGTGTGGGCAGCAGAGCCCTGAGCTTTGCAGTCACAAGACCCAGGTTCTCGGCCTAGCTCAGCTACCCCGTGTTCCTTGGAACAGTCAGTTCGACTCTCTGGGCCTCAGTTTCCCAGCTATTCAATAAGGAGAATGATCTCTGTCCCTCCCTAGCCCAAAGGGAGGGTGGAAGGCTAAATGAGGCCAAGGGCAGTGAGTGCTCTCCTGGATGACTATTATGGGGTGGTGGGCTTGGGGAGGCAGGACGTCGGGCCCGGGGTCTTTACCTGTTTGAAGAGCCAGCCGCCCTTTGTGACAGCGGCACTGGGGTTGCGCTTCATGGAGTTGGAGCGCTTGCCAAAGGCGATGGCCTTGCGGGATGAGCGTGAGGCCTGGTGGTGGGAAGAGATACACAAAGCTCAGTCTTCCTCTCTCTGGCCTCTCTTCCAGACTTCTCTGGGTGTAGAGGGAGAGCTGGGCCCCGGTTGGGAGTGTTTCCATTCACTGTTGCCCCCATCTGCGGCACCTCAATGTCCATGTCTCCCTGGCAGGACTCATATTCTCTCTGCAATGTGTCCTGCTAGGCCAAGCCCAGAAACTGACGCTCACCCTTTACAAAGAGCAGCCTAGAACAAGGAGGAGCCGGGAAAGCAGGGAGAGGAGTCTGGGAGTGTTCCAGGAATGGGGTGGGTGTCTTGGTTTTAGGTTGGACTGGAGCCCGGGGAATTCCTGGGGCCTGAAGCAGAGGGGATTGAACTTTCAGATACACTAGATCCCCACCACTCTCCCTATACCGAATAGTAAGTCAGTGGCCCCAGGGCAGAGGAGGACAGCGGGATTGCCCTGAGACCGGGAAATCCTGTTGGCTTCGGGGTCCAAATGACCCTCCTCCAGCACCCGCCCCTCGGCCTCTCTCTACCCCAGCCGGCCAGGAGGAACCACCATCATCAATCATATTTACTGAGTGCTTACTGTCTGCAGAGCACTGTACTAAGCGCTTGAAACCCCTGCCCAGGCCTTCCCATCGTGACCTCCAGTGATTCCAGTGATTCCCCCTCCCATTAAGCCCCATGCAAGCAGAGCCTCGGAGATTCAGGCCGCGGCATCGACAGTATTTCTGTTCTAAGTAGGAGGGAGAACAGAATATTTCTAAAATCCACAGATTTTAGAACCACGAAATTTTAGAAGATTTTACAGAAAGAGTGGCCTGGTGGATGGAGCATGGGTTTGGGAGTCAGAAGGACCTGGGTTTTAATCTCAGCTCCACCACTTGTCTGCTGCATGACCTTGGACAAGTCACTTCACTTCTCTGTTCCTCAGTTACCTCATCTGTAAAACTAGGATTAAGACTATGAGCCTCATGAGGCACAGCGACTGGGTCCAACCTGATTAGTTTGTATCTATCTAACCCAGCACTTAGTATGGTGCCTGGAACATAGTAAGTGTTTAATACCATTAAAAAATGAAATAAAAAAATAAAAAAAAAAACATGGGAAGATGTGACTAGACTCTCGATGAGCTGGGTAACAGTGCCCTGACACTCCTAGAAGCAGCATGGCCTAATGGCAAGAGCGCTTAGAAGAGTGCTCAGCACACAGTAAGAGCTTAATTAATACCATTATTATTATTATCCCCTTTAATCTCTGACTTTTTTGGATGCTGTATTTTTACGCTGTGTTTCACACTGTTTTGTATTTATAATAATAAAATAAATTGTGACATTTGTTAAGTGCTTACTATGTTTACAGCACTGAACCAAGTGCTGGGGTGGATACAAGATAATCAGGCCCCACATGGGGTTTATAGTCTAAGTTGGCGGGAGAACAGGGATTGAATCAATCAATCGTATTTATTGAGCGCTTACTGTGTGCAGAGCACTGAATCCCCATTCTGCAAATGAACCGAGGCATAGAGAGGTTTAGTGACTTCCCCAAGGTCACACAACAGACAAATAGCAGAGCCAGGATTAGAACCCAAGTCCTCTGATTCCCCTGCCTGTGCTCTTTCCAATAGGCCATGTTACTTCTCTATTTGATTTTATTTGACTTCATCTTCCCTATGGTGTCTGTCCCCCAACCTTTTCTCAATTTATTTTAAGACTGCGAATCCCTGGAGGGCCAGGGGTTGGGTCTACCTCTCAGCTGGATATTTTTTCCCAGCTCCAAGTACAGTGTTCTACACCCAGGAAGCACTTAATAAATATTGCTGCTACTGAGCCCTCCAACAGCCCCCAGTTCAACCACAAAAGTAGTTGCCCATCTCTGTACTGAGGGATGTCACTATCAGTGCCTGGCCAATGTTGAGTGCTAAGCAGCTTGGCCTAGTGGATAAACCACAGTCCTGAGAGTCAGAAGGAACTGGGTTCTAATTCCGGCTCCACCATTTGACTGCTGTGTAACTGTGGGCAATTAACTCCACTTCTTTGTGCTTTGGTTACGTCATCTGCAAAGTGAGGATTAAGATTGTGCCATTAGCTCGTATCTACTCCACTGCTTAGAACAGTACCTGGCATGTAGTAAGCGCTTAAGAAATATCATTTTAAAAAACAGGCTCTCCAGTGGTGCTAAGTTCTCAGTTATTCTCTGACAGCTCTGGCCTCCAACAGATAGCCAGCTCCGCAGGGAGGGACTCACCTTCACACTGGGCCGCTCCGGAGGGGTCTCCGACACCATGTTGTGGCCGGGCGCGTCGTTGGGGGCTTTGGCTGGTCGCTTTCCGCCTGTTTTGTTGGACATGTCCACAGACGAGCTACACAGATCCGACAAAAGAAGAAGGAGATGTGTCAGGGCCTAAGGGAAATGATCGTGGGGGCGGGAGCTGACTACAGAGACCCCCCACCCAGGACAGGGCTTGCAGGTGGTATGTCTGGACTAATCTGACAGACCACTGTGACCAGACCCTTGGAACTCCTAGGTGCTATCCGGGGCCACCAGGAGTCCCTGCCTTCAGAGTTGACATTTCGCTAGGCAGACACTCAGCCATCTCTTCTTACGGTTTATGAATTTTCCCTCTTTCCTTTGGACTCTTATTTGGGGAGGGTGATGGGAGGAAAGGGACATCCCTTTGGAGTCCCCCTACTCCCACCATCTGCCCAGTTTTCCAAGGGACGTTCTCACCATCCAGCTCGGGTCCTAATCTGCAGACCCATCTCCCAGTCCTTCCTGTGGGTACTGAATTAGACAATCCATTGGCTAGGACTAGGGGAAAGTGGGCCAAAATTTCAAGCTGTTGGCAGTAGTTTGAACCCAACCCACCCCGGAGTCCTGGCCCTCTGGGCCTGGAATCAGAGTTGAAATTCCCCTCAGAGTCCTCGGCCTTTCCCAACCAGCTGCAGGGTAAAGGGAGAGAGGGCTGGAGAGGACAAGTAACCATTAACAGAATAACCACCTTCCCATTCCTAGAAGCCTCCATTTTTTTAATGGCATGTGCCAGGTACTATATTAAGTGCTGGGTGGATGATGCAAGATAATTAGGTTGGACACATTCCCTGTCTCACATGGGACTCACAGTCTATGTTGGAAGGAAGATAATTTAATCCCCATTTTACAAATTAAGCAACTGAGGCACAGAGAAGTTAAGTGACTTGCCCAACACACAGCAGATAAGTGGCAGGGTTGGGATTAGAACCCAGGTGCTCTGAGTCCCAGGTCCACGCGCTTTCCACTAGGCAACAGTGCGTCTCTGCACAATCTTAGTTTAGTCTTTGACTCTCTGCTGTCTGTGACCGCTCATATTCAGCCTGATGTGAAATCCTGTCAGCTTTTCCTCCACATTTCCAGATCCACCCCTTCCTATCAACCTTGGTTCAAGCACTATATTCCAACAAGATAACTATCAGCCTCCTCATTGGCCTCCCTGCCTCTAGCCTCTTCCCACTCCAGTCTACAGTACCCTCTTGATGCTCAGATCATCTTTCTAAAACATCATTTTGTACAAATCTCTCAACCCAAATTTGAGAAGCAGCATGGCCTAGTGGAAAGAGCATGGGCCTGGGGGTCGGATGACCTGGGTTCTAATACTGATTCCACCACTTGTCTCCTATGTGACCTTGGGCAAGTCATTTAACTTCTCTGTGCTTCAGCTATCTCCTCTGGGATTAAGACTGTGAGTTCTATGTGGGACAGTTCTCTCATCTTTAAAATGGGGATTGAGACTGAGCCCCATGTGGGCAGGGGCTGTGTCCAACCCAATTTGCGTATATCTACCTCAGCACTTAGTACAGTGCTTTGTACATAATAACTGCTTAACAAATACCATAATCATTGTTATTATTATTATTACTGTGTCCAACCTGGTTAGGTTGTATCTACCCCAGTGCTTAGTACAGTGCCCAGTACAAAGTAAGGAGAGTGCTTTGCACATAGTAAGCATTTAACAAATGCCATCGTTATTATTTAACAAATACCGTTAAAAAACCCAACTCCTCAAAAGACCCAATGGTTGCCCATTTCTCTTCATTTTAAGCAGAAACTCCTGACCACTGGCTTCCAATATCTATCATCTCTCTCCCTCTCAGCTGTTTTCTTTATCGGCTAAACTCCAGCTCAATCAATCAATTGTATTTATTGAGCACTTACTCTGTGCAGAGCATTGTACCAAGCACTTGGAAGAGCACAGTCCAATAGAGTTGGTACACATATTCCCTGCCCACAGTGAGCTGACAGTCTAGAGGGGAAATATGGAATGCTTCATTCATTCATTCAATCATATTTATTGAGTGCTTACTGTGTGCAGAGCATTGTACTAAGCGCTTGGGAAGTACAAGTCATGAATTTGTGTGTCATCCTTGCACGGGGGCCACTGTAATCGTCTCTGTATCATTTCAATTTTAGAATACATGCCGCTGAAGTTCACACTCCTTGTTCCTCTGAAGTTAACTTCCTTGCTGGGTCTCACTCAAAATTCTCCCATGTTTCATTCAAACCTACCCCCAAAGCTCTCTCCATCATCAAAGCCCTCCTGAAATTGCATCTCCTTCAGGAAACCTCCCCTGATGAATATTTGTTCTCCCCTCTTCTTAGACTGCGAACCCACGGACTGTGTTCAAGCTGGTTATCCTGTATCTAAGCAGCATGGCTCAGTGGAAAGAGCCTGGGCTTTGGAGTCAGAGGTCATGGGTTCAAATCCCGGCTCTGCTAATTGTCAGCTGTGTGACTTTGGGCAAGTCGCTTAACTTCTCTGGGCCTCAGTTCTCTCATCTGTAAAATGGGGATTAAGACTGTGAGCCTCACGTGGGACAACCTAATCACCTTGTATCCCCCCAGTGCTTAGAACAGTGCTTTGAACATAGTAAGCGCTTAACAAATACCATTATTATTATTATTTAACCCAGAGCTAGTACAATGCTTGGCTCCTTCTCTAGTGTGAAAGCTCTTTGGGGGAAGGAATCATGCCTACGTACTCTACTGTATTATTCTAGCCCAAGTGCTGATGATGATGATGGTATTTGTTAAGCGCTTACTATGTGCTAGGCACTGTCTAAGTGCTAGGGTAGTTACAAGGTAATTAGGTTGTCCCACATGGGACTCACAATCTTAATCCCCATTTTCTAGATGAGGCAAGTGAGGCAGAGGGAAGTTAAGTGACTTGTCCAAAGTCACATCTGAAAAGTGGCAGAGCTGGGATTAGAACCCACGACCTCTGACCTAGGTCATAGGATCAAATCCTGGCTCCGCCGCTTGTCAGCTGTGTGACTTTGGGCAAGTCACTTAACTTCTCTGTGCCTCAGTTACCTCATCTGTAAAATAGGGATTAAGACTGTGAGCCCCCCGTGGGACAACCTGATCACCTTGTAACCTTCCCAGCGCTTAGAACAGTGCTTTGCACATAGTAAGAGCTTAATAAATGCCATCATTATTATTATTATTCCAATTTGGGCTCCTTGACTAGTTGGCTTTGAGACTTTGGACAAGTCATTTCACTTCTCTGTGCCTCAGTGACCTCATCGTTAAATGGGGATTAAGACTGTGAACTCCATGTGGGACATGGACTGTGTCCAACCTGATTATTTTGCATTCGTTCATTCAATCGTATTTATTGAGTGCTTACTGTGTGCACAGCACTGTACTAAGCGCTTGGGAAGTACAAGTCAGGAGCATATAGAGACGGTCGCTACCCAACAACGGGCTCGCAGTCTAGAAGGGGGAAATTTACCTCGCATAATCTGCCTTTGATGGGCTTGAAGACAAGAGGGAGATAAATAAAAGCTGGAGGTTATTTGCATGAAGCAAGTTGCTCCTTTTTCACCTCAAACATTCTCTTTTCTGGCATTGAAGACCTTAAGCAGAGTATCTGCCCCAGAACTTAGTACAGTGCTTAGCATAGAGTAAGCGGTTAAATACCAAAAGAAAAAAAAGTAAACATTCAATAAATATCATTGACTAATTTTCCCCAGAACACTTAGAACTCCCTAAAAGTCATCCTTACCACTTATTTCTATACACTTATCTTTAATACCAAAATGAGATGATGATTACATTTGTTAAGCTCTTATTATGTGCAAAGCACTGTTCTAAGTACTGCGGAGGTTACAAGGTAATCAGGTTGTCCCACGTGGGGCTCACAGTCTTAATCCCCATTTGACAGATGAGGTCACTGAGGCACAGAGAAGTTAAGTGACTTGCCCCAAAGTCACACAGCTGATAAGTGGCAGAGCAGGGATTAAAAAACACAACCTCTGACTCCCAAGCCCGTGCTTTTTCCACTAAACCACAACCTAAGAATATATTAATTAATGTTTATTTTAATTTATTTATTCATCTATTAACCTTTCCATACTCTTGCTATCAGCAAGTATAGCTTTGTTCTTTCTCCCCTAGACTGTAGGCTCATTATGGGCAGGGAACATGTCTGCTAATTCTGATGTATTTTACTCTCCCAATCGCTTAGTACTGTGCTCTGCACATAGTAAATGCTCAATAAATACCACTGATCGACTGATTGATTCTCCTGCTTCCCCGTTCACAGATAATTTGTCTGCCCACCTCCCCCACTTGGCTGTAAGCTCCTTGAGGGCAGAACCATGGCTTCTCTTCTGACGTACTCTTCTATTAGAGTGCTCTGGACACAGTAATAATTATAATAATTATTATGATATTTGTTAAGTGCTTACTATGTGCCAGGCACCATAGTAAGCGCTGAGGTGGATACAAGCAAATTGGGTTGGACACAGTCCCTTGTCCCATGTGGGACTCATAATATCCTAATCTTGAGGCACAGAGAAGTAGAGTGACTTGGCCAAGGTCACACAGCAGACGAGTGGCAGAGCCGGGATTAGAATCCATGCCCTTCTGACTCCGAGGCCCATGCTCCATCCACTATGCCATGGTGTTTACTATTAATCAATCAACCAATCTGCCAATGGTATTTATTTAGCACTTTGTGCAGGGCACTGTACTATGTGCTTGAGAAAATACAATACCACAGAGTTGGTAGGCGCAATCCCTGTCTACAAGGAGCTTACAGGCTAGAGGGGGAGATAGACATTAAAATAGATTAAAGATGATCAAGTAAGCACTCAGTGGATTGATTATTAGAGTAGAAGTCAAACTTACTGCTTCAAGTCAAATCTTTTGTTTTCCTCTGGGATCTGGCCCGTCACAGGATGGAGAAACGTGGTTCGTTTTTCATTGTGGCTGGAGAAACAAGGAAGAGAGAAAAGGAAGTGAGTCATTTGATGTTAAGCTCCTTGAAGGTAGGGACCGTGTCTTTCTGTCCTCTTCCAAGCACCTAGAACATCCCACTAAGAGGAAAGAAAAGGGAAGAGAGAAAAAAAGGGGTATAAAGGAAAAGGGAAATAGGGAAATGCAAATAAGGGAAAAGGTAAAGGACCTGAGCAACTGATCCCAGAGCCGTAAGTAGGAGGGCAAGGCCTCAAGAGGATCCCGAGGGAAAAGGGATCTTGATGGAAATCAGAGGTTGAGTGGGAGATCACAAGATCGCAGTTGGGGCAGCCAAAGTCTCAGGGATGGATGTGAGGTAGGGAGAATGGGCCAGAGAAAAGAGTAAATCAACAGGTCAGGGCCACCTGGCAACAACAACAACAATAACAATAATGGCATTTATTAAGCGCTTACTACGTGCAAAGCACTGTTCTAAGCGCTGATGTTCTAACTACCTCTGCCCCAATCTTGCTCCCTACAGCATAATTCCTGGAAGCCAATTCAGGTGGTTGCTTGGCTCCAGGGGTGGAGCAGACGGCTCAGTGTTTAACCCTTTCAGTGTGGTCCCACAAGACTGTTGGCTTAAACAGAGTCCTCAGGCCCCACTGGGAGCCAGTGACAATAATGGTGGTATCTGTTAAGTGCTTGCTATGTGCCAAGCACTGTACTGAGCACTGGGGTAGATACAAGATCATTATGTTGGACAGAGTCTCTGTCCCACTTGGGGCTCCCAGTGTATGTGGAAGGGAGAACTGGTATTAAATTCCCATTTAACAGATGAGGAAACAGGCACAGAGAAGTTCCCATGGTCGCCCAGCAGGTAAATGGCAGAACAGGATTAGAACCCAGATCATCTGTCTCCCAAGCCCATACTCATTTCAATCAATCAATCAATCGTATTTATTGAGCGCTTACTATGTGCAGAGCACTGTACTAAGCGCTTGGGAAGTACAAGTTGGCAACATATAGAGACAGTCCTGCTGTTCCTGTGTTCCCTTCCTGGCTTTCATACCCTCTAGCTTCAATGCTCGGGGCCTCTGCAAGTGGGTCCAGCCCTTATCCAGGATCTGGCTGAGGCCCATTGATTCAGAGGTCAGTCACAACCTCATTTCACCCCGGCCCCAAGACATCCTGGTGCAAAGCCTCTTGGCACAGTGACTGTAAGACTGGCTGGACTGACTGCAGGATTCGAGCAATTGAGGTGGGGGCCTGAGACTGCAGGGCCAGCTGGTCAGTCTGGAAGGGCATGGACTTGGTGCTGGGTCATTGCCCAGGCAGATGGAAGAGTCAGCATCTGGGCGCTATCTGCCAATCAATCATATTTATTGAGCGCTTACTGTATGTGGGGCACTGTACTAAGCGTTTAGGAGGGTACACTCTTCCCACCTTCAAAGCCTTATGGAAGGCACATCTTCTCCAAGAGGCCTCCCCAACTAAGCCCTCTTTTCCTTTTCTTCAACTCCCTTCTATGTCGCCTTTACTTGCTCCCTTTATTCATCCCCCCTCCCAGCCCCACAGCACTTATATACATATCTGTAATTTATTTATTTAACATAACATCTTGGAGAAGCAGCGTGGCTCAGTGGAAAGAGCACGGGCTTTGGAGTCAGAGGTCATGGGTTCAAATCCTGACTCTGCCAACTGTCAGCTGTGTGACTTTGGGCAAGTCACTTAACTTCTCTGGGCCTCAGTTACCTCATCTGTAAAATAGGGATTAAAACTGTGAGGCCCCCATGGGACAAACTGATCACCTTGCACTTAGAACAGTGTTTTACACATAGTAAGCAATTAACAAATACCATCATTATTATTATTATTATTATCTGTCTCACCCTCTAAACTGCAAGCTCATCGTGGGCAAGGAATGTGTCTATTATATTGTTATAGTATACTCTCCCAAGCGCTTAGTACATTGCTTTTTGCACAGTAAGAGCTCAATAACTATGACTGACTACACTACAGAGTTGGTAGACACATTCCCTGCTCATCAGGAGCGTAGAGTCTTTAAGTGGAAGATACACTTCAATATAAATGAATTACAAATACGTACATAAGCGCTGTGGGGCAAAGAGGGAGGGGTAAATATGAAGTGCTTAAAGGGTACAAATCCAAGTGCAAGGACAAGATAGAAGGGGGAGGGAGTAGGGGTCAGGGCTTATTCTGGAAAGACCTCTTGGAGATGTGATTTTTGATAAGGCTTTGAAGGTGGTCAAGATTAGAAACCAGGTCCTCTGACTCCCAGGAGATTTGAACCCATGACCTCTGACTCTTTCCACTGAGCCACGCTGAAGTAAGGACTGGAGAGGGGGGAGAAAGGAGGCAGGGAGGGCAGCGAGGGGGCTGATGCAGTGGTAAAGGGGGGATATAAGTGCTTAGACCAGCATAGCAGCAATTTGGATGGAGAGGGAAGGGCAGATTTGAGTGAAGGTAGAACCAACAGGATCTGGTGAGAGGTTAAATTTGGGGGTTGAATGAGAGATGGGTAGATGAGGGTGCCAAGGTTACGGGCCTGTGATACAGATAGAACGGTGGTGCCCATTACAGTAATGGGAAAGGCAGAGGGAGGGCAGGGTTTGGGTAAGGCCTCTCCTCTAGAATGCCGCTAACCAATTTCCATAGGTGAGAGGGGGTGGGAAGTGAGGGAGGGAGAGAGAGGATTGGAACTGGGAGGCTGGTCTAGTCCCAGGGGCACACAGTGGAGAAGGGGTAAAAATAATAATAATTATGGTATTTGTTAAGCACTTACTATGTGCCAAGCACTGATCTAAGTTCTGGGGTAGATACAACGTACCGTCCCACGGGGGATGATCTTAATCCCCATTTTACACATGAGGTAACTGAGGCACAAAGTTCATTCAATCATTCATTCAATCGTATTTATTGAGCACCTACTGCATGCAGAGCACTGTACTAAGCACTTGGGAAGTACAAGTTGGCAACATATAGAGACGGTCCCTACCCAACAGTGGGCTCACAGTCTAGAAGTTAAGTGACTTGCCCAAGATCACAGAGCAGACAAGTGGCAGAGCTGGGATTAGAACCCACAACCTTTGACTCCCAAGTCCGTGATCTTTCCACTAAGCCATACCAGGAGAAGCTGGCCTAGAGAGGACAAGCCCACGGTGTCCTCTAGACTGTGAGACTAGACTGTGAGCCCATTGTTGGGTAGGGACCGTCTCTATATGCTGCCGACTTGTATTTCCCAAGCGCTTAGTACAGTGCTCTGCACACAGTAAGCGCTCAATAAATACGATTGAATGAATGAAGGAAAAGTGTCACCTCTGGTGTTCTGTGCTGCATTTGGGGATTGTGCCATCCTGGCGGGGTCTTCATGGAACTGCCTGGCCCCACTCCATAAACCAGTTCAGAGACTGGCGTCTGTGCCCAAAGCAGACCCTGAGGGGCCTCACCTATCACCGACAATCCCCCGGGCCACCTCGGATCAGTGAGCCGGAGAAGCCTTGGATGTCCTCAAAGCGTTCAGGTTGAAGGGCTGGCTGGCTTCAGAGAGATGGGGAGAGGAGAGAGGCCCAGGCACAGCACAAAGAAGCAAGATGAGCAGTGAGGAATTTGCTCAAGCGCTTTTTTCTGTGGTATTTCTTAAGTGCTTATTATGTGTCAAACACTGTTCTGAGTGCTGGGGTAGTTACAAGTCAATCAGGTCGGACACAGACCCTGTCCTGCGTGGGACTC
Organism: Tachyglossus aculeatus; assembly: GCF_015852505.1. Taxonomy (NCBI): domain Eukaryota; kingdom Metazoa; phylum Chordata; class Mammalia; order Monotremata; family Tachyglossidae; genus Tachyglossus; species Tachyglossus aculeatus. The sequence continues at coordinate 26,812,793 of NC_052072.1, read as the reverse complement.
TGAGTCTAAGTAGTATAGGATTTAATCCCTATTTTAAAGTTAAGGAAACTGAGGCCCAGAGAAGTTAAGTGATTTGCCCAAGGTCATACAACAAGCAATTGGCAGTGCCTGAATTAGAATTCAGGTCCTGACTACGAGGCCTTTGCTCTTTCCACTAGGCCACGTGCTTGTAAGAGAGATGGAGATTCATGGGGTTAAAGCCCTGACGACTCATTCAGCCCCTCCGATTCAGGCCTGCAGGGACTCACAACCCCTGTCCTGGTTGTAGCCTCACACTACACCTTCCTCTCTGTCGACCCTCGACAAAACACACACACATGGATCCCTCCTGCAGGCAGTCAGCTTGGCCTGGGGACTCCTTCAGCTGGGTCAGTAGGGTGTCCTGAAGAGGGTGGGCAGCCTGGGCACTGCCCGGAGCCCCGAGGGACCCCTCCACCCTCCCCCAAATGCTTCTGGGAAAGCTGGGTCATCACAGCAGTGGTTTGTGGGGGCCGAGCTCCCCGCGGCTTTTGGTCTAGAGAAGTGACTTTGAACCTGCCAGCTGCCAGCTCGTTCACGAGTTGCCGCTTTCTCTGGCACATTCTCCAGTGGCCCCAGGCTCCATCTGCTCCCCCGCACCATATAGTCCCTGCAGAAACTCCACCGGGCTCCCCACTTCCCCGGCACACCCACACTTCCTCCTTGCCAGCACTCCAGAGCCATTCCTAGGAAAAACAACACCATCTCCCCACGTCCCCCCCCACCGAAACCATGTCCTCTCTCCTGTCCCAGCTCCCTAATTCCAGAGTTGAGCACCACCTTCCAGACACTGCAATGCAGCAACCACTGACCGACGCCGTTGTTCTTCCTCCAGTCCGGCAGACCCGGACGCCCCTTCTCATCCAGCCTGGAGTCCCTGGACTGGGCCCCGGGCCAGCCGAGCCCCTCCGCCTGCCTCATCTCGGCTCCGAGGAGTCCTACCTGGCCCTCCGATCCGCCCGGAATTTCAGCATCCTGCGGCCGGCGTTCTCCCCGGCTCCACAGCATCCGCGGTTCCGTCGGCCCCGGCTCTTACCGGGGCCAGCACGGCCAACCTGGGCCCGGGGGCTCCCTTGCTTCTTTCTCCAGGTCGGGGAGAGAGAAGACCGGAGGTCCCTCTGGGCACCAGGAGAGGGAGAATCTAACTGACCCAGCTCGTGATTCAAACTGAACCCTCGCAGCTAAAGGAGGAGGGAAATAGACCATCCCGACTGAGTCTCCAAGGAGAAAGAGGTGAAGGGTGCGCACCGCACATTATACACATAAACACACACACACTCACTCTCTCATACACATACAGCGCAGGTAGACAACTTCACCCCCACCCATCTTGAAGAAGAAGAGAAAAGTGGGTCCAGGGCTGCCTTTGTAAATGCCCAGAACATACCCTGGACAAAAGCCCTGACCCCGTTGTCTCCTTCAATAGGAGAGCCCCTGCTCTAGCCGGGAAGCATCAGGATGCTGGAAGATCAAGAGTTAAGGAGGCTGAAGCCGTTTTGGGCTCATCACTGCTGCCTCTACCTCCTCCCGCAGCCATGCCGCTGCTGCCTGGGGAGATGAGGTTGGTTAAATAAGTCTCCCTCTCCTCTTGCTGATTCTGCCCATCCCCTCCGTGGCCACAGGAGCTAAATGAATGAAGACATCAGCGCAATAGCCTCCTGACGCTCTCTCTCTCTCTCTCCTGGACAAGCCACACGAGGCTTTCTCCCCGGTTTGGTTATTAGCCAGTCAGCAAGGCGCTGTCCGACTCGGCTCTGTTTCTGGTGGACTCCTTGGCTGGAGGTGAAGCAGGCGTGAGATGGCACTGGGGCGTTAGGATGGGATGGGAGTTTAGTGAGCTCTGACGCCCTGAGTCATCCTGGAAAAGAGAAGAGAAGCTGGTTCCTTCACCTCCCCAAGGGGAGAGTTGGCTGGGTGGGGAGAGGGGAAGGGAGAGGAGGGGGAAAAGGGAGGGATTGGGGACAGGGTATGAATGTTTGAAGGTCTGCCTAGATGTGAGGTTACATAGTCCAGCTGGTTACAAAAGGAGCAGAGAAATTCCATCATTTACTCCTCTGGAATCCAAGGAATCTCCCCATTAATTTCTTGGGGCTCTTGGTTTGGAAGACCCTGAAGAGGTCTTTTGGTCCTTCCATCCTACCTCTGGTTTCGAAACCCTTGAATGCTTCCAAACATACCTTTGTATCTGTATAAGGTACAGCTTCTAACTGTACCTCCGCATCAAGCAGAAACTTCTTTTCATTGGTTTTAAAGCACTAAATCAACCTTGCCCTCTCTTTACCTTACCTCGCTGCTCTCCTGCTGCAAACCAGCCATTGCATTTTGATCTTCTAATGCCAATCTACTCACTATACCTCGTTCATCTATTTTGCCACCGACCTCTCGCCCACATCCTACCTCTGGCCAGGAGCACCCTCCCTCTTCATATCCAGTACAGTGTTCTGAACACGGTAAGCGCTCAATAATGAATGAATATCCGACAATCACTCTACCCACCTTCAAAGCCTTATTGAAGGCACAGTTCCTCCAAGAGGCCTTCCCTGACTAAGCCCTCATTTCCCCTTCTGTGTCACCCCTGAACTTAGATTTGCTCCCTCTATTCACTTTTACCACAGCACTTATATACATAGCTGTAATTTATTTATCTTAACATCTGTCCCCCCACATAAGCTCATTGTGGGCAGGGAACACTTCTTCCAACTCTGTTATATTGTACTCTCCCAAGCGCTTAGTACAGTGCTCTGCGCACAGTAAGCACTCAATAAACATGATTCATTGGCTGTAGCAGAATGTCCCTCTCGACTCCTCTGCCTTCGTCTCCTCACTCACATTGCTCCCTGAGCTTGGGACTCCCTCCCTGCCCCATGAGGCAGATCACAGCTCTCCCCACATTCAAATTCCTCCTGAAATCCCTTCACTCCTCTGACATGCTTTCCCAGATTGATTTCCCAGCTTCCAGAGCCAAAGCATCCCTTCAGCGCTCTCTGGCACTTACAAATTCATTTGCAGCCTCCTTAGCACTAATGTATATATGTGTTTTCAATTATTTATTTTGACAGTGTTGTACATCTTTTTCATGTTTGTCTCCCTGGTTAGAGTGCAGGCTCCACTAGATTTGTAAGCTCGTTGAAGGCAGGAATTGGGTCTACCAACTCTATTGCATTGTACTCCCCCAGGTGCTTAGTACAGTGTTTAGCACACAGTAAGCACTCAATATGCCACTGTGATAAACTGATTGGCAGGAAACATGTCACAATTATTCTGTACTTCCTAAGTATTTCATACAGTGCCCTGCACCGAAAAGGGGCCCAATAAATGCTACAACTATCAATGCTCCTCACAGTCCTGATCCAATCCCTTCACTCTTAGATGGTGAGCCCCATGAGGGACAGGAATCATGTCTAATTCCCACATGTGTACTCTCTCCCAGTGCTTACTACAGTTTTCTGTATACAATAAGCACTTAATAAATACTATTGCTTCTACAGAGAAGCAGCATGGCTCAGTGGAAGAGCACAGGCTTTGGAGTCAGAGGTCATGGGTTCAAATCCTGGCTCCGCCAATTGTCAGCTGCATGACTTTGGGCAAGACACTTAACTTCTCTGTGCCTTAGTTCCCTCACCTGGAAAATGGGGATTAAGACTGTGAGCCCCACATGGGACAACCTGATCACCTCGTATCCCCCCAGTGCTTAGAACAGTGCATTGCACATAGAAAACGCTTAACAAATAACATCATTATTATTATTACTCCTGTGAGGAAGATCCCTCAGACTTCCTTGGCCACTCAGATGTCTCACCAGCACTTCAGACAAGACATTCTTTCTGCCGTCCAACCCTATCCTCTCCTGCCACAACTGAGGCCCCTTTGGGCTCCAGCAATGTTCTCTTCCTGTTCCAGCAGTCATTTGGACATCACCATCACCACCATCATCACCATCCCCCTCCCTCCAGGCTCGCCCCCTTCCCTCCAGGCTCGTCCCCCTCCCTCCAGGCTCGCATCTCCTCCTGCCTTCTGGACATCTCCATCTGGATGTCTGCCCGCCACCTAAAACTCAACATGTCCAAGACTGAACTCCTTGTCTTCCCTCCCAAACCCTACCCTCTCCCCGACTTTCCCATCACTGTTGATGGCACTACCATCCTGTCCGTCTCACAAGCCCGCAACCTTGGTGTCATCCTCAACTCTGCTCTCTCATTCACCCCTCACATCCAAGCCGTCACCAAAACCTGCCGGTCTCAGCTCCGCAACATTGCCAAGATCCGCCCTTTCCTCGCCATCCAAACCGCTACCCTGCTCGTTCAAGCTCTCATCCTATCCCGTCTGGACTACTGTATCAGCCTCCTCTCTGATCTCCCATCCTCTTGTCTCTCCCCACTTCAATCCATACTTCACGCCGTTGCCCGGATTGTCTTTGTCTAGAAACGCTCTGGGCATGTTACTCCCCTCCTCGAAAATCTCCAGTGGCTACCAATCAATCTGCGCATCAGGCAGAAACTCCTCACCCTGGGCTTCAAGGCTTTCCATCACCTCACCCCCTCCTACCTCACCTCCTTTCTCTCCTTCTCCAGCCCAGCCCGCACCCTCCGCTCCTCTGCCATTAATCTCCTCACCGTGCCTCGTTCTCGCCTGTCCCACTGTCGACCCCCGGCCCACGTCATCCCCCGGGCCTGGAATGTCCTCCCTCCACACATCCCCCAAGCTAGCTCTCTTCCTCCCTTCAAGGCCCTACTGAGAGCTCACCTCCTCCAGGAGGCCTTCCCAGACTGAGCCCCCTCCTTCCTCTCCCCCTCCTCCCCCTCTCCATCCCCCGCCTTACCTCCTTCCCTTCCCCACAGCACCTGTATATATGTATAAATGTTTGTGCATATTTATTACTCTATTTATTTATTTATTTTACTTGTACATATCTATTCTATGTATTTTATTTTGTTAATATGTTTTGTTTTGTTGTCTGTTTCCCCCTTCTAGACTGTGAGCCCACTGTTGGGTAGGGACTGTCTCTATATGTTGGCAACTTGTACTTCCCAGGCACTTAGTATAGTGCTCTGCACACAGTAAGCACTCAATAAATATGATTGATTGACTGATTGATTGGGAGACACCTAGAGGGCACAGACATGATGTTTTGTAACTCGTTGCAAATGGAAGAGAGAACTGGTCAACTGGGATATGGACACAAAATCAGACATCAAATTCTTGCCTCTACTACCATAAATGGTCTTCATCCAAAAGGCTGACCTGTCCACATGCTCAGCTGGTACAGCCACGGCTACCTCAGTTTACCTAGGAGCTCTGTGGTGTTATCCTGACCAGCTAACCATGGCAATTGATGAATATTAGTCTAGAGCTTTGAAATCCAGCATGACCTTCCAGATTTGTGGTAGAGCCTTGCAAGACTCAAAAGTCTCCAGCCCACCCCAATCAATTGTATTTACTGAGCACTTATTGTGTGCAGATCACTGTACTAAGTGCTTTGGAGCAGTATAACAGACATGATCCATACCCACAATGAGTTTATAATTCTAGTCAGGGCCTGGCCCAGCAAAGCCCAACAAAGCTCTGGACTGTGGCACCTGATCCAGTCTGGTTTGAGCAAGAATGGAAAGAGTAGCTTCATGTGGAGCTCACTGTGGGCAGGGGACATTCCTACCAACTCTGTTACATTATACACTCCCAAGTGCTTAGTATAGTTCTCTGCACACAGTAAGCAATCAATACTATTGAGGAGGAGAAGAAGAAGAAATGAGATCCCAGAGACAAACACTCCTGTGAGGAAAATACTGCTCAGGCATAACAGCACTGGTCCCCCCAGACCCCACCCTAGGAGTGTGGATGGATCTCTTCAATCAATCAATTGTATTTATTGAGCATTTACTGTGTGCAGAGCACTGTTCTAAACATTTGGGAGAATACAACAGAGTTGGTAGACACATTCCTGGCCCACAATAACTGCCTAGCCTCAGCCCCACTAGCCCAAAATGGGGGGTGCCTGGCTGTTTCAGCAGTGTGCTCACCCAAACTAGCTTGGGACCCACAGGATCCTCAATCCAGGAGAGGGCACAGAAGGGGGTGCGGGTTGGGGAAAAAGCTGTCCAGGGAAGAATGGAGACCTGGTTCCATTCCCCTCTGTATGCCCTGCTCCCCAATTCCGTGCCTTATATGCCCCTAGAAGCTGAGCCCATGACATCCATCCCCCTGCCTCTGCCCCTGCCCCGCTCTGGGGCTGCCTGTACTGGACCTCTGGGCCAGGAAAGAATAAACTGGGGCCTTACCACTCTCCTCCACTAATGAAATGAATTGCTTCCTCTTCAAAAGTCACTGTACCTCAAGAGACCTCACCCCTCACCCCATGGTTTCCCAGCCAGCCTCTACTAGCTATTCATCTTGGCTCACAGCCACCTTCATTAGCCATGAAAGAAAATTAAAGTCATCTGCTCTGGGGAAGGAGGTGGAAAAAGGAAGACTATGCATTCTCTTCCTTTGCGAGGAGAAACGAGATCTTCATTTCAAGGCAGGGATAGATGATTTGGGCAAGAGGAGGGTTAACTGAACTTAACCACAGACAGGTCTCTCTATCTTAAATGTCAACTCATGCAAATTGTCCACCGAAGCTGGAAAACAAAAGATCCCGTGGTCTACATGATATAGATATTTTAGGCTAAAAATCCATCTGCCTGGAATACCTGGATATGGGTCAACCTGAATCATCCAGATATTTTTTACATTTAGCCATTACTTCTGGGCTTTCTTCGGGTCAGAATGGGCCGTTCAGCTGCCAAGGGTTGGGATCAGCTCTCCCCTCAACTTCTGCATGTTGTTTTCCACCACGCACCATCCAAAAAATGAGATTAAATCCCCCTGCTTTAGACTAGCATCTTTTCATCTGGCATCGGCCCGTCCTGCCTATTTCCTAGCCGTTTCCAACTGATGGATTTGTCCAGATCCCTCCTCTCCCTTCCCCTCCCGTTCATCCCCATGGCCACGGAGATAACCAGTGGGTAAACACACCAGGCACAGGCACACCCTCTTTCTGCTCTCCTTCCAACTCCCCCCAACCCCTCCGACACGCAAGAGGCCACACAGAGCGACACCCAAATGTCAGTCCAAAGGTCCCCACATGGCTGCCCATTCTCTGCCCTACCCCCCACCCCCAGGCCCAGCCCATCACCCCCAGCCCCCCACGGGCAGCTGCGAACCCTCAGAGTCACAACTTGGCATGCACACGCTGTACTCCGCCATCCTGCCTGAATGGAGCTTAATCCATGTTCAATCAGCTCGAAAAACAAGTCCAGTTAGAGGACTGACTGCCTAAACATCTGTCACCCAAATGAGCAGTTATCGAAAACAAGAGCTAGTCAAACAATGGGAACTTGAGTCACTCCAAAAAATTGGGCAAGCCCTCGCGCTAGCCAAACCTCGTTTTGTCGCTGCCCAGGACTTCTAGGCCTACACAGGTTTGTGTGCCCCCAGGTTTAACACTGATCGGAACCGCCGGACAAGCTGAAGTCAGTTGAGGCTGCAGGCTGGGGAACGGTAGCTGGGAGAAAAGACCAGTTATTTTAACAATAATAATAATAATAATGGTATTTATTAAGCACTTTATTATGTGCAAAGTACTGTTCTAATAATAATAATACTACTAATAATAATGATGGCATTTGTTAAGTGCTTACTATGTGCAAAGCACTGTTCAAAGCGGCTGGGGAGAATATAAAGTGATCAGGTTGTCCCACGTGGGGCTCACAGTCTTAACCCCCATTTTACAGCTGAGGTAACTGAGGCACAGAGAAGTTAAATGACTTGCCCAAGGTCACGCAGCTGACAGCTGTCAGAGCCGGGATTTGAACCCATGACCTCTGACTCCCAAGCCCGTGCTCTTTCCATTGAGCCACCCTGCTTCTCAGCGCTGGGGAGGTTACAAGGTGATCAGGTTGTCCCACGGGGGGTTTACAGTCTTAATCCTCATTTTACAGATGAGGTAACTGAGTCACAGAGAATAATAATAATAATGATGATGGTATTTCTTAAGCGCTTATTATGTGCAGAGCGTTGTTCTAAGCGCTGGGGAGGTTACAAGGTGATTAGGTTGTCCCACAGTGGGCTCACAGTTTTAATCCCCATTTTACAGATAAGGTAACTGGGGCCCAGAGAAATTAAGTGACTTGCCCAAAGTCACACAGCTGACAATTGGCAGAGCGGGGATTTGAACCCATGACCTCTGACTCCAAAGCCCATGCCCTTTCCATTGAGCCATGCTGCTTCCCATAAACAACAGCTGGTCTCGTCGGATTTAATTAGCCTGACAAGCAAATATTGAATCCAACCCAGGTTCAGAGAAACTTCCGTAAGATCCAAAGGTTACCCAATCACAGCCTCTTCTATTTTAGCTCAGACTAGCTCCCCTTAATCCTGAGACCCTTCAACTTAGTCCAGACGTAGGGATCTCTGTTAGACTGTAACACCTCCAGGAATGGAGATTCCACAATTTCCCCAGCCTCTTGTTTCAGGATCCCTCAATCCGGGTGGTTGGGAAGTTCTTCCTGGTGTCCAAATTCAACCCCTCCTGCTGTAGTTCATGTCCTTCTCCTTTTGTTTGGTTCCTAGTGGAGTTGGAGGATGAGGAACACAATTCCCCTCCATCTAGTCTGCCCTAATTCACCACCTTCAAGGCATCTGCCTTTGAGAGCAATTGCCTCAAACCAAGACCCGGCCAGAGTCAAATGCAACGAATTAGCAGATTCGGAAGTCTGGAGGATGGATCCCCGAGTTAGCACCCAAATGAACGCTACTCCTCTGAGAGAGGAAGGTCCACAACCTCTGGACTGTAAGCTCATTGTGGGCAGAGAACATGTCTGCTAACTCTGTTGTACTGTACTCTCCCAAGCGCTTAGTACAGTACTCTGCACACAGTAAGAGCTCAATAAATACCACTGATTGATTGATTGCTGCTGCTGGATAATACATTCAGAGAAAATGGCTGTAAATCCCAGCCACCTCCCAGGGGCCCTGTTATTCACATAAACCCATCTGCCAGTGAGGGAGGGATGGGGGTGGAGAGGTCAGAGGGAGGGAAGAGCGGGGCTGGGGGGAAGGCCGGGGAGACTAGACTCCAGGAAAATCTCATCAGCTCCATCCCTTCCTCCCCCAGGCATGGCTGCAGCTCTGGGCCTTGGCCAGCAGACCACCAGACCCGATAGGAAAGACATGGACTCTAGGGCATTTAAGGATCCTGAGCTGGCAGTTCTGTGAGGGCAGGAAGCAGTCAGAGATAGCTCTCCCACTGGTGTCAGGCACACGGGGCCAAGGGATTGCCACTCCACCCTTCCCACAACTCACTCATCACAACCTAAGTCAACCCTATCTTCGCATCCCCCAGGAATCTGCCAGCTGAGGTCGAACAAACCCAACCTCGGCCCTGAACAGTTTCGGCTGCCGGAATCACAGCCCGTAAAAACTTCCCGCTGGAGTCAGATGTGGGGGCGAGGGGGAAGGGATGAAGTTGGGGTGGGTGCGGGATGACAAGCGAAGAATGCCGCCCTGCTGTTCCCGCTCCCCTTCTCTGGTCTCCCCCACAGGCCCGCCTGCCGGCCAACCCCATCTTGCTTCCTTGGAGCACGGAACCTCATCCCGCAGTGGGAGGTCGGCAGGTCTCCGGGTCCCTCTTCTCATTCCCGCTCACCTCGTTATGCGCCGGAAGCCGCATCTGCCCTGCATTCGCTCCCAATTAAAAACCAATTCCGCTTACTTGGGTCAGTGCGTCCTGCTGGGCTCCAGGGGTCTGGACTCCCAGAGCTTTCCCAGCTGTGAATCCACTCCCCTGGCCCATCTTCCTCCCATCAAGGCCTGGCTGTTCTCCCAGCTGCTGCTGTTACACCCCAGAAGTAGCTGCATTCTACCCTGACTATAGCATTTTGAGAGTTTCCCCCATACAAGATAGGGCCAGAATCCTTTGTCCTGGTGAACCCAGGCTTTATAGATTCATGTTGCCACCTGCTTGCCATGGACCAATGAAAAACCAGGATTGCCACAGTTCACCTCTTGCCTAGGGTTGGGTGTGACTAGGTGCCATGCCTATCTTGTTTGTGGCTGAATTCTCATTCTGCCCCCTTCCTTTTATCCTCTTGCAACCAGTTGCCCCTTATATCTTTTTCTCCTGTGGTGGGAGACCCAGCTAAGATGAAGAAAGGGAAAGGGGTAGCTGGATGGAGCAAAGAGTGATCCCCTCGATGCCATCCCAGGCTACCATGCTCCCCCCGGAGCCTCACTGATTCTCCATCAAAGGTGATGAGGAGCAAGGAGGATGGGAGTTGGGGTAGCCAGTGGAGGATGCAGCCCTGATCACGGGAGAGCTCCTCTGAGCTGGCCCCATCTGAGAAACAGTGTAGCCTAGTGAAAAGAGCATGGGCTTGGAATTCAGAGGATGTGGGTTCTAATCCTGACTCCACCATGTCTGCTGTGTGACCTTGAGCAAGTCACTTCACTTCTCTATGCCTCAGTTACCTCTAATGCAAAATGGGGATTCAGACTGTGCTCTCCATGTGGGACAGGGATTGTGTCTGACCTGATTACCCTGTATCCACCCCAGCGCTTACAACAGTGCTGGGCACATAGAAAGCGCTTAACAAATGCCATCATTATTATTATTATTAGGGCTAATTCCAGGGCAGCCAGAGGCCGAGCGCAGGCACTTTTATGCCCTGCTTCCTCCCTGTTGACCCTCGCCCTCCTGCCATGCTTCTGCCTCCGAGAGACCGTTTGTGCTCCCCAGACCTTGGCCTGTGCCTCTAGGGGCAATCCTGTCACCACCTTCACCCAACAACTCCTTTTGGACCGACAAATCCTTTTTTTATGGCATTTGTTAAGTGCTTACTATGTGCCAGGCACTGTACTCAGCGCTGGAGTAAATACAAGCTAATCAGGTTTTTTTTAATGGCATTTATTAAGCACTTACTATGTGCAGAGCACTGTTCTAAGCGCTGGGGAGGTTACAAAGTGATCAGGTTCACAGTCCATGCCCGACTTGATGCTCACAGTCTTAATTAATTTATTCATTCAATTGTATTTATTGAGCGCTTACTGTGTGCAGAGCACTGTACGAAGCACTTGGAAAGTACAATTCAGCAACAGAGACGATCCCTACCCAACAATGGGATCAATCTAGAATCCCCATTTTACAGATGAGGTAACTGAGGCATACAGAAGTTAAATGCCTTGCCCGAGGTCATACAACAGACAAGTGGCAGAGCGGGAATTAGAATCCAAGTCCTTCTGACTTTGAGGCCCAGGCCCTATCCACTACAGCATCTACAGGAAGAGTATATGTGTGTGTGGGTGTGTGTATAGATGCACATGCAGTCCACACATGGTTTGTGAGGACAGAGAAAGGGAGAGGGGTGGGGATAAGGGGTGGCCTTCCCCTTCTGAAGCTGAGAGACCAGCTGCCAATCACCAAAATGAGCAAAACGTCAACAGAAAAATTTCTTCCAGCTCAGCAGATCTGGTCTGGCCTCCTTGAAACACACTTCTCAACCCCTCCATTTCCCCACCCTCTAGGAGTTGGGATTTTGCTGGGTTTGCCCTTCCCCACCATCCTCACCTTTCCTCATCCTGGGAACCACAACTCCTGGGGAGCCAACGCTCCCTGCCTCAGTTTCCCCAGTTGGACAATGGGCACGATCCCTGTAACATGGAGCTCTGTCAGGGAGGCTGCCAAGCTCAAGGAAGTCGCAAGTCCTGCTTGGCTGCAAAGAAGGCAAGGGAGCTAATGCCAGAGGAGAAACTGAGGCTCAGAGGAGAAGAGCAGAATCAGCAAGGAAGACAGTACAGGATGAAGCTCTTTAGGCTTTGCTTCCTACCAAGCTCCTTCTCTCCCACTGCTAAGTTCCTGTCTCAGAAGGGATCTGAGGCAGATTTAATAAATCAGACCCTGTAATTCACTCCTTAGGTGAGAGCACTGGATAATGAGAACCATAAAGCTTCTGTCCCTCAGACATCTGCAGCAGCAAGAGCCCTGACTGGAGAGGTTTATGTGTTGTCTGTGGTCTGAGTGTGTGGCTTTGTGCCTCCATTATGTGGGTTGCTTCTGGAGTTTGGTTTCAGCACTTGCATGTATTGTGTAGGGGGGGACTGTGTGTTTTCTGTGCCAGGGTACAGTAACTATTTCTGAACTGAGAGACTGGTTCGATTTCTTTCCCTCTCTCCACATCTGCCCCCTGTGACTTGTTTGGCTGCAGTCTTCCCATCCTCAACCAGGTTTGGGGGTTGAGTGGTTTTGCCCACATTGTGGGCAGAGTGTGTGTGTACATACACACACACACAGAGTACAGTGCAGAGATGCATGTGGTTTGCATGGAGAGAGAGAGAGAGGGAGAGAGAGACACGGAGGGGGCTGGGGACTGCGGGGTGGCATCCTTGAGCCTGGGGCTCAGCCACTATAATAATAATAATAATGATGGCATTTATTAAGCGCTTACTATGTGCAAAGCACTGTTCTGAGCGCTGGGAGGATACAAGGTGATGAGGTTGTCCCATGTGGGGCTCACAGTCTTAATCCCCATTTTACAGATGAGGGAACTGAGGCCCAGAGAAGTTAAGTGACTTGCCCAAAGTCACACAGCTGACAAGTGGTGGAGCCGAGATTTGAACCCATGACCTCTGACTCCAAAGCCCGGGCTCTTTCCCACTGAGCCACGCTGCTTCTCAAACCCAGACCCATTGGCCAGTAGGATGGGACAGGCAGGTTCTATCCGGGGACAGGCTGTGCCCCTCTGACCGACAACGGGATCCTCTGGGGGCCCCACACGCCTACCCACGGCCCTGAGCCCTTCTAGACTGTGAGCCCACTGTTGGGTAGGGACTGTCTCTATGTGTTGTCAACTTGTACTTCCCAAGCACTTAGTGCAGTACTCCGCACACAATAGGCACTCAATAAGTACGATTGATTGATTGATTGTTAGTGTGAGTTCACGGGAGCTTAATGTCCTGTTCCTCCTTTGGCTTTTTTCCCTGGGGTCTTTAAGTACCTGATTTGAAATGATTAAAAATTCCTTCCGAGAGGCTGCCGGATTTTGCTCGATTTATGCTCAGAGGGCATCTTTGTACATATTTACTATTCTATTTATTTTATTTTGTTAATAATCAATCAATCAATCAATCATATTTATTGAGCGCTTACTATGTGCAGAGCACTGTACTAAGCACTTGGGAAGTACAAATTGGCAACACATAGAGACAGTCCCTACCCAACAGTGGGCTCACAGTCTAAAAGGGGGAGACAGAGAACAAAACCAAACATACCAACAAAATAAAATAAATAGGATAGAAATGTACAAGTAAAATAAATAAATAAATAAATAGAGTAATAAATATGTACAACCATATATACATATATACAGGTGCTGTGGGGAAGGGAAGGAGGTAAGATGGGGGGATGGAGAGGGGGACGAGGGGGAGAGGAAGGAAGGGGCTCATGTTAATATGAGCCCCTTAATATGTTTTGTTATGTTAATATGTTATGTTAATATGTTTTGTATTATGTTTTGTATTATGTTAATATGTATTAATATATGTTAATATGTTTTGTTTTGTTGTCCGTCTCCCCCTTCTAGACTGTGAGCCCGCTGTTGGGTAGGGACCGTCTCTATATGTTGCCAACTTGTACTTCCCAAGCGCTTAGTACAGTGCTCTGCACACAGTAAGCGCTCAATAAATACGATTGAATGAATGAATGAATGACGCTACCAAAGAGGCGCTTTGTCTGGGAAAGAGGAGATGAGGGACTGCTCAGTCTGTGAGGCAGAGCAGCCAGGAACTTCAGTTGTGTTACCAGGCCGGACGCCTGGAAACAAAGGACTCCACCTGAGGCTTATCACCCCAGAACCGCCTCCGCTCGGAGAGCAGGTGGGACAGCCGATCGGACCCAGGATCCCGACAGCCTGTGAGTTCAGGGCCCTCCTCATGATCTGCCGGATCCCAGATAATAATAACAATAATTATAGTATTTGCTAAGTGTTTACTAGGTGTCAAGGACTGTTCTAAGCGCTGGGGTAGATACAAGATCATCAGGTTGGACACAGTCCCTGTCCCACTAGGGGCTCACAGTCTTAATCCCCATTTTACAGAGGAGGTAACAGACACAGAGAAGGTCAGTGTGACTTGCCCAAGGTCATACATCAGGTAAGTGGCAGAGTCGGGATTAGAACCCAGGTCCTAACTCTCAAGCCTGTGCTCTACCCATTAGGCCATGCTGCTTCCCTAGATCAGTCCCGAACCCTCCTGGGGAGAGCCAAGGGCGGACCCCTTTCTGGAAGGGTGGGGGAGAGGCCAGCCAGCCTCCACATATGGATCGGGGAATTTTGAACATCACTCCCAGACAGAGGAGACGCATCCGAACGGAGCTTCTGTTTCAGTCGGGGGCTGGCCAAGGGCCCGGGAGCTGCAGGAAACTCCCCTGATTTCTGTCTGCCTGGGAGGCCTGGAGGAGCAGATAGGAGCAGGGGCGGGGATGATGGAAGTCTCCAGGCTCCTGTGCCAAAGGGAAGGGGGAGACAGTGCCTCTCAGTAGAAAGAACTCGGGGACACCTGGGTTCAAGTACTCGTTCTGCTCTTGATGAGTTGTGTAATCCTGGGTAAATTACCTGGCAACTCTGTGCACCCATTCCTTGCCTCCAAAACGGGGTTGTCTTTTTGCACTCCAAGAGGATAATGGAAAGACAAATGGAAGAGCAGAGCTAGAGAAGCAACTTGGTTCAGTGGCTTTGGAGTTCAAATCCCAGCTCCACCAATTGTCAGCTGTGTGACTTTGGGCCAGTCACTTAACTTCTCTGTGCCTCAGTTCCCTCATCTGTAAAATGAGGATTAAGACTGTGACCCCGCTGTGGGACAACCTGATCACCTTGTAACTTCCCCAGCACTTAGAACAGTGCTTTGCACGTAATAAGCGCTTAATAAATGCCATCATTGTTATTATTATTATTATAGAAGGGCTCTCAGCTCAGGACAGAGAAAGCCAGAGACCTGGGTTTTAAGGGGGATCCTGAAGAAAGGTCTAAGGTTGCAGTGGGTGGGGCACTGAGGGGAAATTGTAGAGGGCGATGAGAGCGACAGACCAGAGATATCGCCAATCACCAATTTCCTCCTCCTTACCCATACTCTGCTTGGGAACCAGTTGTAATAGGTTTTATTAAATGCTTACTGTGTGCAGAGCATTCATTCATTCATTCAATATTATTTATTGAGCACTTTCTGTGTGCAGAGCACTGTACTGAGCTCTTGGGAAAGTCCAACACAACAATAAACAGTTGCATTCCCTGCCCACAATGAGCTTGCAGTCTAGAAGGGGGGAGACAGACATCAATATAAATAATTAAAATTACAGAGCATTGTACTAAGCACTGAGAGAGAATCCAAAGATACAACTACTGGGTCACTGCTCTGTCAGTCAATCATATTTATTAATAATAATAATGGCATTTATTAAGCACTTACTATGTGCAAAGCACTGTTCTAAGTGCTGGGGAGGTTACAAGGTGATCAGGTTGTCCCACAGCAGGGTCACAGTCTTAATCCTCATTTTACAGATGAGGGAACTGAGGCACAGAGAAGTTAAGTGACTTGCCCAAAGTCACACAGACAATTGGCAGAGCCGAGATTTGAACCCATGACTTCTGACTCCAAAGCTCGTGCTCTTTCCATTGAGCCACGCTGCTCCAGTGAGAGTGATTACTAGGTGCAGAGCACTGTACTAAGTGCTTGGGAGAGTACAACAGAATTAGCAGACACGTTCCCTGCCCACCATCTGTAGTAGTTGCCGACAGGAGGATTCATTCATTCATTCAATCGTATTTATTGAGCGCTTACTGTGTGCACAGCACTGTACTAAGCGCTTGGGAAGTACAAGTTGGCAACATTTAGAGACGGTCCCTACCCAACAGCAGGCTCACAGTCTAGAAGGGGGAGACAGACAACAAAACAAAACGTATTAACAAACTAAAATAAATAGAATAAATATGTACAAATAGAGTAATAAATACGTACAAACATATATACATATACACAGGTGCCGTGGGGAGGGGAAGGAGGTAAGGTGGGGGGGATTGGGGCGGGGAGGAAGGAGGGGGCTCAGTGTGGGAAGGCCTCCTGGAGGAGGTGAGCTCTCAGTAGGGCTTTGAAGGGAGGAAGAGAGCTAGCTTGGCAGGGAGGGAGAGCTTCTGGCCCACGGTCCCCTAAAGGTGTGGAGAGAAGGCCAAGTGGCCAACATTGCCAATCATATTAGACCCTCCAGAAGTGAAATTACCGCACCCCACCTGGCCCCAGCAAGCCCCAGGCAGTGAACCACTGGGAAACAGTGCCTTCTTGCAAAACAATCAGCAGGTGACCCAGGGCACAGGTCAGCTTCACCAAACCCCAATGCCCATTGGTCACCCTGGCTGCCAAGCCAGCCGGACAGGACACAGAGAGAGAAAAGACTGAGGACTGGGGGAGGTTGGATCAACTTTCTTGGCAACACCAAAGCAGACTGTGGGCGGGGGAGTGTCTGTCAGCTCGAAAGGGAAAGAGCAGAGAAGGGGAGCAGGAAGGGAGAACTCAGACAGGGCAGGGCTGCCCAGGTAACAGATGGGCAGAGAAGATCTTGATGAAGAAGCAGAAGGTAGCAAGAAGGAACCAACGGAGTGCAGGGCTGAGGACCCCAAAATCGCTGTCCAGGGCTCCAGCAGATGTGCCAATTAATCTATGACCTCTTGCTCCCAGCCCTGATGAAAGGAGTAGCCAACTGGCAGGTCTGCTGGGCTCTGGGATCATTGCCATGACCGTTCTACCACTGAGACTATTGGCCGAGGCTGTGGATGCCTCCCCGACTCCTCTCGGGGTGTCTAGGGGCTGTCCGGGGAGTTTCTTGGCAAGCCCACTGGCTTGAGACTGCTCTGTAAGGCTAGCCTATGGGGGACAGTCCGGGGTCCCTTGCAAGCTCCCTGATGGTCATCACACCCGACGAGAAGCAGTGTGGCCTAGCGGATAGGACATAGGCCTGGGAATCAGAAGGACGTGGGTTCTAATGCCGGCTCCACCACTTGTCTGCTGTGTGACCTCGGGTATGTCACTTAACTTCTCTGGGCCTCAGTTCCCTCATCTGTAAAATGGGGGTTAATAATAATAATAATAATGGCATTTATTAAGGACTTACTATGTGCAAAGCACTGTTATAAGCGCTGGGGAGGTTACAAGGTGATCAGGTTGTCCCAAAGGGGGCTCACAGTCTTCATACCCATTTTACAGATGAGGTAACTGAGGCCCAGAGACATAAAGTGACTTGCCCAAAGTCACACAGCTGACAATTGGCAGGGCCGGGATTTGAACCCAAGACCTCTGACTCCAAAGCCCAGGCTCTTTCCACTGAGCCACGCTGCTGGTAAGACAGTGAGTCCCATGTGGGACAGGGACTGTGTCCAACTTGATTAGTTTTACCTACCCCAGTGCTTAGAAGAGTGCTTGATATATAGTAAGTGCTTAACAAATGCCAGAATTATTATTATTAACAAATATCAACTATCATCATCATCACCTGACCTTGTGCCCCTCATGGGGCTCCTCTCCCACTGCCCATCTAGCCATTCTCCCTCACCTTCCCTCAAGGGTCCCAGGTTCTCTGGCCTGCACTGGTCACTCAACATCCGTCCCTACTGGACTCCTGCCCTGAAGATACCGTGGGCCAGAGGATCCTTGCAGGTCACTCTCCCCAGCATAGTCTTCCTATGCTGTATCAGCCTCCTCTCCGATCTCCCATCCTCTTGTCTCTCCCCACTTCAATCTATACTTCACGCCGCCTCCTGGATTGTCTTTGTCCAGAAACGTTCTGGGCATGTTACTCCCCTCCTCAAAAATCTCCAGTGGCTACCAATCAACCTACGCATCAGGCAGAAACTCCTCACCCTGGGCTTCAAGGCTGTCCATCACCTTGCCCCCTCCTACCTCACCTCCTTTCTCTCCTTCTCCAGCCCAAATAGCCCACACCCTCCACTCCTCTGCCACTAATCTCCTCACCGTGCCTCATTCTCGCCTGTCCCGCCGTCAACCCCCGGCCCACATCATCCCCCGGCCTGGAATGCCCTCCCTCCACACATCTGCCAAGCTAGCTCTGTTCCTCCCTTCAAGGCCCTACTGAGAGCTCACCTCCTCCAGGAAGCCTTCCCAGACTGAGCCCCCTCCTTCCCCTCTCCCACCCTCCACCTTACCTCCTTCCCTTCCCCACAGCACCTGTATATATGTATATATGTTTGTACGTATTTATTACTCATTTATTTTACTTGTACATATCTATTCTATTTATTTTATTTTGTTAATATGTTTTGTTTTGTTGTCTGTCTCCCCCTTCTCAACTGTGAGCCCACTGTTGGGTAGGGACCGTCTCTATAGGTTGCCAACTTGTACTTCCCAAGCGCTTAGTACAGTGCTCTGCACACAGTAAGCACTCAATAAATACGACTGATTGATTGATTGATTGACTGATTCCCCATTCAGCCTCTTCAGGCCACCCTCCCCAGCCTGGTCCTATCTCCCCCAGTGCAGACCACCATCCCCAGCCTGGTCCCTCTCACCGTACACACCCACTGGTCACCCTCCTCAGCCTGGTCTCTCTCACCTTCCACCCCCACTCCCCCAAAGGTTGCTCTCCCCATCCTGGTCCCTCTCCACAGACAATTCATTCATTTATTCAATCGTATTTATTGAGCGCTTACTGTGTGCAGAGCACTGTACTAAGCACTTGGGAAGTAAAAGTTGGCAACATATTGGAGACAGTTCCCTACCCAACAGCGGGCTCACAGTCTAGAAGGGGGAGACAGATAACAAAACAAAACATATTAACAAAATAAAATAGAGTAATAAATATGTACAAACATATATACATATATACAGGTGCTGTGGGGAGGGGAAGGAGGTAAGGCAGGTGAGAGGAAGGCACTAGGCCCCGCTGCTTCTCTATGCATCTTTGATGACCTTGTATCTACCTCAGCGCTTAGAACAGTGATAGGCACATAGGAAGCGCTTAACAAATACCATTATTATTATTATTATCAGGTTGTCCCACGTGGGGCTCACAGTCTTCATCCCCATTTTCCAGATGAGGTAACTGAGGCCCAGAGAAGTCAAGTGACCTGCCCAAACTCATACAGCTGACCAGTGGCAGAGCCAGGACTAGCACCTCCGACCTCTGACTCCCAAGCCCGGCCTCTTTCATTCATTCATCCATATTTATTGAGCGCTTACTGTGTGCAGAGCACTGTACTAAGCACTTGGGAAGTACAAGTTGGCAGCATAGTAGAGACAGTACCTACCCAACAGCGGGCTCACAGTCTAGAAGCGGGAGACAGACAACAAAACATATTAACAAAATAAAATAAATAGAATAGTAAGCATGTACATGGCTTAGAAGGTGGGGAAGTGGAAAGAAAGAGGGGGTCTCAGGACAGAAATGTGTGATCAGGCATACTCTGTTCTCCACCGGGGGTGGAATAGGGTCTGATACTCCACAATGTCCGGGTCTCAGACTATAATTCAATTCTGTACCCTATCTCTCTGTTCTCGGTGTTTCACTACAAACAGAGGAAATGGCCCACAAAACAAGAAGGACTGGTCAGAATAAAAACATAAGTTAGAATGAAAACACCTAGCACCACCGAAGATTTGCGGCATGCGTGCTCACAAGAAACACAAACATAAACAATCTCTCTGTCACTCACCTCTCATTCCTCTCTTTATCCTCCAGCAGGGCTCCTCTAAGGCTCCTTTAGGGTTTTCCTTTAAAATTTGCTAGGTCCCTGGCTGTAACAATCATTAACAGATACCTCAGTGCTGACCATCTTAACCCTTTCAACACCCAGAGGCTTCTGACAGGCAGCAAACACCCCTGTTGTATTCTGCTCCTTGGAGACCCAAAAATGTTGGCTGGGGGGGGGGGCACCAGGCACTGCCCAGCCTGGACAGCCTCCACTTAAGATTATGCCACTATCTCCCATGTGGAAGAGGGAGGATGGATACCCACCCTGCGGCTACCCACCCCGGCCGATTGGAGCAAATTTGCCACCCAGGGCGGTCTCAGTGCTGGCAACAGGCCCAATCGCATGAGCCCACATTAGGAAATATTTGCCCAGAGGGCTAATGGGGGAGTGGGAGATTTTTAGTGGGGGCGAGAGGGGGTGACAACTGCTTCTCCCTGAGGAGACAAACAGGGTCACACTCTGCCCAGGCTGGGTTAAGCCATGGGTAGCAAGGAATAGAGATCTTGGGGGTGCGAGTGGGGGTGCAGGGGAGAGAAGAAAAAAAGAAAGAGTGAGCTCCAGGGCTTCTCAGACCAGACCAAATCACCCTCCCTCTCACCCAAGCCGCCTCTCCGGCTGCTCAGAGATGGCTGAGCTAGTCTGTTCCTGCCTCAGCTGTAGCCAGCCCCTGAGGCTGCAGAGAACTCTCCACCAATGTGCCTCATTTGCATATATATTTGTATAAGGCATGCCTCTTATTAGTTTATTTAAAGAGACCGCTGAGGAGAGACAAGGCAAGTCTGGATAATAATAATAATAATGATAATGATGGTATTTGTTAAGCACTTACTATGTGCCAAGCACTGTTCCAAGCGCTGGGGGGATACCAGGTGATCAGGTTGTCCCACGTGGGGCTCACAATCTTAATTCCCATTTTACAGATGAAGTAACTGAGGCCCAGATAAGTTACTGCCCAAAGTCACACAGTTGACAATTGGCAGAGCCGGGGTTTGAATCCATGACCTCTGACTCCAAAGCCTGTGTTTTTTCCACTGAGCCACGCTACTTCTCTCAATGTAAGCAATGTAATGTGGATGCAAGCAAACTGCTCACCACCCTCCCCTTGCTTCCCAAATGACCATCAATTTGGGAAAGTCCAAATGGTGGGGGGCATGGATTATACAAATCTATGCAAATGATTGAACCGGGCTCTTAAAGTAGGTCATCTCCATTTCCACCATTGGTTGATCTTTCTCCTAGGCACATCAAGGAGGTCAAACACATCAGCTCCCCTTTTCCCTCTGCCTCCCCATCCCCTTCTCCCACCCCAGCTCCAGGGGCTGCCAATCCACTTTCTCCTGGCCCCCTTACTTGCCCCCAGCAGACTTTGTGCATGCCTGGCTGGGCAAAAAGGCGTCTACTGAGCTTCTTCAGTCCCTTTTCCACCACAGCTGAATGAACCATCCAATATCTGCAGCATGCCCACCCTGTGCGTTCTCAGCCACCCTCCACTGCAGACAGGTAAACTGCCTTCGCTCCCGGCCAGCCAGGGCCCCTGCCCCGGCATGCTCCATATGCCAGCCACACCTCCCCAGGCCCAGCTTCTCTCTGCACCATCAAGTAGACCCCCATCCCGGTCCGCTTTCCACCACCCTGGTTGGAATCGGCGGGAAAGAAAAAAAGCACCTGCAATATGAGGCCTCTGTAAAACCTCACAAAGACAAGTGGTTGGGGCAGCCATTGCTGTGGCTTTGGGTATGCTTTGAACTCCGAATCACAGGGAGCCGGAATTTCTGCCCTTTCAGTCACAGCACCCTGACTCTTGTTTTTATTTTTTATATTTGTCTTTTTTTAATGCTGTTTTAGTGTTTATTGTGCGACTGCTCAATCAGTGATACTTGCCGAGCATCCGCTCCTCTCCCCCACCTACGTTCATAGGATGTGGACCCGTTGAGGGGCAGGGTCCATGTCTAATTCCCACCTTGTTCCCTGAACTTATTCCAGGGCTCTGCACACAGTAAATGCTTAATAAATGTTATTGCTATATCTGCTACTACTCCAGAGTGAGCAGCCTGGGTGCTTCAACTCCCCTCTGCCATCCCTGGCTGTCCAGGGCTGTGGATCCCCATTATCCCTTCTGTTTCCGGCTCACCGTTCAGTCGCCCAGGCAGAATGGACACTGTCTCATCTCTCCAGGGCTCCATTCTGGGAGTGGGCACCCAGCCAGGCTCAGCTTCTTAGAAGGACTTCAACGCAATTCCCACCTTCTCATCTCGGGGCTCCTGCTTCACGCAGCCCAGAAACCCTGGCTTCCCCCAGCAAGCACACGTACCAATCAATCAATCAATCAATCATATTTATTGAGCGCTTACTGTGTGCAGAGCACTGTACTAAGCGCTTGGGAAGTACAAGTTGGCAACATTACCACCGACCAGGCCTGGAGAAACATGCATCTTGCCCCACCGCCCTCCCACACAGCCAAGAGTCCTAAATCTAAACTCAGCTCCGTTTACTGATGTCATCAGTGTCGGAGTCCAGAAATAGGGAGAGATGCTGAAAAGCGGTGTTGCCTAGTGGGAGTCAGAAGGAATTGGGTTTTAATCCCGGCTCCACCGCCTGTCTATGTGACCCTGGGTGAGTCATTTCACTTCTCCGTGCCTCAGTTACCTTGTCTGTAAAATGGGAAATAAGACTGTGAGTCCCAAGTGGACATGAACTGGGTCCAACCTGACCAGCTGATCTACCCCTCTGGACCGTAAGCTTGTTGTGGGCAGGGAATGTGTCTGTTTATTGTTGGATTGTACTCTCCCAAGCGCTTAGTACAGTGCTCTGCACATAGTAAGTGCTCGATTAATACAATTAAATGAACGAATGAATTAGCTTGTATCTACCCCAGCACTTAGTACAATGCTTGGCAAATAGTAAGTGCTTAACAAATACTGTAAAAAAAATAAAAGATGCTAATGTGCAGAGTAGATCATTCATGTTCTCTACGGAACTTCAGTCTTCCCAAAGATCCCCTGCTCCTTGCTCCTTTTCCATCATTTCTCCCCTGCTAAATCTCATAGCGCCCAGCGGTCAGGTTACTGCATGGCCTAGTGGAAAGAGCACGGGCTGGGAATCAAAGGACCTAGGTTCTCATAACGGCTCCACCACTAGGCTGCTGTGTGACCTTGGGCACGTTACTGAACCTCTCTGTGCCTAAGTTTCCTCAGCTGTAAAATGGGGATTCAACCCTACTCCTTCCTACTTAGACTGGGTGCCCCATACGGGACAGGGGCTGTGACCAACCTGATTATCTTGAATCCAAGTCAGAGCTTAGTACAATGCTTGGCACATAGAAAGTGCTTCACAAATATCATAATTATTATTATTACCATTATTATTAAAAATGAATGGTTAGACGCTGCCTTTGGGCATTCTGAATTGAGTGCAATTCTGTTTAAACCCAACACCGTGATTAAGCAACCTGGAACTGTTAGCAGAGAGATCCCAACCTTCTAAAGGCCACTGATCAATCGATTGATTCTCTGGCTGGCAAACTCCGGTGGGCTGACCTAAATGAACCAGAACTTTTTCTTTCATTAGCATTAATCTTCTTTTATGACTCTGTTACCCTCATGTGCTGTGATCTGGTTTGCCTCCTTGTAATAATTGTGACATTTCTTAAATGCTCATTATGTGTCCAGCCCTGTATTAGATGCTGGGGTAGATCAAGATAATCAGGTCAGACACAGTTCCTGTCCTACAAGGGGAAGGGAGAACAAGTACTTTATTCCCATTTTACAGATGAGGAAACTGTGGACAAGAATTGGTGTCTCTGAGGTCACTAAGCACTTAGTACAGTGCTAAGTGCTTAGTACAGTGCTCTGCACACCATAAGCGCTCAATAAGCACAATCGAATGAATACAGCAGGCCATTGGTTGGCTTCCAGGCCTGTGCTCTTTCCATTAGACCATGCAACTCCTCCTGTAGGTTTTTCCAATCAATTCCATTAAAAGTAGTCATTGCTTATTGATTTCTTCCTCTCTTCCTCACCTCCTCAACCCCCAGGGGATCTCTTCCTCACCTCCTCAACCCCCAGGGGAAGAACACTTTTCTGCTGCCACCAGGCACCAAGGCCAGCATCCTGATTTCTTTCATTCATTCATTCATTCAATAGTATTTATTGAGCGCTTACTGTGTGCAGAACACTGTACTAAGTGCTTGGGAAGTACAAGTTGGCAACATATAGAGACAGTCCCTACCCAACAGTGGGCTCACAGTCTAGAAGGGGGAGACAGAGAACAAAACATATTAACAAAATAAAATAAATAGAATAAATATGTACAAATAAAATAGAGTAATAAATACGTACAAACATATATACAGGTGCTGTGGGGAGGGGAAGGAGGCAAGGCGGGGGGATGGGGAGGGGGAGGAGGGGGAGAGTCAGCAGAGTCAGGAAGAGTGGATGGCAATCACATGAAGAGGGAATGGGGAATCTCAGAAGAGAGGGTGGCGGCAACCTTCAAGAAGGGGACCATTATCTCAGGGTCAAGGACTGGCTGAGAGGAAAGAGGCAGAGGGAAGAGGACAGAATTTTGGCAGAGCAGGATAGGGTGTGGGGTGGAGAGCTTCCCACTTTTGGGTTGGGCTTCTTGCTCTGATGAAAAGAAAAGCCTGAAGGCAGGAAATCTGGCAGACCAGGGACCAGCTGGTTGCTGTTAGCAATCTTGCACATCGCCAGCCCCCCACCCCGCAACCCCCAGCCCCCGACCCCACCCGCTGGGTGTCACAGAGGGTCCTGGCCCTGAGCCCAGCCATGCTACCGGCAGACTGGGGAGCTAGAGTGCGGTCCAGCTCACAGCTGCCTATGAGGGTGCCATCCCTGCAGCTCACAAACTTGCTTGTGTGCTCTCTCTCTCTCTTTCACTCTCGCTCTCTGTATCTCTCTCCTCTAGCCTGGGCAGGGAACATATCTTCCAACTCTATTATATAGTTCTCTCCCAAGCTCTGCACACGGAAAGCGCTCAACGCATATCATTGATTGAAGAGGTGCTGGGAGCAAAGGCTACCTGAGAAGTAAGACCTTGGGCAAGTCACTTAACTTCTGGGGGCCTCAGTTTCCTTCACTGTAAAATGGGAATTCCAAACCTGTTTTCCCTCCTACTTAAATTGTGAGCCCCGTGTGGGTCAGGGCCAGGGTCCAACAGTATTAACTTGCATCTACCCAGCGCTTAGAACAACACTCGACATAGTGCTTAAATACCATAAGAAATAAATAAGTCGAGTCCCCACTCTAGCTAACATACCTCAACATGGAGCAAGTGCTCAACAAATACCATAATAAATAAATAAACGAGTCAAGTCCCTACTCTAGCTAACACACCGCTTGCCTCCAGAGGAGTGAGCAAATAGGTATCTCTAGGCTCTGACATCTCTAAGGCCAAATCTCCGGCTCAGGGAATCTCCCCTGGGCCCAGCCCAGCAATGAGCCATGGCGCAGCAAGCCCGTCGGAGGATGGCATGACAGAGAGGGGCTCCCTAGCTTCTGGAGTGGGGTGCCCTTAGAAACCGCATGTCCATCACCTTCTTCCCAACGCTCGCCCTGTCTGTCTGGGCCTTCACTTGGTTGACAGGGACAGAGCTGAGCCCGGCAAAAACCAAGTGCAGCAGCGGAGGCAATACCAGCTCCGCAGCACAGGATGCAGCCTGGCCTAGAAGAAAAAGCAGGAGTCTGGGAGTCAGAGGGCCTGGATTCTCATCCCAGCCCCGCCAACTGCCTGTTATGTGACCTCGGGTAAGGCCTTAACTTCTCTGTGCCTCAGTTTCTTCATCTGTAAAATGGGGATGAAATACCTCTACTCCCTCCCCATTTTGTGATGAGCCCCGGATGGGGACTGTGTCTGACCTTATTACCTTGAATTTGTCCCAGCACTTAGTATTGTTCCTTGGCACAGAGGAAAAAACATAAGAAATACCAGTAGTAGTAGTAGCATTAAGAGGCAGTGGTGTCCAGTCCTTGAATATGCCCACCATGTCCCCTTGTGCTCCTTTTCACACCACTGACATGGCCCAAAGAAAAATCCTAATCAGGACCTGGTCCAGTCCTCAGGGGTCAAAAGGTGAAATCGATTGGGGAGGTGAGACCTCTTTCTGACCCCTGTGACCTCAAGTCCAAAAGCTCAAGGCCAGGCAGAGAGCACCCTGGGCTGGAAATCAGGGGAACCGGGGCCCAGTCACAACAATAATAATAATAATAATAGTAGGATTTTTAAATCACCGTGCTAAGTGCTTGGCTTAAAGATAACCAGGCTAGACACATTCCCTGTCCCATGTGCGGTTTGCAGTCTAAGTAGGAGGAGGAGCCCCTTCTCTGGGCCTCAGTTTCCCACCTGAAAAAAAGGAAGAAAATCACTCCTGTCCTCTGTCTGCCTTCTAGGGATACTTGGAGGGCAAATGAAAAGCGCTGAGTTTTTCCAGAAAAACCTTGCCAGGTTACTCTCTGCTGAGGAGAGAGCTGGAGCATTTGGGTTCCAGAAGCTCTGCCCTGCTTCCCCTGGGGATCAAATTTTGGAGGGGAAAGAACACATCCACTAAAAGGAAAACAAGGCCAAGACAGACAGGCAGGTGAGGTACGTTCCAGGACCAATGGTGACTAGGATGGGGGTGTGGGAGGAGGGGAGGGGTGAAGGATAAAAAGCCTATTGTCTAGGGAGGGAAGATGTATCAAGGTCATGGGTTCTAATTCCAGCCCAGCACTTGTCTGCTGTGTGACCTTAGGCAAGTCACTTCACTTCTCTGTGCTTCAGTTACCTCATCCGTAAAATGGGGATTGAGACTGTGAGCCCTACGTGGGACAGGGGACTGTGTCCAGCTCGATTTGCTTTTATCCACTCCAGCACTTAATACGGTGCCTGGCACATAGTAAGTGCTTAACAAATACCACCCTTATTATTTATCTGTCCCTGGGGAGGGAGCTCCTAACTGTCTCTGACCCAGCGACACCAAGTCTCATTTGGGGCCTCCAGATCAAAGAGAGAAAACTGAACTGGTTCTAGTGGAAACAATTTTCGAGTTATAAATAGAAACCTCAGGAGGAAGGAGGGTGGGGTTTGTGTGTCCGTGGAGCAGAGGGCACATATCTAAGACTGATGATGAATGGACCAGGGGAAAGGGGTGTGGGTTGGGGTAGGTGAGAAGGGCTGGGAGGAATGCGGGTGAGGGACGCAGGAGAAGCTGTGTTTTTGTTCATGGGTGGTTTGAATTTCTGCATACTTCTGAACAGACCCGGAGTGAATTCCGGCTCCCCCCGAGTTTTCTCTGCAGAAATCGTCCCGATTCAGCCACGCTCCTCCCTCAGATCCCAACAGAACCCTCCTTCCACTGCTTCTCGGGCCACAGTGCTCCAATGAACCTCCTGGTATTCCCCTTTAAGGGCCAGAGGGTTAACACAGCATGGAAACTCCGGGACCCGAATCCCTTCCACCGGAGCCCAGCCCTTCCCATTCCAGACCAGCCCCCAGGAAGCCACCCTACTATTTGACCATTTCTGCAGCTGGCAAGAGATGAGGGCCCCCATCCTCCTTTCTTTCACACACACCTTCAGCTTTCCCCTCCAATTCCCCAGGCTCCACCCTACTCCCCCGAGCCCAATCCCCCTGTATCTGGGGTAACCAGAAAAGAGAGGAGATGACGGGAGAGGCCGGACCTTTCCCCAAGCTGAAGGCCCAAGTGCTCTTCCACTTCCCACTCCTCAGTTTCACCCAAGCTGGCCTGCCTCCCCTTTCCAGCTCCAGAGAGCCCTGTTCCCGGGGGAGCACTATTCTCACCCTACTGGAGCACGGAAGGAGTGAGAAGCCGGGGGAAAGGGGAGGCCGTGGAGCAGGGAAACAGAAAAACTTCATTACAACAAAGGTAAGATTCTGAAGCAAGAGAGGTAGAGGAAGAGAGAAATAAAATGTGTGTGTGAGACAGAAGAGAGAAATGAAGAGAGGACAAGGAGGCAGCAGGAGGACAGATAGAGAAAAGGCAGAGGCTAATAAAAAGAGACGGTGAACCCACACACACTATCTACCAGGATATTTGGTGAAACAGGTCTCCATTTAACCTTTACCAGCCTGACTGCCTCTAACTAAAGAAGTCCCTGTTCATGTATGATTACCATCCCTGGCTCTGGTACCCATCATTCATCCATTCATTCAATCGTATTTATTGAGCACTTACTGTGTGCAGAGCACTGTACTAAGCACTTGGGATGTACATGTTGGCAACATATAGAGACAGTCCCTACCCAACAGTGGGCTCACAGTCTAGAAAGGGGAGACAGAGAACAAAACAAAACATATTAACAAAATAAAATAAATAGAATAAATATGTACAAATAAAATAAAGTAATAAATATGTACAAACATATATACATATATACAGGTGACCAAGGATGATGACCAAGGATGCAACCTGGACCTGACCACTGCAGACAAGGCCTCCAGCCAACAGAAAATCCGAGTTGTGTCCGGCCTCAGCTCCCACCCCCTCTTTCCAGTTGGGATCCCCTCTCTGAGCAGTGCCACTGGTGGGTTGCTCCAGACTTCCTTCCTCCAGCACCTTTGGTGTTGGGGGCACCTCAGGAGCCAAAATCTGAGTAGCTGCAGACCAGGAACGCCCCAGAACAGGAGAGAAAGCATTCCTTCCCTGCTCTGAAGGCTTTCTGGTCCCAGGCTTGGGGAAGGGGTAGTGGGGTACCCCTCCTCCATCCTCCCTGCGTGTCGACCTCTATGGAGTGAGTGATGCCTTAGGGCCTCGCCCCACTACTACCCTGGTGGAAGTGGCACCAGCGATGCGGTGGACATCTCTGGGCCGGCCCCAGGCCCCGCCTCACCCCTCATCCTGATCAAGAGCTCCGGGGGAGGGTCTGGCTCCCTGGAGAAGGATGGATGCCTTCCCAGACTGAGCCCCTCCCATCCTCTCCCCCTCATCCCCCTCTCCTTCCCCCCATCTTACCTCCTTCCCTTCCCCACAGCACCTGTATATATGTATATATGTTTGTACATATTTATTATTCTATTTATTTATTTATTTATTTTACTTGTACATATCTATTCTATTTATTTTATTTTGTTAGTATGTTTTGGTTTTGTTCCCCGTCTCCCCCTTTTAGACTGTGAGCCCACTGTTGGGTAGGGACTGTCTCTATATGTTGCCAACTTGTACTTCCCAAGCGCTTAGTACAGTGCTCTGCACACAGTAAGCGCTCAATAAACACGATTGATTGATTGATTGATTGATTGGATGGGAGCCACGGAGCGTACTCCACCTGCCCGTTGAAGATCGGTTGTTTTGGGGAGTCCATCTGAGGGCGGGGTTGGCATTTTGTTGTTATTTGGGGTGAGAGTCAGGTCAGGACATGCTTGGAGAATTCTACACATGCCTGGTCTCCCCTCCCCAAGCCCTCTCGCCAGTCACCACCCCCACAACCCTGCTTCTGTCCCACCTTATCCACACTCCCACAAAAGGCCTGGCCACTATGATCATATGCATAACTTGGTTACCCAGCAGGCAAATCTCCTGGGAATCAGGAAGACTGGGGTGGGGTTTTTGGGGGTCCCCCGGCGGTGCGATAAGGTGAGGTACAGTGGGTGGAGAGGGAAGGAAGCTGAGGTGTTTGAATTGTAGCAACACAGATGGGACGCTCTTAGGGGGCGGGAAACACAAGCGTCCAAACCGCGGCGGAACGGGTTTGGCGTGTTTGCCTGATACTGTTTCATGGCCCCCAGGTGGCTTTTCAAAGGGGAAAACCCGGCCCTGGCCACCCTCCTAGAGCAAGCCTCCCGACCACTCCTTGTTGCCCTCTTTCTTGCCAAAGGGAGGCAGGGTGCCCCCCCCCGCCCCCTCACCAAGATACCTCACGTGGCAACTTCCTGGCAGAGATGCGGGAGACGTCGCAGAGTGGCCTTCATAGAAAGGCGGGCTGCCCAGGGCTAACTGGCTGTGTGAGGAAAGAGGGGGTGGCGGCTGCCCCAGAGAGGGTGAGCACCATCGGTCAGTGCTCCTAGGCAGCTGCGGACATGGGGTCCCCAGTCAGCTGTATCTAACAGCACAAGGGAAATTCAGAAGCCCACTCTAGGGTCTCTCACAATAATAATAATAATAATGATGATGGCATTTATTAAGCGCTTACTATGTGCAAAGCACTGTTCTAAGCACTGGGGAGGTTACAAAGTGATCAGGTTGTCCCACGGGGGGCTCACAGTCTTCATCCCCATTTTACAGATGAGGGAACTGAGGCACAGAAAAGTGAAGTGACTTGCCCGAAGTCACACAGCTGACAATTGGTGAAGCCGGGATTTGAACCCATGACCTCTAACTGCAAAGCCCGGGCTCTTTCCCACTGAGCCACGCTGCTTCACAACAGACACTTCCTCACCACTCCACAACCCCTCAGCCTGGCTCCCCTGCTTCAGGGACATACTTAGGGGCCGACTGCTGATACTTCTGTTTCCTTTAGCTCTGCGGCCCTCCAGATCATCATCTACTCTACCAAGGGGTGGGGCAGGACTTTTATTGGACATCGGCAGTTTGGAACAGAGGCAGCACTCTGAAGTTGTGGTTCCAGTGGGTGAGGACCCCTCTGTCCAATAAAACAGCTTGGGTTCATCTTCTAGGTTATGCTAGGCTCAGGGCAGGAAGTTGGCCCTTAGCCCAGGTGGATGATGGACACATGCTGCAACCACACAACTTGGGGGCAGATAAGAAGCCCCTCCCCATCAACTGTTTCTATGCCGCGCCCTCAACATTATGCTATCGT
The DNA here is from genome assembly GCF_015852505.1 of Tachyglossus aculeatus. NCBI lineage: Eukaryota > Metazoa > Chordata > Mammalia > Monotremata > Tachyglossidae > Tachyglossus > Tachyglossus aculeatus. Next base: position 26,782,228 of record NC_052072.1, on the reverse strand, counting down.
CCATCTTGTACCCTCACTTGGCAACAATACAGACACTGCATGTTTTATTAATATGATTTAGCTACTTATGAGCAGGCCTCTCTCATGCTCAGTTCTCGCCTATATGACATTGGACAAGTCACTTAATATCTCAGTACCTCAGTTTCCTTAGCTGTAAAACCAGGAATGAAATATCTCTTCTCTCTCCTCTGTAGACTCTGAGCCCCATGGGAAAAGCACTGTGTCCAATCTGATTCTCTGCTATCTACGCTTGCACTTAGCTCAGTGCTTGGTACATACTGAGACTTAACAATAATAATGATAATAGTAATGAAAATGATAAAAATAATTTTGGCATCTGTTAAATGCTTACTACGTGCCAAACACTGTACTAATCATTGGGGTAGATATAAGACAATCAGGCCCCACGTGGGACTCACAGTCTAAGGCCCCACATTGGACTCACAGTCTAAGTAGGAAGGAGAACTGGCACTGAGTTCCCATTTTGCAGACGAGGGAACTGAAACACAGAGAAGTTAAGTGACTTGGCCTAGGTTTAGATGTATTAGAACTCAGATCCTTTGACTCCCAAACCTGCACTCTCGTCACTTGAAACAAATATCATCATTGCCATCTACCTTGCCTATCTCTGCCAGTACAGCCTGTCCCACTCTGGAACTTTCCTTCTTAAACGTATACCTCCTTAAATATGTTCCGAGATGGCACTGTTGACTCTATTCTGCTTCACATGCAGGAGGGAGATTGCAAATTGCGAGTCCTAAGCACTGGGCATCTGTTTGATCCTGTTTGTGGTTCTCTCCTGGGCCTCCAGAATGGGGGGAGTATCTCTGATTCCACCCCCTCTCCACGCTCTGATTGCCCCACGCCTGGATTAGCTTCTGCTCCCCCTTCCCATCATGTTTTGTGTTTGCTTCCCTCCCAGAAGCTCTTCTCCTGGGACTCTTTCGAGTAATTTTTCCTGGCTTCCCTAGATTCTCCTTTTGCTGCCTTGGAAGTGGCTGTTGTTGTTTAATCTCTTACACAAGCCCACCCCCATACCACGGCAAGATACTGCTGGAGGAGGTATGCTGTAACACTGGCCACACACACTCTAAACCCTCGAGAATTACCCTTTGGGTTTCTTTGAGTGTATTTGCACTGCTCCTAGAAGACTGTCTCAAGGACTTCCCAAGAATCTTTCAGCTGATAGAGATTTCAGGAGGTCATCAGAGTCCCCTGCCTTCAGGCAAGTGAACTCCTAAACTTTTCAGGGCTGAAAAAGGCATACTTTGTTTTGTAAAGACTTCAAACGTCCCTCGACTGCCCGCTCCAGGATTCAAAACTACCAGTAGAGAGGAATGCCGAGCTAAAAACTGTCTGGACCCCCCTAATACAGTCCCCTAAAGACTTGGAGATCCTCTGGACATTTTCTTCCTAGGTATCCATCAGCATGCATTCATTCATTCAAATTGTATTTACTGAGCACTTACTCTGTGCAGAGCACTGTACTAAGCACTTGGAAAGAACAACAATTCAGCAGTGGCTCTCCACCCCAGGCTCTACCCCAGCTGGCCTCACTTACTGACGTAATAATAATATAATAATAATGGCATTTATTAAGCACTTACTATGTGCAAAGCACTGTTCTAAGTGCTGGGGAGGTTACAAGGTGATCAGGTTCCCACGGGGGGCTCACAGTCTTCATCCCCATTTTACAGATGAGGGAACTGAGGCACAGAGAAGTGAAGTGACTTGCCCAAAGTCACACAGCTAACAAGTGGTGGAGTCAGGATTTGAACCCATGACTTCTGACTCCCAAGCCCATGCTCTTTCCACTGGGCCACGTATGACCTTGGGCAAGTCGCTTCATTTCTCTGTGCCTCAGATGTTTCTCATCTGTAAAATGGGGTTTAAGACTGTGAGCCCCATGTGGGACAAGGACTGTGTCCAACCTGACAATCTTGTATCCACCCCAGCGCTTAGTACAGTGCCTGGCATAGAGTAAGCGCTTAAATGCCAGTTTAAAAAAAAATGGTACCCTCATACAGTCTGAGCTGTGGGAGGAATGCAGGGCTTCCTTTGAGTTCAGGGCATCAAGGACATAATGTGTCCTGCAATTCACAGCATCTTAATCGCTTTTAAATCACTCCTCAGCCTTCTCCACTCCAGGAGGTCCACAGCCTGCTGAGCAGTAAGAACTTCTTGGAGGATGGGAAGTCACTTCTAACACTGAGTCCCACATTTCTCATTGTGCTCTTGAGCGCAACTGCGCACAAGAGTGAAGAAACATGGCGTAGTGGATTGAGCGCAGGCCTGGGAATCAGGTCACGGGTTCTAATCCTGACTCCGCCACTTGTCTGCTGTGTGACCTAGGGCAAGTCACTTAACTTTTCTGTGCCTCAGTTACCTCATCTGTAAAATGGGGATTGAGACTTTGAGCCCCACGTGGGACAGGGACTGTGTCCAACCCAATTTGCTGGGATTCATTCATTCATTCAATCGTATTTATTGAGCGCTCACGGTGTGCAGAGCACTGTACTAAGAGCTTGGGAAGTACAAGTCCAACCCAGCATTTAGTACAGTGCCTGGTGCATAGAAAGAGCTTAATAAATACAATTATTATTAAACCTGGACCACTGGGCAACCCTGTTTCACCTCTTTATCTATGGTCACCGACACAATGTCACCTGTCACCCTGACCAGCCCTATCAGTCTGGAATGTCCTTATAATCTTGATGAACTTCACTAGCCCCAACACTGTTCAGTTCTCTGCTGCCTCCTTGCTCTGTTCCCTCAAACAGGCTGTCTCACTTCTAGGTCACAGGGCATGACATCTCTGAGATCATAGACTACAAGGCCTGGAAGAGTCTTTCAAAGGACATCTGGCCCATCTCCTTGCCTCCACGCCCATGAGGAATGTATAAGGCTAATGGGCACACACAAACACAAACTCTACCAAAACTCTGGAGAGCAGAACTGGAAGGCAAAAATCTCCCTGGGGATTCCCTCAAGTCTGCTTCAAGATCACACCCAAACTGCTGCCAGGTTAAGGAAAAGAAGGAACGAGAACACAGACACTTCCCGGTGCTCTTAAAAACTTCAAAGCTTGAAAATTCTTGGGGCAATGGGGAATTCCAGAGTCTCTTGGGGTCCTTGGGGAAAGGCAGGGGGTGCATCCTTCTCCTACTGAGGGATCCGCCAGCACAGTCGACTTGGGAAAAAAGCACAGGGAACCCTCTAGGATGAAACGCCTTCTCTGGAACCCAAAGAAAAAGGCTCTTAAAAGGTTTGGGGGTGGGCCCAAAGATTGACCACCTGGACACCCCTGCCCTGCTCCCTGTCCCCAGGACTCAAGTACTATTCTATTTATTTTGTTAATGATGTGCATTTGGCTTTAATTCTATTTGTTCTGACGACTTGACACCTGTCCACATGTTTTGTTTTGTTGCCTGTCTCCCCCTTCTAGACTGTGAGCCCATTGTTGGGTAGGGACCATCTCTATATGTTGCCGACTTGTACTTCCCAAGTGCTTAGTTCAGTGCTCTGCACACAGTAAGCGCTCAATAAATACGATTGAATGAATGAACAAATCTGGTGTTTAGTTGTCGACTCTAGACTGTACTCTCGTTGTGTGGGAAAGGAATGGGTCTGTTATATTGCTTAATTGTACTCTCATTCACTCAATCATACCTATTGAGTGCTTACTATGTGCAGAGCACTGTACTAAGCTCTCGGAAGAGTACAATATAAACAATAAACTGACCCATTTCCTGCCCACAGCAAGCTTACAGTCTAGAAGGGAGTGGGACTCAGTCTTGGGCCCATATAGGGCTCACGGTCCAAATAGGAGGGAGAACGGGTGCCAAATCCCCATTCTACAGATGAGGAAACCAACGCCCAGAGCAAAGAAGTGACCTGCCCCCAAGCACTAAGTATGGTGCTGTGCACACAGTAAGCATTCAGTATATATAATTGACTGACTGGTAGGCCAGCAGGGAGACTACAATCAATCAATCAATCGTATTTATTGAGCGCTTACTGTGTGCAGAGCACTGTACTAAGCACTTGGGAAGTACAAGTTGGCAACATATAGAGACAGTCCCTACCCAACAGTGGGCTCACAGTCTAGAAGGGGGAGAAACAATGTCAAACCCAAGGCCAAGTGGTGATAGAGTGAGAACTCAAGCGTTTCATGCTCCCCTAGTTCACCTCTAAAGCCATTCAAGATGACAAAGAAGCCAGAAGTCTTTTCCTTCCATCCACTGGGTGCCTTTTCCAACCAAAAGGGCTTATGGGAGCAGGGAGAGCATTCCCAAATGAGAAGAGCATTCCCAGGAGAACAAAGCCACACTGATCCACCTGAGATATCTGGAAACCTGAAAAGTCCTTGGGAAGGAGCCAAATAGTCTGACTTGGGTTTCTGTGCTAACTGGGAACAGATATTGGCCCATCCACTGAAGAAGGAAAGGGCAGGGAACATGCTCACGGAGCATGCTACGTAAACGGCTGAGGTCCCTAACATCTAGCAGGGTGTGATGGCATTTGGAGATAGAAGATATTGCCCATTAGGGCAAGCCTGGGGGCTGGGTCTTCCTCAACCACTCTCCCATTAGGAGGGTGCCTATTCTGGGATTGGGCAGGGGCCTGGAGCCCACGGAGGGGCAATGGGGAGACAGAGTGCACATGGGGAAATGAATGGGGGAAGAAGTATATAAAAAAGGTGAGATCTGAGGTTACCAATTCCATTGAGGTCAGAACAAGAGGAGACAGGCAAAAGTTTCAGCAAGAGACTTGGGCTAGATGTAAGGGTTATTTGAACACTGGAATGGGTGGCTGAGAGAGGCTGTAGAGTGCCCTTTCCTTTTAAAAAGATATGATAATTTCAAAGCCCGCTAAAACAGTTTAGTGATGTCCTGCTTGGAAGAAAGAAGGAGGACAAAATGATCTTTCACACTTTCTTCCGGTCCAGGAAGTTTATAATTTGCTCCAACTTGGGAGAATAGGAGAGATGTTCTGGTAGAGACAGGGTTTTCTGAAAGAACATGAACTGAGTGGATTGGGTGGGGATACAAATCAGCAAATATACTGGCAGCACCAGTTAAGACACTGTGTTCTGAGCCTAGGGCAAGGGGCTAGGGCCAAACTGGGCTTCTAAGAAAGTGAAACTTGGGGATACAATGAACCCATGGATTCAACCTCCCTTGGGGCAGAGGACAAGGGGAAAGTCTGTTTCATAGGTCAGGCCCAGATTCTCTCCCTGCTCTGATGCTTCTTCCTCTGCCAGGGGTCAGCTCTTCATGACACAAAGGAAGGAGAAAGCAGAAAGGCCCAGACCAGGATTAGGCTGCCTCCACCAGCAGTTCTGCCAGATTCCCATGATTCCATCCTTGGGCAGAGGTTCTAGAAAGAAGGACAATTTGGAGGATTGGGAGAGACCTTGGAAAATCCCCATGGGACAAGGCTATGGATGGAACGACTCCCTCCTCCTTGTAAGGATGCAGGCCAGCAGGCAACTGCCCAAATGGCCCGTGGGATACTCTGACTACCCCAGATCATCTTGGTTTCAACAATCCCTGAAACATGAGTTTCAAGAGCCCAATTGTCTTCTAAGTCCCATGACTGCAAAGGTCTTGGAATATGTGTATATATGTATAGATGTTTGTACATATTTATTACTCTATTTATGTATTTATTTGTTTTACCTGTACATATCTATTCTATTTTATTTTGTTAGTATGTTTGGTTCTGTTCTCTGTCTCCCTGTTTTAGACTGTGAGCACACTGTTGGGTAGGGACTGTCTCTGTATGTTGCCAACTTGTACTTCCCAAGCGCTTAGTACAGTGCTCTGTACACAGTAAGTGCTCAATAAATGTGATTGATTGATTGATTGATTGATTGGAATGCTCCGATCTAGGGGGAAGAATCCATTCCCACCCTTCTCTCACTTCCCTCCCCTGAGCCTCACAGGGGGCAGGAGGCTAAAGCCTGCTGGACTCCACCTTCTCCGGCAGTGGAGGCTGGACCTCCACCTTCAGCAGTGGGGTAGCCATTCAGCTGATTTTAAACTGGTCAGGCCAGTTTTCAACCACTCTGCCCACCCCGTCCAGTCATGGCAATGGACGCCCTTATATCTGGTAGTTTTAAGTGCCTGTTGCCACCACATTTCACAGTTCAGAAGTGGTTTTCATATTCAAAGGGACCCAGGAGGGGGACACAAAGATTCTCAACCAAGTCAGTGAGTGGGTGTGGTGTAGGGCGTCAGGTGGCCCCCCCAGTCAGTTGACTGCATTTATCAAGTGCTTACTGTGTGCAGAGCACTGTACAAAGCAATTGAGAGAGTACACTACAATAGACACATTCCCTGCCCACAGTGAGCTTAAAGTCTAGAGGAGATAGAAATTAATAAAAACAAATTAATTACAAATTTGTACATAAGTGCTGTGGGGCTGCTCTACATTCGGGTGGATTCGGATGCTCTGTGAGCTTGACATTTGACAACCCAAGCATCAGGGGGTTTGGTATCTGGGAGAGTCATCAGTGGGCACCCTAACCTGAATGTAAGGGGGCAGTGGAGACACACAATACCAACTGCCTCACAAAGGCCACGATGGGGACTCTTCTGGGAATTTGATGAGAATCCTAAAGACTCTGGCCTGTTTGACCACCACTAGACTGTAAGTTCATTGTAGGCAGGGAATGTGTCTGTTTATCATTATATTGTAATCTTCCAAGCTCTTAGTACAGTGCTCTGCAGACAGTAAGTGCTCAATAAATACACCTGATTGAGTGACTACAGAATCCATCTGTCTAACGGCAGGTTCCCAGTCTCTCCCTTCTCCCGCCCATATATCACTCTGTTGCCTGGATCATTTTACTAAACCATTCTGCACACATCTTCCCACTCCTCCCGAACCTCCAATGGTTCGCCATCCACGGCATCAAGGAGAAATTCCTGACCACTCTCTTTATGGCACTCAATAAGCTCTCTTTCTCCTACCTTATCTACTCTCTTCCTCCGCTACACCCCAGCTCACCCTCTTCATTCCTCTGGAGCTAACCTACTAACCTCCTAGAACTCCCTCCTCCAAATTCCAGACTACTGCCCCCCCATTTTTAAAGCCCTTCTGAAATCACATTTCCAGGGGTTCTTCAATTAATTTCTCATTTCCTCCGGCTATATCCCCCTTACTGGTTCTCCAGCAAATCTACAATACTTACACACTTCAGTACTCACGAACTCCTGAAACACTTTTGCACATATCTCACATACCCTATTACTTAAGCATTAACTCATGTCCCTATCCCACGTGAAATTTATTTTAGTGTTTCTCTCCCCAGCTAGACTGTAAATTCCTTGAAGGCAGGGATTAGGTCTATTAATTCTACTGTACTTTCCCAAGCCCTTAGTACAGTGCTCTGAACAACATAGCTATTCAATAAATATGATTGTTATAAGGTTTTCATGCTTCTATGTCCTGTACTCTGAAGAATGTCTAATAAGGAGAAAAAAAACCTTACAAATCGATGAGTAATTATGTCAAATCATCCTGCATTATAAAATATAGTATTTTATGCTCTTACTGTGTGCAGAGCACTGTGCTAAGCGCTGGGAGAGAATACAAAGGTGGGGATTAAGCATGGACCCTATCCCTCGTGGAGAGAGGTGTTCATGTTTTACATATATTCTCCTCCATTGTCTGTACTGCTCAAATTAGATTGTAAATTCTTTGAGGGCAGAGATCAGAAGCAGTGTTGACTAGTGGATAGAGCACGGGCTGGGAGTCAGAAAGCCCTCGGATCTAATCCTGGCTCCACCTCTTGTCTGCTGTGTGACCTTGGGTAAGTCACCTCACTTCTCCTTACCTCAGTTACCTCATCTGGAAATGGGGGATTAATACTGTGAGTTCCGTGTGGGACAGGGACTCTGTCTAACCTGATTAGCTGGTATCCACTCCAGTGCTTAGTACAGTGCCTGGCACACAGTAAGCAATTAACAAATACCATTACAAAAAAATTAATAAGAAGGCCCTGTTTCCTTCTCCCCTACAGCACCATAGGGCCAAGTACATTGGTATGCCTCCTGGAGAGTCCAACACCTATAAATTAAATTAATAGTGAACATGCAATCTCTGCTTTCTGGTTATGAGCTGACACAAATGGTTTGAGGCTTTGGGAAGTTGGCACTCCAGGATGGACAGCTCTCATTCCAGCTGCTCTCTGGCCATACTCCTCGCTCATAGGCACAGGGGGCCACCTTGAAGCAAGGGGTAGAGACCATCATCTCCCCTTCCCCAAATTGGGCTCATGGGGGTGAAGGAGCTTGTATTTTGGGCAGCCAATGCCAAACCACCCTGCCCCTTGGCATCAATGGCGGGCAGACAGAAGTGAAACTGCCCAGATGTCAAGTCCAGGATGAGCCGGGGGCTCCTCTGGTCCCTGGCAGATCTGGGGGTACACCAGAGAGGCCTCCTTCAGCCCCGAGCCAGGTGGGGGCCGGGGGTGGGCATATTTTGTGTCCCTGCCACCCTCCAGAGCCCATGGGGATCTTCATGAGGGGACCTCTCCTGCAAGGCCCACCCACTCAAAACTCCACCCAGTTCATTCCCAAGCTCAAAATTAAAACTTGGTGCTTCTGTTTCCAGACACATAGATTACTTTCCAGTTCCCAGCCAGGCAAGCCCCCTCAGAAGACTGGCAGAGCATAGTCCAATCCTAGATCCTACACCCCCATGGCTCAGCCCACCCACCTACCATCCCCACACTTTCCCCTCTCAGAGCTAACCCTGCTTCGGTGCAAGGAGCAGCTGGGCAGCCCTGTTTGCCCCCAGACACAATCGGAGGGAGCCAGCCCCGCTTCCCACTGACCCACCGGTCAGGCCTCACTATGCTTCAGTCCAAGGAGCTGCTGGGCAGCCCTGTTTGCCCCCAGACCCAATCGGAGGGAGCCAGCTCCACTTCCCGCTGACCCACCTGTCAGGTCTTCAGCTTCAGGCCACTGCTCAGGGTCACCCCCACCCCCCCGTGCAAGTCCGCAGTGGAAATAACGCTATTGACTGCCTGATTGATTAATTGATCAGACGCAGGGTGGGAGGGAGCCTCAACCTCTCCCCCGCAGGGCCAGTGGGAAAGAAGGGGCTCTGGGCTCGGCCCGGGCCCCAAGGGTGTCAGCCGGAGGAGGCTGGGATGTTGGCAGGAAAAGACAACCAGACAAAGGCGACTATTTGCCAACCTGGTTCTAGAGGCTTCAGCCCAAGCTGGGGGCCAGAGCTCCCACTGTTCTCCAGCTGACCCCAGGAGGGGTCTCTGGCCCTGACCCCTGTTCAGCTCAGCCAGCCCGGCCCACCTCCCCTCCAGCCCCAGATCGTGGGTTCGCCACTCCGCGGAAACCTCGGGTGGGCGGACCACTTAGCGAGGTGTCTAATGCATTAAAAAAAAGTTAGAAATATTTATTTTTCTAGCCCTTTTTCTCAAATTGCTTGAAGGGTTTGTCAGACAGAATCACAGGGCTCAAAGAGACCTCAAGAAGTTGTCAAGTCCGTTGCCCTGCCTCTGGGCAGGGCTGCCTTAAACTATTCAGGAAAAGTCACCAGGGGTAAGTGTCCCAGAGACCCTGCAGGTTGAGGGGGGGGGCCATTCGAGGTTTTGGAGGTCCCTTAAGCACTTTGATATTCACCACTCCCCCAGCACTTATATACATATCCATCAGTAATTTATTTTAAATGTCTGTCTCCCCCTCTGATCTGTGAGAAGGAATGGTCTATACCTACTCTTTGCATTGTACTCCATCAATCAGTTGTATTTATTAAGCACTTACTGTATGCAAAACACTGCAGTATAGCAGAGTTGGGAGACAACAACAAAGAGAAGCAGGGTGGCCTAGTGGATAGAGCATATGGTCCTGGGAGTCAGAAGGACCTGGGTTCTAATCCTGGCTCTGCCACCTGTCTGCTGTGTAATCTTAGGCAAATTACTTAACTTTGCTGTGCCTCAGTTACCTCATCTGTAGAATGGGGATTAAGTCTCTGAGCCCTATGTGAGACAGGGACTGTGTGCAACATGATTAACTGGTATCTGCCACAGTGCTTAGTACAGTGGCTGGCACATAGTAACCACTTAAATACCATAAAAAAAGCACCCAGACTAGAGGGGGAGACAGACAATCCTATAAATTAATAAATTATGGATATGTACATAAGTGCTGCGGGGCTGAGGGAGCGGTGAGTAAAGTGTGCAAATCCCAGTACCAGGACGAAGTAGAAGGGAATGGGAGAGGAAGAAATGAGGGCCTAGCGGGGACGGCCTCTTGTGGGAGAGGTGCCTTAAATAAGGTTTTGAAGGTGGGGAGAGTCATCGTCTCTTTGATATGAACTCAGGAGATTGCGTAACAAATAACTCAGTGTAATCTCCCAAGCACCTAGCACAGTGGTCTGCACACAGTGCATGCTCAATAAATACCATTGAATGATTAACTGAAGGTCCCAGCAGATCCCGGGGAACTCTGCCTATGGAAGCCCAGGCTGTGTTCACAGCTGTTGCGAACACAAAACCATGTCCAAACGAGCCAGTGTCCGGGTTTGGAGTTTGAAGCTGGCATACTGGGAGCTTAAGAAATGGCCAAAATGCATGCTCTGGCCCTGGGACTAGTTGTTCCTGCAGCACCTGTAAGCGCTTACCAAATACCATAATTATTATTATTTTTATTATTGAAGCCACCTCTTCCCCCCCTTCCTCCACATTCACATTCTCCACCTAGCTGGCAGTGAGGGTGAAGGGGGAGGAATGTCCCCAAGGCCTTTTGGAATGTGTTGGAGGGTCCCACCTAACCCTAACAGTCCAATCTAAATCCTTCCTCCTGCCAATTCTGCCCCTTCTAGACCTATTCTCAGTAGAAACACCGGTACACACAGTGGTCTTTTGTGCTCAAAGTCGCCACTCACAGCAAAATTCACCTACGTGAGCGTTTGCAACCAAAAAACCCCCCAAAAAGGACTCATGACCCCAGTCATACTGAAGGAACGCCATTCTCTGAGACAAGCCCTAGTTCCCCTTGTTTCCAGCCAAGCTCCCGTCCTTCTAGAACCCAAGAGGAAGGAACAAAGCCCTAAAACAACAAGTTGAAAGGCCCCTGAGCCCGTCCGTGGAGAAGACGGTGGCCAGAGTCCGTCCATCTCTGCAGTACTTGCTGCTCCAACTGCTCCTATGCCCCAACGGAATGGGCTCAGGTCCAGGGCAGCAGCTGCCAAGAGTATCATAAAGGACGGCATTGTTCGGCCAGCACAACTGCAGCGTTTACCTGGGCACCGGTTCCTCTGCTCCACAGCCCTTTCTGTAGTAAATATTTGTCTGACCCAGAAGTCTGGGGCTAGGACGGGCGACAAGGCTAGCTCAAGAATCAGGTGGTCCCCCACTTCGGGGAAGAGCCGCCAGGACCGTCCCCCCGGATTGCTGCTTTCAGCAGACTAGGGGGACCCAGCTAATTCCACTGTAACCAAGAGCTCTCAGCTCTGCCACTGGTCTGTAGTGGAACTTAAGGCAAGTAACTCCACCTCTCTGCCTGTTTCCTCATCTGCCATAATCCTTACGTCCCAGGGGTGCTCTGAGGATAAAATGAGGCAATCGTTGAAGTAAAAGCACTGTCCCAAAATATTAATACTGATATTACCATTATTATTAATAGTGATAACAATCCTAGGGAAACAAGTAGGTGTCTAAATGTTAACAACCTTCTGTGATTATCACATGTCCCTGTGCTCTTAATTACAAAGCAATTTTTCTTCTAATTAGCTTCTTGGAAGCAAGTTGTGTGGGCTAGTGGTTAGAGCATGGTCCTGAGAGTCAGAAGGACCTGGGTTCTAATCCTGGCTCTGACACTCTGCTCTACAACCTTGGTCATGTCACTTCTCTGTGCCTCAGTTCCCTCATCTATAAAATGGGGATTTAAGACTGTGAACCCCATGTGGGACAGGGATGGTGTGCAACCCGATATGCCTTTACCCACCCCAGCACTTAGTACAGTGTCTGGCACATAATAACCACTTAAATATCACAATTATTGATATTTTCATCATCACTATCTTATTCATTTAATTCCACATTGCACAGATAAGCCCCTTCTCCCCTGATACTTGTGCTTCGAAGTCCTGAATCCCTGCTCCGGTTGGATCTCCTTAGTACAGTGCTCTGCACACAGTAAGCGCTCAATAAATACGACTGAATGAATCCCCTGTCTCAGTCTGGACAGGTGACTAGTTGGGCTCAGAACAGAGACGTGTGGCCTTGGAACAAGTCTGGTTCTTAATCCGTAAGTCACGCATCCTCCCTGCCCTACTTTACAGATGGGAAAACTGAAGTTCAGGGATGTTAAGCGATTGGCCCAGGGTCACTGTGGCAAAGCCAGAGAGTGAACCCAGGTATCCTGTAACTCCCCACTGGCCACACTCAGTACCTATGTAGGAAACCTTTTCATCTCACCCACTAGGAAACATCGCAAAGTGGGAGCGAGGAACAGAGATCAAAGACCTCAGTCTCAAGGCAACCACTTCCTTCTCCCAGCTGTCAGGAGGAGCTGCTGGGCCTGGCACTGCCCTGAAAGATACCCTCTGGGCCATGAAGGAAGCTTTTGTCCGGCAGGCTAAAGCCGCCTGCCCTATTTATCTGTGATCTCCCCTGATGTCGCGGTCATTAGCAGCGAGCAGCGTGTAGTTGCCTAATTAACCAGACACCCAGGTTGGGAAGCCTGCTCAAGTCTCCACTCCTCTGTGCACTCCCAGGTGTCCTCTTACAGGTGACTCTCTTCCCGCCGCTTCTTGGAAAGGTTTGCCCATAAATACAGAGAGCTTCCCCGGGCTCTGTCATCTCCCGCACCCAGCTAGCTGCGGTGAAGGGCTGTTGGAAAGGCTCCTTCTCCTGCTTCTAGGTGGAAAGCTCTGATCCAAGTCCACTTTCTTACCTGGACACTGTAGGAAGCAAAAAGCCAGGGCCTACCGTCCTGGCGTAACGCAGGTCAGCAGATGAGCTGGCAGGAAATCAGTAGAGGTGCCCATTGCAGCGCTCTCCTCTAATTGTGCCTCGTCTCAGCGCGGATGAGAGCTGGACTCTAACTTGCTTACCTGTGCTGTGCCCTCACCTGTTTCCCCTTTAAATGGGATATTCCATCTGCTATCAAAATATGGGGGAAGGCCAGGCAGTGGGTCTAAATCAACTCCGCTGCCTCCAAGTGTTACTGATTCAGAATCCCCCCAAGATATTCTCTTAAAGGACAGAGAGGTGGAGAAGGGTTAAAGGGGCTGGCAAAGTGCAATTTCTGGAATTGGGGCAGATGCTCGGTCGAAGTCATTCCCTGTACATTTTGGGAAGGTCTCACCTAGGGCGTAGAGAGTGGAGAGACACCTGCTGCTTGCAAAACTTGCTTGGCATGCCCTCGTTCTCAGATGAAGCTATAGCCCGGCCTCAGGACTTATGTGGGGGCTGTGGCTAGTTCCTCTGTCTTCCCTTTTGCTATAATACTTGGCCTTTCTCTGCATCCTGCTTCCAGGAGTCCCAGGTGCCATGCAAACCTCCCTTCCTTCCCCCTCCCAACCTGCCTGAAGGAGGAGGAACCTCAGTCGTGCAGCCTGTTTTTCAGAGGGTTAAGCCACACATCAGTCGAGGAGCAAGCTTTGGGTGCAGATTTGGAGGCCAAACCCACAACTTCCAACTCCCAGGCTGGCACTCCGTCTGCTCGATGTCGCTGGCCAAGCCCTTTAGAGACACATGTGTGCCGAACGAGGAAGGCAGCCGCCAAAGGAGCTGGTCCCTGCTGCCTCGGCACAGTCTGAGGTTTTCCTGGCTTGGCCCAGCCCCTGGCATACTCCCTTTCCTTGCATTCCTCTCATGGAATTCCATCCCACTGATGGCAGTAACAGAGAAGCTGGTAAGGCTCCTGCAAAGGAGGCACTGACAGCCCTCGTGGATCCTCAACTCTGACACAGTCAGTGAATTGTAGTTATTGAGCACTTACTACATGCAGAACACTGTACTAAGTGCTTGGGAGAGTACAGTGTAACAATAGACACATTTCCTGACCACACTGTGCTGACAGTCTAGAGGGGGAGACAGACATTAATATAAATAAATAAATTACAGATAGGTACATAAGTTTCTAGATTGTGAGCCCGCTGTTGGGTAGGGACCGTCTCTATATGTTGCCAACTTGTACTTCCCAAGCGCTTAGTACAGTACTCTGCACACAGTAAGAGATCAATAAATACGATTGAATGAATGAAAGGGCTGTGGTGGGAGGGGGGATGTAGAAGGAACCCGTATGACATGTGTGCATCGTGCTGTGTGTGAGGCATAATGCAGATGTCTTATGCCATATTTTGCAGATGTTCCCCTGACTCTACCCACATCTCGAATCCTGTTCTCCCCACCAACACACTCCTTTGCTCCAGAATCATTGCCTTCCTCTCCCAGGTCTCTGCGTACACAGGGAATACATCAAAGCCACAGAACTCAGCAGCAAAAGCTAGGATGGAAGGCAGCTGGGCATTTAAAATGGAAATGCTGGGCCTAAAGATATTCAACATCATATCTGTATCTGACAGGAACAGATAAACTGAAAACCGGACTGCCTAGTATAAAATCAGATGGATGAATGAATGAATGAACTATTCCTGAGGGGTGGCACATTAAAGTCCATCTCCCCTGAGAACACTCCAAGAAGAAAGGGGCTGAGCTTGCAGCGGGAAGGTTTTAGGTTAGACTTTGCAATGACAGCAGAGTGAGTGACCTAAGAAGGGGAGGGAATCACCCTTTAGCCAGGGAGAAGGGAGAAAGGGTCTTAAAAAGTCTTACTGTTTGGGCTGAACCCTCCTTTCCAGTCTGTATGGTCTGAAAAGTTCCATGAGAAACTGCAGCTGAAGCTGCACACAGTAGGCATTCAGTAAATAGCATTGATTTATTGAAAATCTTTTTCTAAATCTTTAAATTAATAGACTCACTAATAGCATCACTCAGCCCTAGGGAGAGGGTGGAAGGAGTCATGCCTTGTGAAGAAGTTTTGTTATTTGTTTTTCTTAATGATACATGGTAAGCGCTTCCTATGTGCCAGTCAGTCAACTATATTGAGTGCTTACTGTGTGCAGAGCACTGTACTAAACAACTAGGAGAGGGCAAAGACTGTAAGAATTTTTTTATGGTATTTGTTAAGCGCTTACTATGTGCGAGGCTGGGGGAGATACAAGTTGATTATATTGGACACAGTCCCTGTCTTACATAAGGCTCAGAATCTTAATCTCCATTTTATAGATCAATAAAGGGCTTAATCTGGGAAGACCTCTTGGAGGAGATGTGATTTTAGGTGGGTTTGGAAGGTGGGAAGAGTGGTGGTCTGTCGGACATGAAGTGAGGGGGAGTTCCAGGCCTGAGGAAGAGTGTGGACAAGGGGAGGGTGGAGGGATAGTCAAGATTAAGGTACAGAGCGCAGGTTAGGGTTAGAGGAACAGCATACGTGGGTGGGTTCTAGAAGATCAGCTAGGTAAGATAGGAGGGAGAGAACTGATTGAGTGTTTTAAAGCTGATAGGAAGGAGTTTCTGTTTGATGAGGTGATTGGGCAACCACCGGAGGTTTTTGAGTGGGAAGACGTGGATTCATTTTTTAGAAAAATGATAGGGGCACCAGAGTGAAGTATGGCCTGAAGGGGGGAAAGACAGGAGGCAGGGAGGTCAGCGAGGAGGCTGAGGCCATTTTCAAGGCAGAAAATGAGGTCCAACTTCAATCTCTCCCACTGAAGTTTTCCACCTACCTACTTCGTGAAAAAATCAATTCAAAAATGAAAGCAACCCTAAATAGGGGGTGCTATGAAAGGATAAGCAATGACAGCTTGTCTCTCTCTCCTCCCTATTTCTGCAAGGAGGGTGAATTTCCTGCTGGGGACACTGAGGCACAGAGGCAGTCAGTCAATTGCATTTATTGAGCAATTCCAGTGTGCAGAGCACTTGGGAGAGTACAATGTGACAATGAACAGACTCAATCCTTGCCCACACCTTAGTAGTTGAGGCCTTGTAATGAAGTCAGTGAACAACTTAACAGCCTTAGACATGAGGACAAGTGTAAGCTCATTGTGGGAAAGGAATGTATCTGTTACATTGTTGTATTGAACTCTCCCAAGCACTTAATACAGTGCTCTGCACACAGTAAATATGATTGATTGATGGGTTGATTTGTTCGATGCTTTTAATTTTGATTCATCGAACTTTGATTTGATGCTTTTAGAGCAGCAGTGTGACCTAGTGGATGGAGCACAGGCCTAGGAGTCAGGAAGACCTGGGTTCTAATCCCAGCTCTGCCACTTGTCTGCTGCATGACCTTGGGCAAGTCACTTCACTTCTCTGGGCTTCAGTTACCTCATCTGTAAAATGGGGATTAAGATTGTGAGCCCATGTGGAACTGGGACTGTGTCCAACCCGATTTGCTTGTATCCACCCCAGCGCTTAGTACCATGCCTGGAACACAGTAAACACTTAACAAATACCACAATTATTATTATTTTAACTGCTACCTCTTCTCCCTCCTTCTCGGCACCCAACCTCCAGGGGGGTCCCAGATTGGAATGTCCTGCGTCTCCAAAGGGATACAACAAAGTCCAGGTTTGATCTCATAGGTTCGCTCCCCTCTCCAAGAAGATCTCGTCACTGTAGTCCCAAAGTCAAAATTTGCCAGATCCAATCCAGATCCCTTGACCTCCTTCGCTCTTTCAGGAATCTCTCTTAAAGAAAAGAGAAGAGAACCTCAAATTCCCTGGCTTAAGGGGCCATCGAATTCAGTCCCCTGCTTCTGGGCAGGATTTAGCACAGCTAGATGAGAATCTAGTCTTCTTTAAAGATCTCTAGGCAAAGTGACCAGGCAAGACCACTTTGCGCTCCTAACCTACCCCCTCACTACAGCTCACCCTCTTAGCCTTTCGCTAAAAATCTGAAGGGCTGGGGGATATATTGCCAGTGGAAATATCTGTCTACAAACCAGGTGCTATCCTGGGCCCCTGGATACAGGGGAGGCTGGACCTAAAGGGACTGAAGAAACAGATGGACAAGCAGAATGAGAAGGGGCTAAAGTGACCTCCCCTTTATTGTTCTTTATTGATCCCAGCCTTCTGTTGTGGGGAGGGCTATGGGAAGGAAGGAGAGCTCAGCATAGCCTCCACTCCTGAAGGAGGAGGAGGAGCCATTTATTATCTCCTTTGTCCTCCCAGCAGCCCTAAGAGGCAGAGGTGATTAACCCCATTTAACAAATATGGAAACCGAAGTCCAAGGCAGGTAAATTTTTCAACCAAGGTCACACAGTCCATCAACAATACTTAGAAGAGTGGGAGGCTCTGGGGTGGATCCTAAAAGACTGGAAGAGTGAAGAAACTCCCACAGTTGGTGCCTGGCTCTGACAGGCTCTCCCAGCTCCTCTCTAAGAACACATCCCCATTCCTCAACAGTCCTTCTCTGTGTCCCAGTCAGACAAGGCATCGAATTCACTCTCCCAATCTGTCCTTATCTCTCACCCAAGCCAGCTGATAAAGCCCCACTCCCAACCCCACCCTGGCAAGCAAAGGGGGAGGACCCCAGAAGAAAAGAACAGGAAATGAGCTGCAATGGCTCATCGATTCAGGTACCCTGAGCCGTTTCTACTGCTGCAGGAAACTTTCAAAAACAACCAGGGACAAAGGCCAATTAAGGCACTCAAGCAAGGGAGTCTGATGGCCTTTTCATCTGAAAAAAACACACTTTCTTCCACCCTTCTCCGCTCCTCCAACAACACATCCCCACCAGAAAAACCGAGGCTCTGAGAGATTGTGTTTCTTGCCCAAAGTCACATAGCACATTAACAGCAGAACTAGAATTAGACTAGAAATAGCCACTGCTGCCTCCACTTAGCCAATCCCTCTTGGGGTTTGCTATTCACCATTTCACTTGGCAATCAATCAATCAGTGGTGTTTACTGAGCATTTACTGTGTGCAGACCACTGTACTAAGCCCTTGGGAGAATTCAATAGAGTTAGTAGACCCAATCCCTTCCTCAAAGAGCTCATTCCGTTTACTAGTGGGAAGGAGAGAGGTATAAGGCACCATGAGGAGAAGCAGGGATTTCTGGGTCAATAGGCTATTGAAGGGGAAATCGGTGTCATCAACGGGTGGCAGGAATTGGGGGGGGTCACCCCTGGCACCAGTGCAAGGAGCAACTCTCCCTCTTCCTGAAACCAGAGGCAACAAAACCTGGTCTCCATGGCCCTTCCGCTCTAAGAAGAGACACACTAGTGCCACAGCCTGTCTCAGCACTTAAATAGAATTTAGGGCTTGGACTCAGGTGAATTTAGGTCTAAACAAATGTTCCCAAGTGGCAGCTGGAAACAGTGGCTAGGGCCCTCACCCCTCTACTTCCCACCAGCTGAAAGTGATCGCCTCAGAATCAAGAGCCTGTGAGTTCCCCAAGTCCCGCCCAGCCGGTTTTTCGACAGGAAAACATGGGTCTGTGGATTTGACTGTAGAGTGGGAGAATCTTATAGGCCTCTCATCTGGTCCCTGGGGTGTGGGAGCAGAGGACAGGCAGGAACAGTGTAGCCTCCCTTTGGGGAGTGGGGAGGAGAAGTTTGGAAAGAAGGGCCCCTGGTCATCTCCATCTGGAGCAGACCTCATCGCACAGTAAGGAGGTGGGAAGACCATCAGGCTCATTCTGCAGTTATAGGAAGAGTGCATGGTTGAGTCACCTCTGCCTAGCCATTGGGCAGATTTCCATGATGCTGGAAAGAGCCTGGGCTTGGGAGTCAGAGGTCATGGGTTCTAATCCCGGCTCCGCCACTTGTCAGCTGTGTGACTTTGGTCCAGTCACTTCACTCCTCTGGGCCTCAGTTCCCTCATCTGTAAAATGGGGATGAAGACTGTGGGTCCCCTGTGGGGCAACCTGATCACCTTGTATCCCCCCCAGCGCTTAGAACAGTGCTTTGCACATAGTAAGCACTTAACAAATACCATCATTATTATTATTACTACTGGGCTGAGCTTTGGGGGAGGGGAAGTAGGTGAAACTTCTTGTGGAGGAGAGTATTATATCAATCAATCAACCAGCTAATCATATTTGTTGAGCGTTTATGTGTGCAGAGCACTGAACTAAACTCTTGGGAGGGTAAATATAATGATTTAATAATTATGGCATCTATTAAGTGCTTACTATGTGACAAGCACTGTTCTAAGAGTTGAGACATGTTCCCAGCCCACAACAAACTTACACTCTACAGAGTGAGACAGACATTAATATAAACAAATAAATTATGGATATGTACATAAGTGCTGCGGGGCTGAGGGGAGGTGAATAAAGGGAGAAAATCAGGGTAAAACAGAATGGAGTGGGAGAAAAGGATGGGGGGCCTAGTCAGGGAAGGTCTCTTGGAGGAGACATACTCTCCCGACCACTTAGTACAGTGCTCTACACACAGTAAGTGCTCAGTAAATACCACTGATTGATTGGGGCTTCTGGGGACTGCAAAAGGTCAGTAGAGAAGGGTTAAGGACTTTGGTACTCAACACAGTTGCTTCCGGCTATCCGTAATTTATTTTAGTGTCTGTCTCCCGGACAAAATTGTAAACTCCTTGAAGGCAGCGACCCAGTCTACTACTCAACAGCACTCTCTCAAATTCTTAGTATAGTGCTCTGCATGGAGTAAGCTCAATAAATACTGCTGGTCAATTGGAAGGGGCAGCCCGATGTGACTGTTTTTCCCCCTTGAGAATATTAGGACCACCCTATGAACCACTAAACACCTGCTCCAACATCCTTGGGGTAATCCGATGCTGAACATCCCAGGAGAAACAGCCTCCTTGGGGCTGGGGTCTTTCTCCAGGCTTGATTCACTCCCACCCACAACCCAGAGAGGGAATGCCCTCTGTGACCCAGATGGGAGCTGGAAAACAGAAAATAACACAGTCTGGGGTGGTGCAGCCTCTGAATGACCTAAAATTCCACCCTAGAACTCCATAAATCCTTTCTGATCCCTGCTGAAAAAAGGCAACAAATCCACCCACTCGGCTGGGCACGTGCCAATCAGAGGGCCCTGCCATTCGGGCTAACCCAGTATATCTTGTGGCTCCTCCTCTGAGCCAAGAAAAGTCAAGGCCAGGTGACTTTGTTGCCCTCTAAGTAGGCAAGCTTTTTGCGAGGCTCAAAGTGGGACAGAACGGGTTGGCCACAGAGGAAATTATACCTGACGCCATTTGGAAGGTCTGCAAAAACTCATGGGAAGAAGCCCGACAGTAGGAGCAGGGTAAGCTTACTGATTAGGAGCAAGAAATCTCTTGTATTGTACTCTCCCAAGTGTTTACTTCAGTGTGCTGCACAAAGGAAGCACTCAATAACTGCAATTGATCTATTGGGGATTTTAGTCCAATTTCAACCTTTAATTTGCTCTACATCCTTGGGCAAATCAACTAAACTTTCTGGGACTCGCTTTTCCTCTCTGTAAAATGGGGATCACGAGACAGTGGGAGAAATGGGGAAGATGGGAAAATGATGACGTTATTCAGTGGACATTTTCCTCTCTGTAAAATGGGGATCATTAGATAATGGGAGAAATGGGGAAGATGGGAAAATGATGGGGTTATTTGGTGGACTGAGGGAAACCGATTGCTGATGTAAGGGGGTGGAACTCCCCTGCTATGACTTCTCCATGCTCTGGTGGCTCATGAATTGGGAGGGGGTTGGGGGGAGGACAAGGGGGCCAGGCTCCAGAGGCCTCAACGCTCACACTCTCTGGTTTTCACATCCAGCAGACCCACCTTGCTGTCCTAAAAATAGCCCCTGTCCTGATACGGCAGGACAGGCGAAAGCAGAGTGCTTCAGAAAGGTGAGAGGAGGTAAAGTCCAGGGCCCAGCCAGCCGAGCCTTACAGGTCTCTGAGAACACCCAGAGGAGAAGCATATTCCAAGATTTGGCTCCTCAAATCCTAAAACTGGAAAGGTTCTGAAGAAGAAGAGCAGCAGCATAGCCTAGTGGACTTGGGAGTCACAAGGATCTGGATTCTAATCCTGACTCTGCCACTGGTCTGCTGTGTGACCTTGGCAAGTCACTTTACTTCTCTGTGCCTCAGTTACCTCATCTGTAAAACGGGGATTAAGACGATGGGGCGCCAGGTGGGACCTTGACTGTGTCCAATTTGATTAGCTTGTATCTACCCCAGCACTTAGTACAGTGCTTGGTGTGTAGTAAGCGCTTAACTAATACCACAATTAATGTCCCAGGGTCTATTCCAGGCCTCTAGGCAAGGTGAATGCCGAGAGAGAGGATGCTGAGCCATCTAGGAAGACTGTCGAGATGCCGTAGCACTGGAGAAAACCGGCATGTGAGATTATTAAAACTGGCTAGAGAAGCCCCAAGTCACTGGGCTGAATAATGATCATTGGCCCATTTGAGAACCTGTCAGATCCTGGAAGCTAGTTGTTCTTAGCCACTTCAGCACAACCCTAGAAGCACTGCAAGCAGTGTGGCCTAGTGGATAGAGCCCAGGCCTGGGAGTCTAATCCTGGCTCCACCACATGTCTGCTGTGTGACCTTGGGCAAGCCACTTCACTCCTCTCTGCCTCAGTTATCTCATCTTTAAAATGGGGATTAAGACTGTGAGTCTCATGCAGGACAGGGACTGAGTTCAAACTGACAACTTTGTACCTATGCCAATGCTTAGTACAGTGCCTGGCACATAGTAAGTGCTTAATTAATACCATTAAAATACCACAAAACCCTCTCCTCCCCTTCCCCCATCTACACTCACCTTTACACTTATTTTTATTCTCTATTGCTTTATTTTCTACTCCAGCCCTCTATATTGTAAACTCTTTGTGGACAGGGAACTCTGTTATACTGTACTCTCCCAGGTGATCAGTACAAGCAGTGTGGTTCAATGGGCAGAGCACAGGCTTGGGAGTCAGAGGTCATGGGTTCAAATCCCGGCTCCGCCAATTGTCGGCTGTGTGACTTTGGGCAAGTCACTTCACTATTCTGGGCCTCAGTTACCTCATCTGTAAAATGGGGATTAAGACTGTGAGCCCCCGTGGGACAACCGGATCACCTTGTAACCTCCCCAGCGTTTAGAACAGTGCTTTGCACATAGTAAATGCTTACTAAATGCCATCATTATTATTATTATTATTATGGTGCTCTGCATACAGTAAGTGCTCAGTAAATGCAATTGATATTGCTTTCTCCTGGCTGTAATTTATTCTAGTGTCTGTCTCCCCAGCTATTTGATTAGCTCCTTGAGGGAAGGAATCTTGACTATTAATTCTATTGGATTCTTCCAAGAGCTTAGTACAACACTCCCTAGAAAATAAACTCACCATAGCTCAGTTTTCTCATCTGGAAAATGGGGATAAAGTATCTGCTCCCCCTCCATCTTAGGCTAAGTCCCAGAGCAATTATCTGATCTAATTATCCTACAACTACTCCATTACCTAGCCCAGTGCTTGGCACTTGGAAAATGCTTAATAAATATCACTGTTATAATAATTATTAAATACTATGGATTGATTTGGGACTATTTAAAAGATCAGGTATCCAAATTCATAAGAGTCCCTTTCCACTGCGGTTGGGGGAGATAATTTTTTTTCTTTTTTCTTTGTTATCTGGCACACTAAGAACGTGTCTTTGTCCCTGTAAGAAAATTGGAAGCCTACAGGCAGGTGGAGAAGACATGGAAGTGATTTTGACCAGAAAAAATAAGAAACCTCTTCTAGCCCACAGCACCAGGGCCACCCTAAGTGCAGAGCCTTAAAAGGAGCAGGGCCTCTTATCATCCATTTCGCTTCAGTGACTTTCCTGGTGATCGGGATTTTGAACATCATTGCCTTCAAATTCAATTCTGAACTCCCACATTTGTCTTTGGAAATGTGTAGCAACTGAGGACAATTTGTGTTTCTATGTTCAATGGAAACCCTTGTGAATCTTTCGCAGTACTATTTATTCAACATCTTTCAAGTTGAAAAAACAAGTGATTTAATAGTGCCAAGCCGATTCATTGCACTGAGGAGGAGGAGAGCTTTCCTAGCGGGAATTTAGGGAGGGATGGCAGAGTAATGTTTAAGGAGTGGAGCTGCTTTTTGCTGAATTCTCCTGCCACTCCCTGCTTTCCTCCCCCAGACTAAGCTCCCCCTGCCCTCTAGACTAGAAACTCACTGTGTGTAGGGAATGTTTCTATTAACTCTGTAGTATTGTATCCTCCCAAGCACAGTGCTCAGCACACAGTAATTGTTCAATAATATCATTGATTGATTGATGGCAGAGCACTGAACTAAGTGCTTAGGAGAGTACAGTACTTTAGAGTTGGAAGGTATGCTCTAGAGCACTAGACTGCAAGCCGCTCGACAGCAACTCTTTTATACTCTGCTTAGTACAGTGTTCTGCACACACTAGACTCTCAATAAATACCACTGATTGACTTATGGATTGACTGGACCCTGGAGAGCTACTCTGGGATGGAAGGTGGGGTCTGTGGCTTGCTTTCCGGAATTAAGGACAGCAGACAGGAAAGGAACTGTAAATAGGATAAAGGGAGAGCTATCTGGTGACTAAAGCCTTTATGGTCCAGGGTGGGGCCAGCAGCTACATCCTGGCGCCAACTGGGAGCAACAGAACCACTTTATTTTTTTTAATGGTATTTGTCAAGCTCTTACTATGTGCCAGGTACTGTTCTAAGTGCTGGGGTAGTTACAAGGTCATCAGGTTGGACACAGTCCATGTCCCACATGGGGATCACAGTCGTAATCCCCATTTTGCAGATGAGGGAATTGAGGCACAAAGAAGTTAAGTGACTTGCCCACAGAGCAGGCAAGCGGTGGAGCCGGGACTAGAACCCAGGTCCTTCTGACTCTCAGGCTCTTGCTGTTTACATTGTTCCTCCCCCGCTACTCTGGGGCCCTGGCCAAGTGCAGGGTCAAGGAACTCAAGCAGGGGCTAGGAGAAAATGGGAGGAGCGAGTAGTAGAGGAAGAATGGGCAGCGAGAACCCCTCCAGTGGGCTGGAAGCAGGGAGCGATGCCCCATTTGCAATGGATAGATAAGCTGGGGGAATGATGGGAGTAGGGAAGCCTGGGGATGGGGGTGGGAGCGGTCTCTAACAGCAGGTGTCTTCCTGGGGGATGGGAGTCCTCCATTGCTTTTGGCCCTGGACAGATCCCTTCACCTGTCTGAGCCTCACTCTCCCCATCCAGGAAGCCAGGAGAATCATCCCTGGCCCTGCTTGACTCAGAGAGAGATTTGAGGATAAGGAAGAAGCTTAAACTCTCCAGATGAGAGGGATGAGCAAGGGAGGAGGCTACCTCAGTACCGGCCATCAGAGGGGCTGGCCGGAGGCAGCAGCCATTGAAGAATGGGAATCGCCACCTGCGTCAAGAAGGATGCGTCAAAAAGGATGAGTTCTGGAGCTGTGCTGGGGGTGGGGGCAGCCAGAAGGGCCTCTCAGAAAAACACTCCAAGTTCGGGGGCTTGGGCGGACATCAATGCTTCACATTGTGTGTCCGAAGTTGGGCGTGTAGGGTCACCTGGTTGGGGTGACATGTTTCTGAAGCCATCCCAGATACGGAAGTGCAGGGGATGGCTCTTCCCAGTTCTGGGTCAGTCCATTCCCTTCCCTGGGAAAGGGGAGGTGGCCTGGGCCTCCTCTCTGTCTGGGAGGAGGAAGGAGAGTTCTCTGCTAAGTGCTTCACCCTAGCCCAGTGAGAATGGGACTGCAGGGCATTGCCAGCACCAGTGAGTTCTGTGCTGGCGGGCAGTGAGAATGAGTGTCTCACCTTAGTTTATGTAACACCCGGGGACGCTAACTAGGTTTGAAGGGCAGGGGAAGGGAGGGCCACCCCAGGGATCCACACATGAATACTCCTGTTGCAGCTAGAGAAACCAATTGGTGCAAAATGAGATCTTTGTCCTGGAAAATATTCAATTCCCCAAATGGTAAGGGTGTCCCTGAAGAGGGTGCCGAACACCTAGACTCTAATCCCTGCTCTGTGACTTTGGGCAAGTCACTTAACCTCTTTGAGCCACCATTTCTCCCACTGAGCTATTCAGCATCTCATCCCATCGCTCTATTTGAATGTGTTGGGAAGACGGTTTGAATCCACCCGTGAAATTGCAAATCTGCTGCATGCCACTGGGAATCAAATCAAGTTTGGGATGCCCCCTCCACCTCCGTTGTTCTCCCTTCAGGTGAGACGTTTCCAAGCCTCGCTTAGAAGGAGGCAACGTCTCTAGCCATAGCACGGTCAGCTCGCTCCTCCTCTGCTTTGAGGCTTTTCCTCAGCCATTTAGTCCCAAACTGGGAACTCCCTGAGCCCGTGGAGGGTGGAGAGAGGGGAGTGCCAAGACAAGCTATGTGTCGTCCAGGGCTGCTACGTCTCAGTGGGGATCTGTCGAGGTAGCTGAAGCTGGCAGGAGGACCAGCCCCTGGGCCGATGAGCGGGGTGGCACCCAGCTTGCCCACCTGCTCCACCCGGTTTCCCTCTCCCCTCTGGAATGATGAAGCCCGGGGCACGATCCTGCCTCTCCGCCAGGAAATCCACTTAATTTCCTCTAAGCTGCTTTACAGAGCTCCTAACGTGTTTGGTCCTGCTTGGTCGAATTTCTCCAAGGCCCAAGGCAGCCAAAGCCTCTGACCCGGGGCTCTACCAGCTGACCCGGAGCTCGGCCTAGGGACGTCTAGGTGCCGGTTGTCTGCAGCCAGCAGAGACAGGTGGGCCAGATAACCATTCACTCGTCCTTTCTCTTTAAAACTATCCTCCCTATAGCCTCCTCCCAGTGAGAGGAATGGAGGCGGTCAAATAAAAAGTCAGACTGGAGCTATTTCTCCCTTTGCCCCACTAAGAAGGGGAATAATTGCAGCACGGGGTTTGGGCTTTGAGTCCAAGAATCAATCCATCATATTTATTGAGCACTTACTGTGTGCAGAGCACTGTACCAAGCAATTAGGAGGGTACAATATAACAGAATTAGTAGACACATTCCCTGCCCATAACAAAAGATATTCTTGACTCTTCCAGGGCACAGCTTATTCATGGGGAAGAACTAGAAGTTTTGCTAACCCCATTCTGCTCAGCCGGTGCCCCTGCCTTGCCCAGGTGCCAGGCCCCAGCATTCACATAGCACTTAGGGCCAGCCCTTTACTGGGCAGCTCTCTATGTGGATGTTCACAGAAGTGCTTTTGAAATACCACCCTCCCCGAGACACCTGTTTAATCATCAACACCCTCAACATCCCCTCGTGACCCTTTCCTATTCAGGGTAAAGCCATAGGCCCTTGGCGAAGAATGGAAGTGGGAGAGATGGAGAGCGAGAGAGATCTGGGGAGGAGGGATAGTGAGAGGGAGAATAACTGTGTGGATGAGAGAGACAGAACAATCAGAAAGCCTAGCAGGAACCAGTGTGGTATATGGGAGATCCAGGGGAGATTACGGCTGAGAAACCACCAGACTGAGCACCTGTTTCTCTTTCCTACTTTCTAGGACACTCGCTTTTCCTTCCATTTCTTACTCTTCCCTCAGAGGCCCATAAACTCAAGCCCCAGCCCAGGCTCAGAGCAACAGCGGTAGCTCATGGGCAAGAAGATGGGAGCAAGGTAAAACTGAATTGTTCTGTTAGAATGCAGCAGGGAGAAGGGTGATCTGCCTACTCTAGCCCTTCAGAGAGGACAGTGTCCAGTAACTCTGGTTCTTTGTTTTTTATGGTATTTCTTAAGCACTTACTATGTACCAGGCACTGTACTAAGTGCTGGGGTTGATACAAGATAATGAGTTTGGACACAATCTTCACCCCCATTTTCCAGATGAGGTAACTGAGGCCCAGAAAAGTGAAGTGACTTGTCCAAGGTCACCCAAGCAGAACAGTGGTGCAGCTGAGATTACAACGCAGATCCTCGGACTTCCAGACCATGCTCTTATGCTGCTTCCCTGCTCCTGCTTTTCCCTCCATGCCCTTCCCACTGCTTCTCCCCATCCAGCATCGACAGCTCTGGCCAGGCTTTTTGTGTCTCTCTTCCCTACCTTGCCGCTGGCTCAGCAGCTTCTAGAGGCAGATCCGAGAAGGTCTTCCTGGTGCATAGCACCTTAGTGGCTTTTCACAGATATGCAAGCACATTTTTATATTTAATATTTAGAGAAGCAGTGTGGCCTAATGAAAAGAGGACTGGCCTGGGAGTGTGAAGCCCTGGGTTCTAATCCCATCTCTGCCATGTACCTGCTGTGAGATTTTAGGCAAGTCACTTAACTTTTCTGTGCATTGGGTCACTCATTGGCAAAATAGGGGTCCAATAGCTGTGCTCCCTCCTGCTTAGACTGTGAGCCCCATGTGGGACCAGATGAGCAGAGAAGCAGCGTGGCTCAGTGGAAAGAGCCAGGGCTTTGGAGTCAGTGGTCATGGGTTCAAATCCTGGCTCCGCCAGTTGTCAGCTGTGTGACTTTGGGCAAATCACTTCACTTCTCTGCGCCTCAGTTACCTCATCTGTAAAATGGGGATTGACTGTGAGCCCCCTGTGGGACAACCTGATCACCTTGTAACCTCTCCAGTGCTTAGAACAGTGCTTTGCACATAGTAAATGCTTAATAAATGCCATTATTATTATTGTCTTGTACTTACCCAGCACTTACAGTGCTCGGCACATAACAAATACCACAGTTATTATTACTTGCAACTGCCCAGTTCAGTCTGCCATTCTGGACTCTCTGGACAGAGGTCAGTGCCTTGGAGAGCTTCAGGCTTCAAAACCAGTCTGCTCTGCATTGACTAGGTCACCTTGACCAGGCTTAATCTTTCTGGGCCTCTGCAAGGTAGAAATCAGAGTTTTGGCACCTTCCCGCCTCCTGGCCATAATGGGGAGAAGGATCAGGTCTAAGTGGGGTTTTGAGCTCCTTAATGACCGACACTGGAGACTCCCCAGAGAAAGTGATACACTAAGATTCAAGAGCTGCCTTCAGAAAACCCAGTGTCAGAATTCATGTCCTTGCAGCTCAGACACCAGGCCCAGGAAAGGGCTGGAGGATGGAAGAAAAGGACGTAAAGTCCCAGAGTCCTCAATTCATTCATTCATTCAAGCTAGAAACCTAGTCCAAATCCCCATCCCCGGGCCAGTGAAAGCCTAAACCATCCTGGGCAGCTACTATTATGGTATTTGTTAAGCACTTACTATGTGTCAAGCACTGTTCTAAGTACTGGAGCAAAGACAATGCAAACAGATTGCATTGTCAATCAAGCGTTTAGTTCAGTGCTCAAGTTGTTAGTGCAGTGCCCTGCACACACTAGGCACTCAGTAAATCTGATAGATTGATTGATTAGACCCAACCTTGTTCCACATGGAACTTACAGTCCATACAATAGAATTAGTAGTCAAGATTCCTTCCCTCAAGGAGCTAATCAAATAGCTGGGGAGACAGACACTAGAATAAATTACAGCCAGGAGAAAGCAATATCAATTGTATTTACTGAGCACTTACTGTATGCAGAGCACTGTAATAATAATAATAATGATGGCATTTATTAAGCGCTTACTATGCGCAAAGCACTGTTCTAAACGCTGGGGAGGTTACAAGGTGATCAGGTTGTCCCATGGCGGGCTCACAGTCTTAATCCCCATTTTACAGATGAGGAGACAGGTGTCTATTCTCCATTTGAAGATCCCCATAGACGAGGTGTCCTCAACCTTCTTCCACTGCCTGATTAACATCTGAAGCATTAGCCTTGTGGGAAGAGCACAGATCTGGGAATCAGAGGACCTGGGTTCTAATACCAGTTCTGCCAATTGCCTGCAGTGTGACCCTGGGCAAGTCACTTCACTTCTCTCTACCTGTTTCTTCATCTGGAAAATGGGGATTGGATACCTGTTCTCCCTCCTACTTAGACTGTGAGCCCCATGTGGGAACTGTGTCCAATCTGATTAACTTGTATCTACCCCAGCGCATGACAAATACAAAGCATTTCATTCACTCAATCGTATATATTGAGCACTTACTGTGCACAGAGCACTGTACTAAGCACTTGGAAAATACACGAATACCAAAAAAAGAAGAAGAAGAAGGATCTAATCCCTCTTTCCCGAGTCTCTCTCGTTTTAGTTGTAAGACTGCTTCCTTTGGGTCAATCCCCTGTGGACCTGGAGAGCAATTGGTTCCTTCAAACCCTTCTCAGAAAACCTTCAAAGACACTGGAACTGTGGGAGCAGCTTTCAAGAAGCCAAAGACCCTCACTCTGGAATCAGAGGCTGTTACTTTGTTCAATTCTTTTTTTCTTCTTCGCAGAGGGGGTGTTCTTAAAGAACAGCTCCCAGTGCCCCGAGCAATGCCAAGGAGGGGCAGGGCCCCCATGTCAGCAACATACTCAGGTGTGGGCAGAGCTGCCCTCTGAGGCAGGCCCTAATTTTTCCTGACAGCCCATCCTTATGAATTCATCAGTTTCCTGTTCACTGGCTTGGGGCCTTCCTGAACTCCAACCAACTATCGGATCTCCTCAGATTCATTTTTCAAAATCTTTCAGGGGCAAAAATGATATGGCTCCAAACCATACATCTACATTCCCTCAATCCCCTCCACTCCCTCCTGCTGCTCCCAGCTCCCTCAGTTCAGAGACCTCCACAGTCCTCCCCCAGCCAACAAGCCCAGAGTTTCCTCTGTCCCTTGGACAAACTGCTTCAGGCCCTGCTGCCTAATTTTGTTCAGGTACCAAGTCCTTGGAGCTCGCTTTACTGCCACATGAAAGAACGGGGACCAAGGTCTGAGGAATTCCAGGGATTCTACTATTAATTTTTTTATGGTATTTGTTAAGTGCTTATTTATGCACAGTGCCTGGCATATAGTAAGTACTCAACAAACACCACTGCATTTAGAGCTGGAGTTGATAAAAGATAATTGGGTTGGACACAGTCCCTGTTCCACATTCACAGATGAAGTAACTGAGGCCCAGAGAAGTTAAATGAGAGCCAGGGCTTTGGAGTCAGAGGTCAGGGGTTCAAATCCTGGCTCCGCCAATTGTCAGCGGTGTGACTTTGGACAAATCACTTAACTTCTCTGTGCCTCAGTTACCTCATCTGGAAAATGGGGATTAAGACTGTGAGCCCCCCGTAGGACAACCTGATCACCTTGTAACCTCCCCAGCGCTTAGAACAGTGCTTTGCACATAGTAAGCGCTTAATAAATGCCATCAAAAAAAAAAAAAGATTTGTCCAAAGTCATGCAGCATACAGGTGGCAGATCTGGGATTAGAACCCAGGTCCTCTGACTGCCAGTCCCATGCTCCTTCTACTAGGCCATGCTGCTTCTCATTTTTATCTTGTATTTATCCCAGAGCTGAGTACAGTACATGATACATATTTAGCACTGAACAAACACAAGTATCAAGTCCCAACAGTGCTCCAGATCAACCATTCATTCTCCATCACTCAATGCCAGCTTCCAGGCAGTCAGACAGTCACATTTATTGAGCACTTACTGTGTCTAGAAGACTGTACTAAAACTTGGGAGAGGACAATATAACAATATAACAGACATATTCCCTGCCCACAGTGAGTTTATAGTCTAGAGCTCTGTAGAAGAGAGCTCTGGGAGAAGCAGCTTGGCTTAGTGGAAAGAGCATGGGCTTGGAGTCAGAGGTCATGGGTTCAAATCTCTGCTCCGCCAATTGTCAGCTGTGTGACTTTGGGCAAGTCACTTAACTTCTCTGTGCCTCAGTTACCTCATCTGTAAAATGGGGATTAAGACTGTGAGCCCCCCGTGGGACAACTTGATCACCTTGTAACCTCCCCAGTAGTAAGCGCTTACAAGTGCCATCATCATTATTACTATTATTTAATCCTGCCTATGTCACTTGTCACCTGTGTGCCTTTGGGCAAGTCACTTAACTTCTCTGTGCCTCAGTTACCTCATCCATAAAGTGGGGATTAAGACTGCGAGCCCCACGTAGGACAACCTGATTACCTTGTATCTACTCCAGCTCTTAGAACAGTGCTTGGCACATAGTGTGTGCTTAACAAATACCATCATTATTATTTTATTAGAGGGGGGAATTCTACTGGCAGCAATGCAGGGGGAGAGAAAATTTTCCTTCAGGAGACCCAGCTTCAGGCCAAAGCAGGCCAAGCCAACTGAGGCTTGGTTATAAACAGATCACTAGACCCTGTGGTGATAACTGCTGGGCTGAGGGACAGTCATCCAGAGAATCTGGTTTTCTACCTCTCTAGAGAGAGAGGAACGAATGTAACCTAGTGGGAAGAGCCCAGGCTTCAGAGTCAGAGGACCTGGGTTCTACTCCTGGCTCTGCCATATCTCTGCTTTGTAACCTTGTGCAAATCACTTTAACTTCTCTGTGCCATAGGTACCTCATCTATCAAATAGGTACCTCTTCCTTCCAATCTAGTTTGTGAGACCCATGTGGGACAAGGACTGTGTCCAACTTCATCATCATCATCATCAATCATATTTATTGAGCACTTACTATGTGCAGAGCACTGTACTAAGCGCTTGGGAAGTACAAATTGGCAACATATAGAGACAGTCCCTTGATTATCTTGTTTCTACAGTACAGTGTCTGGCCCATAGTAAGTGCTTAACAAGTTCCATATTTTAAAAAGTCTCTCCTGGCTGAATACCAAAGCCAATTATGTGGGGAGAAGAATCAAAAGGGCTGGGGCTCTCATAGAGGAAATGCTTTTTCCCCAGAGGAGGATTCCTGGGTCAGGCAGGAAGCAAAATCTTCCAGCACCTAGTTTGGCCTTTCCCCTTCTACAGGCCTCCCTAGGTAAATCCTGCAGGCCTCACTTGGGGAGCAGGAAAACCTGTTCTTGGGATTCTCCAGGGGTCTGGGACAGAGAAATCCATCTCCCGGGAAAAGACCATCTGGAGCCAAGTGGGAAATCGGGGCCCCGTGGGAAAGTCGGAGAGGAGAGGGGGACACCCAGTGCCAGCTGCCACCCAACATAACTCTGGCTCCACCCTGGGTAAACGTGTGGATTCCCCTGACCCAGACTTTACCAAGGGGGTCTTGCTAGCCACTGGGATCCCTGACCCCAACCACCGGAGATTCAGACTTGCAGAGCACACAGGAGAGAGATCCAGGGGGCAGAGATCACTCAAGGAGGAGAGAGAACAAGGACCTAGAGAGCTATGGAAGAATAAGAGAGAAGACAGAAGAGGAAGAGGAAGTCAAGGAGAAGCAGCATGGCCTACTGGAAAGAGCATCAGCCTGGGAGGCGGAGGACCTGGGTTCTAATCCTGGCTCTGCCAAATGCTTGCTATGTGACCTAGTGCAAGTCACTTCAGTTCTCTGTGCCTCAGTTCTCCTCTTCTTCTTCCTACTTGGACTGTGAGCCCTATGCGGGACAGGGACTGTGTCCAACCTAATTAACTTGCATCTATCCCAGGGCTTAGAACAGTGTCTGACACATAGTAAGAAGCACTTTCATTCTCAGTCTGCTTTATGGACTCCTCCTCCCCCTCCCATCCCCTTACTGTAGGGGTTCCTCAAGGGTCAGTTCTTGGTCCCCTTCTATTCTCCATCTATACTCAATCCCTTGGTGAACTCATTCACTCCCATGGCTTCAACTATCATCTCTATGCTGATGACACCCAAATCTACATCTCCACCCCTGTTCTCTCTCCCTCCCTCCAGGCTTGTACCTCCTCCTACCTTAAGGACATCTCTATCAGGATGTCTGCCCCGCCATCTAAAACTCAACATGTCCAAGACTGAGCTCATTATCCTCCCTCTCAAACCGTATCCTCTCCCTGACTTCCCTGTCACTGTAGATGGCATTACAATCCTTCCCGTCTCACAAGCCCGTCACCTTTGACTCCGCTCTCTCATTCACCCCACACAGCCAATCTGTCACCAAAACCTGCCAGTCTCACCTCCACAACATCGCCAAGATCCACCCTTTCCTCTCCATCCAAACCATTACCTTGTTGGTTCAATCTCTCATCCTATCCCGACTGGATTACTGCATCAGCCTCCTTTCTGATCTTTCATCCACCTGTCTCTCCCCTCTTCAGTCTGTACTTCACTCTGCTGCCCAGATTATCTCTGTACAGAAACGCTCTGGGCATGCCACTCCCCTCCTCAAAAATCTCCAGTGGCTGCCTGTCAACCTACATATCAAGCAAAAACTCCTCACTCTCGGCTTCAAGGCTGTCCATCACCTCGCCCCCTCCTACC
The DNA here is from genome assembly GCF_015852505.1 of Tachyglossus aculeatus. Lineage (NCBI taxonomy): Eukaryota > Metazoa > Chordata > Mammalia > Monotremata > Tachyglossidae > Tachyglossus > Tachyglossus aculeatus. Next base: position 26,749,060 of record NC_052072.1, on the reverse strand, counting down.
TCACCTCCCTTCTCTCCTACAGCCCAGTCCGCACCCTCCGCTCCTCTGCCGCTAACCTCCTCATCGTGCCTCATTCTCACCTGTCCCGTTGTCGACCCCTGGCCCACATCCTACCTCTGGCCTGGAATGCCCTCCCTCCACACATCCACCAAACTAGCTCTCTTCTTCCTTCAAAGCCCTACTGAGAGCTCACCTCCTCTAGGAGGCCTTCTCAGGCTGAGCCTCCCTTTTTCTTCTCCTCCACCTCCCTTCCCCACCCCACCCCCCCTGCCCCCGCCCTCCCCCCTTCCCCTCCCCACAGCACTGGTGTATATTTGTACATGTTTATTACTCTATTTTATTAATGATGTGTATATAGCTATAATTCTATTTATTCTGATGGTATTGAAACCTGTCTACTTGTTTTGTTTTGTTGTCTGTCTCCCCCTTCTAGACTGTGAGCCTGTTGTTGGGTAGGGACCATCTCTACATGTTGCCAATTTGTACTTCCCAAGTGCTTAGTATAGTGCTCTGCCCACAGTAAGCACTCAATAAATATGATTGAATGAATGAATGAATGAACACTTAAAAAATACCAAAAAAAGTAGGGGCTTGGAGGTATATTGGGTAAATCCAAGAGGGAGGCAAAGAATGGAGACACTATTCAGAGAGAAATACAAAAGGAAAGAAACAAAAATCAATCAATCAATCAATCGTATTTATTTAGCACTTACTGTGTGCAGAGCACTGTACTAAGCGCTTGGGAAGTACAAGTTGGCAACATATAGAGATGGTCCCTACCTAACAGTGGGCTCACAGTCTAGAAGCGGGGATCACAGTCTAGAAGGGGGCAATACCAAGAGGAGAAACAGAGACAAAAAGACAGGGGAGGAGAGGAAAACATATGTTAAAAACTGGGACCCAGAGACAGAAATAGAGAACCAGAGGGACAGAATCAGAATGCAGGCCTAGAGGGAAAGAGAAAAAGAGGGAGGGAGAAAGGGAGGGAAGGGAAGAGAGAGAGAAGGAAAAAAGGAGAAAGGGAAAGATAGTAGGAAGGAGGGAAAAGGAGAGAGGAGAAAGGTGAGAGGGGAAAGGAGAGAGGAAAGAAAGCGAATGTACCCACTGGAGTGGGAGTGAGAGCCTGTCTGTCTCTTGTAGGACCAAGGAAGCAGGGGAACACCCAGCCAAGCAGCCAGCAGGAAGTTGTCGTCATCGTCCTTCTCCCCCCAAGTCTCCCATCTGGTCTCGCCGTCGGGCCTCCCTCCTCCAGTCTCCCCAAGCACCTAGAGCTCAGAGGCACCCAGAAGCAGCTCTCTTACCAGGCAGGGCAGGTACAGGCAGCCCGCTTGGCTCAGCGGGCAAACCTCACACTGGGATTAATCCTTTCCTGCTGTACGGCAGGCTCCAGGCGGGAGACAAGTGTAATCCACCTGCCTCCTGGGAGCCGGCGGGAAGGGTGTATGTACCAGAAAGAGGGGAGGGCACAGGAACCAGCCAATCAGAAGAACTCAGCTGTTTCCTCCTGTCCCTCCTACCCCAGTTGCAGAGGCCCAGAGTCCAGAGGGTTAACACAATCTTTAACCTGGCTGGAGTTTGTTCTCCCTCCATATTCATGTACATGGCAGACAGTCACAAGGCCAGTAAAGGCAGCTTGGACGCCCCGGGCCCTGTCCGGCAACTCCCACACGTGGGCTCCCGAGCCGTGAGGCCTCTGGTCTCCGAGTCTAATGGCCTAATGAATGGGGGCCCTCCAGGAGAGCAAGGTATAGAGAGTCACTCTGGCCTTTCTCTGGGTGACCTTGCGCCGGTCATTTAACCTCTCTATTTCATTCTCTGTTCAATGGAGAGGTTGGGAGAATAAATGTATGTAGAAAAACTGTAACAATGCAGGTATATTAGAAACGGGGGACTCTGGCCTGTGCTGTGAGTCAGCTGAAGAGGATGCTGTTTCACTCGGCGATAAGTAAATTGAGGGATTTTCCGAGAAACAGGCCGAACCCCGGATATAGGGCCCAGAACAGTGGGAACCCCTTGGTTTCAGGAGGGAAATGAAAACTGTCTGGGTAAACGGAAGAAGGCATGGGACACAGGATGGTCTCCTGGGAAAATCAGGACTTAGGAATCTGTATTTGTCATTTGCCTCAGATTTCTCCAGCCCCGGGGTGGTCCCTGCATGGAGCTCACCTCCTCTCTGAGCCCCCTCCTTCCTCTCCCCATCCTCCCCCTCGCCATCCCCCCCCGCCTTACCTCCTTCCCCTCCCCACAGCACCTGTATATATGTTTGTACATATTTATTACTCTATTTTACTTGTACATATTTATTCTATTTATTTTATTTTGTTAATGTATTTAGTTTTGTTGTGTGTCTCCCCCTTGTAGACTGTGATCCCACTGTTAGGTAGGGACCATCTCTATATGTTGCCAACTTGTACTTCCCAAGTGCTTAGTACAGTGCTCTGCACACAGTAAGTGCTCAATAAATACGATTGAATGAATGAATGAATGAATTTAAAGCAGGCAGAAGGGGCCAGAGTGGCACAATCTTCACTAGTTTGAACACTAGGGAACGTTGCAATCCATAAATGCCCCACTCCCATCATTGTGTACTGAACACTGTACTAAGTGCTTGAGAGAGTATATTAGAATCAGTAGAATTGATCCCTGCCCTCAAGAAACCTTGAAATGACACAGTCACGCGCTAAAATACATTAGTTAAGAGAAAGCAATAGGATATGCTTTCTGAGAAGCAGCATGGCTCAGTGGAAAGAGCACGGGCTTTGGAGTCGGAGGTCATGGGTTCAAATTCAGCTCCGCCAATTGTTGGCTGTGTGACTTTGGGCAAGTCACTTAACTTCTCTGTGCCTCAGTTACCTGATCTGTAAAAATAAGGATTAAGACTGTGATCTCCCATGGGACAACCTGATCACCTTGTAACCTCCCCAGCACTTAGAACAGTGCTTTGCACATAGTAAGCGCTTAATAAATGTCATTATTAGTATTGTTATTATATGCAATAGGATATAAGTTCAAGAGGGTTGGGTGGGGGACAGAATCAGGTCTAAAAAAAAAACCCAAAACCAAGAGCTCTAGCCATTGAACACCCTGCTTCTCCTTTGACCAAGACCACCTGCTGTTCTGTCTCTTACCAAAGCCAAGCCATGCCTAATAATTAATAGCTATGACATTTATTAAGTGCTTCTTCTGTTCAAATTGCAGTGCTAAGCACTGGTGTAGGTACAAGATAATCAATCAGGTTGGACACAGACCTGTCCCCTAGGGTGTCACAGTCTAAGTATGAGGCAGTGGGATTTAATACCCATTTTACAGATGAGGAAACTGAGACACTGAGAAGTTCAGTGACATTAAGTGAGGTCCCATTCAGTGCAGGCCGATATGGAGAATAGCCCTGTCCTCAGCTACGTGGCCTCTAGTTACCACGGCTGACTGATCCTGGAGAGGATCCGAAGCCCTGAGAAGTTCCTGCCCCTGACGTGCAGCCTGGACCCCCTTGCTAAGGCCTGAGATGGAGCCGGGGGAAGAAGGAAGTGACTGAGAACCCCACGATAGGTGGAAGTGCACCCATTCCCAGGCTCATGGGGGATTCAATCAATCAATCAATCGTATTTATTGAGCGTTTACTGTGTGCAGAGCACTGTACTAAGTGCTTGGGAAGTACAAGTTGGCAACATACAGAGACAGTCCCTACCCAACAGTGGGCTCACAGTCTAAAAGGGGGAGACAGAGAAGAAAACCAAACATACTAACAAAATAAAATAAATAGAATAGATATGTACAAGTAAAATAAATAAATAAATAGAGTAATAAATATGTACAAACATAGGTGGTGCAGATGGGGAACAGAGGCTGATTTGAGGTTGAAGTCCCAGCATACTTGGTTCTTCTGCCTTGTATGTTCAGAGAAGCTCTGGCAGCAAAGGGAAGGGAAGCAGTGCAGTTTAGTGGATAGAACACAGTGCTGGGACTCAGAAAGACCTAAATTCTAATCCCAGCACTGCCACATATCTGCTGTGTGACCTGGGCAAGTCACTTAACTTTTCTGGGCCTCGGTTACCTCATCTGTATGTGCTTGGCACATAGTAAGTAGTTAACAAGTCTGGGTATTGTGGCACAGATGAGTCAATTTAAAAATAATTTAGCACATGCAGGCAGGATGCATAAACATCTGAGAAGCGGTTGGATGAATGATAGGGAGAAGCAGGGGAGATTCCTGAGACACTTGGGTGAATCTGACTCTTGGGAGAGGAGGGGATTTAGAGTGGGGGCCAGTGGAGGGGAGGGGAGTTAAACTTCTGCAACTCCTGCAACTCTGTACTAGCTTTGAAGAGTATATATCTAGGGCCAGAGGTGAAATGGACCCCCCACTCCTCTCCCCCGGCCTCCACTAGCTGCAGGAGAGACTTACGGTGGCTTAGTGGAAAGAGTCCGAGCTTGGAAGTCAGAGGTCACGGGTTCTAATCCCGGCTCCGCCACTTAGCTGTGTGACTTTGGGCAAGTCACTTAACTTCTCTGTGCCTCAGTTACCTCATCTGTAAAATGAGGACGGTGACACGTGGGACAACTTGATTACCTTGTATCTCCCCCAGTGCTTAGAACAGTGCTTGGCACATAGTAAGCGCTTAACAAATACCATTAAAAAAGTACTGTAATTATTATTATTATTATTGTATTTTAATGGCATCTGTTAAGCCCTTACTCTATGCCAGGCACTGTACTAAGCACTGGGGTATGGACAAGCTAATTAGGTAGGGAACAATCCTTCCAGCCTGTGAGCCCACTGTTGGGTAGGGACCATCTCTATATGTTGCCAACTTGTACTTCCCAAGCGCTTAGTCCAGTGCTCTGCGCACAGTAAGCGCTCAATAAATACGATTGAATGAATGAATGAATGTCCCCCTTGGGGCTCACAATCAATCCCCATTTTACAGATGAGCTAACTGAGGCACAGAGAAGTGAAGCGATTTGCCCAAGGTCACCCAGCAGACAGGTGGCGGAGGCAGATTAGAACCCAGGTGGTTCTAACTCTCAGGCCTGGGCTGTAACCACTAGATCACAATGCTTCTCTATTTACTATTATAATTATTTTCTATTGTACGCTCCTAAGTGTTTCGTACTGTGCTCTGTGCACAGTAAGCACTCAGTAAATGCCACCGATTGATGTAACCTCAATTTAAACCAATCCAACCTTACAGCTCCCGAAACCCCAGTATCCTGCTAGGGCCCAGCTCCATCCCAGGGGAGTATCCCAATTCATGCCACCCAGAAATGCTGGTGAAATGAGGGGCTGTGCCACCCTCCATCTCTTCTACCTTCCCCTGCTTCCCAAGGGAGTAAGCGGGCGGGAGAGCCCAGGGGAAGGAGGCTGAACGAATGGAGAAGCCCACACGTGCAATCAGGCGACGAGTGTTAAGCAACAAACCCCCCCGTGTTTGGCGACATGGTGCGGGGGAGTGGGACTCGCACAAAAGCCACCTCATTAGCCTGTAATTACCGACTCTAGAGCTCCTTCAATTAACACTTGCCAGAGCGGAGGCTGTTGAAGTAAATAGATCCTCACCCGCGCTGGAATCAATCAATCCATCCATCAAGGGGGTCGATTGAAGCCCCTCGCTTCTAGGGATGAGTTGCCTGGCTGGAAGGGGCCTGGGGGATGCTCGATCCACAGAGATGGGGGCATTAAAGCTGAGTTTTCCACAGGGGTGGGGCTGGGGCAGAAGGGGGGTGAGTGTGTGTTTGAAGATGCAGATTCAAACATCTTAATGTAGATGTGAAGATGTAGATGGTAATAATCATAATTATGGTATTTGTTAAGTGTTTACTATGTGCCAAGCACTGTACTAAGCTCTGGGGTGGATACGAGCATATCAGATGAAGTGCACTCCCTCTTCATATCTTACATCACCCTCCCCGCCTTCAAAGCCTTATTAAAAGCTTATCTCCTCTAAGAGGCCTTCGTTGACTAAACCATCATTTCTTCTTCTCCCACTTCCTTCTGGTCACCCATGCACTGGGATTTGCACCCTTTATTCACCCCCTCCCTCAGCCCCATAGCACTTATGTACATTTCTGTAATTTATATTAATAGTTGTTTCTCCCTCTCTAGACCATAAAGTCTTTGAGGGCAGGGAACTTGTCTACAACTCTGCTACATTTTACTTTCCCAAGGACTTAGTAATAATAATAATAATAATAATGGCATTTGTTAAGCGCTTACTATGTGCAAAGCACTGTTCTAAGCGCCGGGGAGGATACAAGGTGATCAGGCTGTCCCACAGCCTTCATCCCCATTTTACAGATGAGGTAACTGAGGCACAGAGAAGTTAAGGGACTTGCCCAAAGTCAAACAGCTGACAATTGGCAGAGCCGGGATTTGAATCCATGACCTCTGACTCCCAAGCCCGTGCTTTTTCCATTTGAGCCACGTTGCTTCTCTAGCACAGTGCTCTGCACACGATAAGCACTCAATAAATACAACTGATTGACTGATCGATGTGGGTGTTGGGTATAATCAATCAATCAAGCAATCAATCGTATTTATTGAGCGCTATGTGCAGAGCACTGTACTAAGCGCTTGGGAAGTACAAATTGGCAACACATAGAGACAGTCCCTACCCAACAGTGGGCTCACAGTCTAAAAGGGGGAGATAGAGAACAGAACCAAACATACCAACAAAATAAAATAAATAGGATAGAAATGTACAAGTAAAATAAATAAATAAATAAATAGAGTAATAAATATGTACAACCATATATACATATATACAGGTGCTGGCCTGTTTGGGTGGGGAGTATTTTGTCCCTTCCTCTCGCTCTCTACTCCAGACAAGGGGAGAAAGGAAACTTGTATGAAGAGAGAGGCTGCCACCTGAAGTCTGGCAGGGGATGGGGAGAGGAAGAGAAAGGAAGGAGCAGCGTGGAAGCACTTTGTCTTAGTGGCTAGAGTATGGGCCTGAGAGCCAGAAGGAGCTGGGTAAATCCCTACTCTAGCACATGCCTGCTATGTGACCTTGGGCAAGTCACTTCACTTCTCTGGGCCTCAGTTACCGCATCTGTAAAATGGGGATTCAGACTGGGAGCCCCATGTAGGACAGGGACTGTGTCCCACCTGATTAACCTGTATCTACCCCAGTGCTTGGCACATAGTAAGGGCTTAACCAGCATCATTATTAATATTGCAGGGGGCAGGGAACTCCTGGGACAAGAGAGGACCAGGGAAACGGGCTATTGGACTATCATCACTGTGCCTCATTCTCGCCTGTCCTGCCATTGACCCCTGGCCTGCATCCTACCTCTGTCCTGGAATGTCCTCCCTCCTCACATCCACCAAATTAGCACACTTCCCCCCTTCAAAGCCCTACTGAAAGCTCACCTCCTCCAGGAGGCCTTCCCAGACTGAGCCCCCCTTTTCCTCTGCTCCTCCTACCCTCCCCATTGCCCCTACTCCTTCCCTCTACTCTCTCTACTCCCCTTCCCTACCCAAAGCTCTTGTGTATATAAGTACATATTATTCTATTTATTTTATTAAGGATGTGTATATATCTATAATCCCATTTATTTATTCATTCATTCATTCATTCATTCAATCGTATTTATTGAGCGCTTACTGTGGGCAGAGCACTGTACTAAGAGCTTGGGATGTACAAGTTGGCAACATATAGAGACGGTTCCTGCCCAACAGTGGTCTCACAGTCCAGAAGACTATATTGATTGCTATTAGATTATATTGATGCTATTGATGCCTGTCTACTTGTTTTGTTTTCTGTCTCCCCCCTTCTAGAATGTGAGCCCGCTGTTGGGTAGGGATTGTCTCTATTCGTTGCCGAATTGTACTTTCCAAGCACTTAGTACAGTGCTCTGCACACAGTAAGCTCTCAATAAATACGACTGAATGAATGAATATTGGGTACGTACCGGATTTGGGAATTTGCCCACAGTGAAAATGGTTTATTTTTCTCCATCTGGACCATCTGCTCGGAGAAGTAGGAGTAGGGCTGACGTCGGGATGCTAATTCAGAAAGGAAGCAGCAACCGGGATGCCCTGGTCCCTTTCATCCCAGATGCCCAGAGCCTTTTAAACTCTGTACCTTCAAATGGCAAGGGCGTCCTGGACTACCAGAGTGAAACCCAGGCTCCGTTCCCCCTGGGCCACCATCTGCCATCAAAAATCTCCAGTGGCTACCAATCAATCTGCGCATCAGGCAGAAACTCCTCACCCTGGGCTTCAAGGCTGTCCATCACCTCGCCCCCTCCTACCTCACCTCCCTTCTCTCCTTCTCCAGCCCAGCCCGCACCCTCCGCTCCTCTGCCGCTAATCTCCTCACCGTACCTCGTTCTCGCCTGTCCCGCCATCGACCCCCGGCCCACGTCCTCCCCCGGGCCTGGAATGCCCTCCCTTTGCCCATCCGCCAAGCTAGCTCTCTTCCTCCCTTCAAGGCCCTACTGAGAGCTCACCTCCTCCAGGAGGCCTTCCCACACTGAGCCCCTTCCTTCCTCTCCCCCTCGCCCCCCTCTCCACCCCCCATCTTACCTCCTTCCCTTCCCCACAGCACCTGTATATATGTATATATGTTTGTACATATTTGTTACTCTATTTATTTTACTTGTAAATATCTATTCTATTTATTTTATTTTGTTAGTGTGTTTGGTTTTGTTCTCTGTCTCCCCCTTTTAGACTGTGAGCCCGCTGTTGGGTAGGGACTGTCTCTATATGTTGCCAACTTGTACTTCCCAAGCACTTAGTACAGTGCTCTGCACACAGTAAGCGCTCAATAAATACGATTGATGATGATCTGCAGGTCAGGGAACCTGAGCTACATACCAAGCAGAACCAGAATAATTCGCGGCAGTCCACAGAGGGGCAAGGGAGGAGGGCTGAAAGGGAGGTCTCATATCCAGACTCAGGATTATTCTCCCCACCTTCAAAGGTTTACTGAAGGCAGATCTCCTCCAAGAGACCTTCCCTAAGTCCTCCTTTCCTCTTCTCTAGCTCCCTTCTACATTGCTCTGACTTGCTCCCTTTATTCTTCCTCTCTCCCAGCCCCAAAACACGTATGTTTATTTATATTAATGTCTGTCTCCCCTTCTAGACGGTAAACTCATTGTGGACGGGGAATGTGTTGGTTTATTGTCACGCCGTACTCTCCCAAGTGCTTAGTACAGTACTCTGCACACAGTAAGCGCTCAATAAATACGATCGAATGAATGATTGAGAGGGGCCTGCTGAGGGCCACCCCCTCCAGTGTCCTAGCAGAAACATCCTTTCTTAGAATCACTGAGGCAGAAGGAGCCTCAGAGACCGGTGCATCTCTAATCCTTCCATTGTCCAAGTTACCCACTCAATGTTCCTCAAACCAGGACTGGTATTTCAGAGATGGGAGTTTTAGAGATCTGAACTGCTGAACTGTCAACTGTGCCAGGTGGGGATAATAATAATAATAATAACAATAATAATAGGCATTTGTTAAGCGCTTACAACGTGCAAAGCACTGTTCGAAGCGCTGGGGAGGATACAGGGTGATCAGGTTGTCCCATGTGGGGCTCACAGTCTTAATCCCCATTTTACAGATGAGGTAACTGAGGCCCAGAGAAGTTAAGTGACTTGCCCAAGATCACACAGCAGACATGTGGTGGAGTCGGGATTCGAACCCATGACCTCTGACTCCAAAGCCCGTGCTCTTTCCACTGAGCCACGCTCAACCCTTGTTCTTTCCCAAGCATTTAGTACAGTGTTCTGCACATAATAAGGACTTAATAAGTGCCATTGATTGACTGGTACCCTTAGGAGCTGTCAAAGGATTCATGGGAGAAGAGAGGTTGAGATTCCACTGGTTTACTATTTATTTTATTTTATTATTATTAAGTTTTATTATTATTATGGTAATTGTTAAGGGCTTATAATCTGTACCGTTCTAAGCACTGGAACAGATACAGGTTAATCAGGTAGGACCTAGCCCCTGTCCCACATGGGGCTCACAGTCTCAGTAGGAAGGAGAATGGGTGTTGAATTCCCATTTTACAGATGAGGAAAGTGAGGTACAGAGAAGTTAAGTGATTTGTCTGAGGTCACACAGCAGGTGATCAATCAGTGGTATTTACTGAGCACTTACTGGGTGCAGAGCACTGTACAGCGTGGCTCAGTGGAAACAGTGCGGGCTTGGGAGTCGGAGGTCATGGGTTCGAATTCCAGCTCCGCCACTTGTCAGCTATGTGGCATTGGGCAAGCCACTTAACTTCTCTGTGCCTCAGTTACCTCATCTGGAAAATGGGGATTAAGACTGTGAGCCCCAAGTGGGACAACCTGATCACCTTGTATTCCCCCCCAGTGCTTCCCACATGGTAAACGCTTAACAAATACCACTATTATTATTATTATTATTATTATTATTACTAAGGAATCTGGCAAAACTGAGATTAGAATCCAGGTCCTCTGGTTCCCAGGCCCATGTTCTTCCCAGAGTGATTTCATCCACCCACCTCTATCCAGGGAATAGCCTAATGGAGCCTGGAGAGAGTTGCACTGAGCTCCCTTTCAAGACCCTCTTGTTTATTGAAGATAAGTGTCTTGGATTGTCACTATCCCCATTCGTAAACCAGCTCCTGCTCTGCCACAAGTTTGGCTTCAATCTGCCAGCAGCCATTCCTAAATCCGGCTGTCTTTCCTCTGACCTGGGCCAAGGGAAGAATAGTGGGAAATATGTAAACCAGGGTCTACTTCCTCCCTCAGCTCCTTTTCCCACCCTCCCGTCCCAAGAGCTGGGTTCTAGGGCCACTCTCTTGTGGTTAAGACACTCGCACCAGGTGCCGTGCCACCCAGCCAGGGAGTCTAGTGGGGAGGAAGAAGAGGAAAGAGGGCACCTGTGGCTGGAAATCTGAACCTTTGCTCTGACAAAGGTTTAAAACTCCAAAGTGGGAAACAAGAAATCCGGAGGGAGAGTCACCTGGTCTACCTTCCTGCCAGCTCTCGGCCAACGGGAGGACTTCAGGGCTGCAGGACAGCTCTCCCCTCCTTCATCATCAGTGCTATTTATTGAGCACTTACTCTGAGCCGAGCACTGGACTATACACTTGGGACAGTACAACAATTAATAGACACATTCCCCGCCCAGAGGGGCAGTTCAGTGCTGTGCACACAATAAGCGCTCAATAAATACAACTGAATGAATGAATATTAATATAAATCTCCTGACATCTCCTAGGGATTAGGGTGGGCATGGAGAGGCAGCAGGGCCTAATGGAAAGAGCAAAGGTCCGGGAGTCGGAAGGATCTGAGTTCTAATTCTGGTTCCGCCAATTGTCTGGCTTGGGACCGTGGGCAAGTCACTTCACTTCCCGTGCCTCTCAACCGTAAAATGGAGATTAAGACTGTGAGCCCCATGTGGAACAGGGACTGTGTCCAACCCGATTTGCCTGTGTCCACCCCAGTGCTTAGTACAGTGCCTGGCACATAGTAAGAGCTTAACAAATGCCACAGTTATCATTGTTATTAATAATGAAAGTCAGAGGACCTGGGTTTTAATCCCAGCTCTGCCACTTGTGGGTTGTTCACTTACCTATTTCTGAGTCTGTTTCCTCACCTTAAAACGGGGACTAAATACCTATTCTTCCTCCTAAATAGGCTGAGCTCCACGTGGAACTGGGAATGTGTCTGACCTGATTATCTTGTAGCATCCCCAGTGCTGGGTGCATAGCAAGTGCTCAGTAAATACCACAATTATTATTAGACAGCACTCAAAGATGTGTGCTCCTCCTCCTTCCCCTCCCCACAGCACCTGTATATAATAATAATAATGATGGCACTTATGAAGCGCTTACTATGTGCAAAGCACTGTTCTAAGCACTGTGGAGGTTACAAGGAGATCAGGTTGTCCCACGGGGGGCTCACAGTCTTAATCCCCGTTTTACAGAGGAGGGGACTGAGGCCCAGAGAAGTGAAGTGACTTGCCCAAAGTCACACAGCTGGCAATTGGCAGAGCTGGGATTCGAACCCATGACCCCTGACTCCAAAGCCCATGCTCTTTCCACTGAGCCACGCTGCTTCTCTATAAATGTTTTGTTTTGTTGTCTGTCTCCCCCTTCTAGACTGTGAGCCTGTTGTTGGGTAGGGACTGTCTCTATATGTTGCCAAATTGTACTTCCCAAGCGCTTAGTACAGTGCTCTGCACACAGTAAGCGCTCAATAAATAAGGCTGAATGAATGAATGAATATGTATATGTTTGTACATATTTATTACTCTATTTTATTTGTACATATTTATTCTATTTTATTTTGTTACTATGTTTTTTGTTCTCTGTCTCCCCCTTCTAGACAGTGCTCTGCACACAGTAAGCGCTCAATAAATACGATTGAATGAATGAATGAAAGGAAAGACCCCCTTTGCCAACTCTTCCCCATCTACCACTCGCATACATCGTCAATCGTATTTATTGAGCGCTTACTATGTGCAGAGCACTGTACTAAGCGCTTGGGAAGTACAAATTGGCAACATATAGAGACGGTCCCTACCCAACAGTGGGCTCAGGGGACAGGCCAGAAAGGGGACGGGTCAGTGGAAAACTGCCCAGTTTAAACCTGGCAAAGTGCCATTCTGCCCCATTCCCACAGAACGGCCGTGCCCTTGGTCAGTCTGCCCTCTCCGCTTGGTTGGGGGAGCAGAGTCGATGTGCCAGAAATCCAGGTATCCCTCCTGGCCGGAAAAGACTCTCTCCATCCATCACACTGCTCCTCCCCGACATGGTCCTAGATTCCTCCTCCTATATCCCTCATCTCCCTGCAGTGACGTTCAGTCTGCCAGAGCTTGTCTGGGAGCGGAGAAAAGGTTTGCAAGCTTCCTATCCCCTTCATGCTAACGCAAGGCGCACTTTTTTGTTATGGTATTTATTAAGCGCTTACTATGTGCCAGGCACCGTACTAAGTGCTGGAGCAGATACAAGCTAATCAGCTTGAACGTGGTCCATGTCCCACATGGGGCACACAGTCTTAATCCCCATTTTACAGCCGCCAGTCAATCGGTCATTCAATCGTATTTATTGAGTGCTTACTGTGTGCACAGCACTGTACTAAGTGCTTGGGAGAGCACAATATAATAATAATAATAATGGCATTTGTTAAGCGCTTACTATGTGCAAAGCACTGTTCTAAATGCTGGGGAGGATACAAGGTGATTAGGTTGGCCCATGTGGGGCTCGCTGTCTTCATCCCCAGTTTACAGATGAGGTAACCGAGGCCCAGAGAAGTGAAGTGACTTGCCCAAAGTCACACAGCTGACAATTGGCAGAGCCGGGATTTGAACCCATGACCTCTGACTCCCAAGCCCGGGCTCTTTCCATTGAGCCATGCTGCTTCTCAATATTCATTAATTCAATCATATTTATTGAGCGCTTACTGTGTGCAGAGTGCAGGGCACTGTACTAAGCACTTGGGAAGTACAAATTGGCATCATATAGAGATGGTCCCTACCCAATAATGGGCTCACAGTCTTAAAGGGGGAGAGAGACAATAAAACAAAACATGAGGACACGTGTCAAGTAGTCAGAACAACTAGAATTAAAGCTAAATGCACATTAACAAAATAAATAGAATAGTAAATGCTGTTCTCAATATTCATTCAATCGTATTTATTGCGCGCTTACTGGGTGCAGAGCACTGTACTAAGCGCTTGGGAAGTACAAGTTGGCAACATACGGAGACGGTCCCTACCCAACAGTGGGCTCACAATTGCTTCTCAATGTAACAATAAGGACACATTTCCTGCCCACAGTGAGTCTAGAGGGGATGTAACTGAGGCCCAGAGAAATGAAGCGGCTTACCCCAGGTCACACAGCAGACAAGTGGCAGAGGCAGGATTAGTCTCTTGACTTCGAGGCCTGTGTTCTTTCTACTAGGCTACACTGCTTCCCATAGCCTAATGGAACACTTCCTCCAAACCAACCTGGACTCTGATTTAACTCTGGGGGGTTCATTCATTCATTCATTCATTCATTCATTCATTCATTCATTCAATCGTATTTATTGAGCACTTACTGTGTGCAGAGCACTGTACTAAGCACTTGGGAAGTACGAGTTGGGTTGAGGAGTGAAGCAGCTGGGTCTCAAGACCTCACCCTGTTTCTCCATCCACCCCAGTATTCATTCATTCATTCATTCATTCATTCATTCAATCATGTTTATTGAGCGCTTACTGTGTGCAGAGCACTGTACTAAGCACTTGGGAAGTACGAGTTGGGTTGAGGAGTGAAGCAGCTGGGTCTCAAGACCTCACCCTGTTCTTCCATCCACCCCAGTATTCATTCATTCATTCATTCATTCATTCAATCGTATTTATTGAGCACTTACTGTGTGCAGAGCACTGTACTAAGCGCTTGGGAAGTACAAGTTGGGTTGAGGGGTGAAGCAGCCGGGTCTCAAGACCTCACCCTGTTCCTCCAGCCACCCCAGTACTCATTCATTCATTCATTCATTCAATCGTATTTATTGAGCGCTTACTGTGTGCAGAGCACTGTACTAAGCGCTTGGGAAGTACAAGTCGGCAACATATAGAGACGGTCCTTTCCCAACAACGGGCTCACAGCCTAGAAGGGAATGTGTCTGTTTACCACCCTCTCCCTAGCGCTTAGTCCACTGCTCTCCACATAGCCGGCGCTCAATAAATACAACTGCAGCTTGGCTTATCCACCCCAGTATTCATTCATTCATTTATTCAATCGTATTTATTGAGCGCTTACTGTGTGCAGAGCACTGTACTAAGCGCTTGGGAAGTACAAGTGGGCAACATATAGAGACGGTCCTTTCCCAACAACGGGCTCACAGCCTAGAAGGGAATGTGTCTGTTTATCGCCCTCTCCCTAGCGCTTAGTCCACTGCTCTCCACATAGCCGGCGCTCAATAAATACAACTGCAGCTTGGCTTATCCACCCCAGTATTCATTCATTCATTCATTCATTCAATCGTATTTATTGAGCACTTACTGTGTGCAGAGCACTGTACTAAGCGCTTGGGAAGTACAAGTGGGCAACATATAGAGACGGTCCTTTCCCAACAATGGGCTCACAGCCTAGAAGGGAATGTGTCTGTTTATCACCCTCTCCCTAGCGCTTAGTCCACTGCTCTCCACATAGCCGGCGCTCAATAAATACAACTGCAGCTTGGCTTAGTGGCAAGAGCCCGGGCTTGGGAGTCAGAGGTCGTGGGTTCTAATCCCGACTCCACCGTTTGTCAGCTGAGTGACGTTGAGCAAGTCACTTCACTTCTCTGGGCCTCAGTGACCTCATCTGTCAAATGGGAATGAAGCCGGTGAGCCCCATGGGGGACAACCTGATCACCTTATATGTCCCCCGGCGCTTAGAACAGTGCTCGGCACACAGTAGAGAAGCAGTGTGGCTCAGTGGAAAGAGCCCGGACTTTGGAGTCAGAGGTCACGGCTCCACCAATTGTCAGCTGTGTGACTTCGGGCAAGTCACTTAGAGAAGCAGCGTGGCTCAGTGGAAAGAGCACGGGCTTGGAAGTCAGAGGTCATGGGTTCAAATCCCACCTCTGCCGCTTGTCAGCTGTGTGACTCGGTGCAAGTCACTTAACTTCTCTGTGCCTCAGTTACCTCATCTGTAAAATGGGGTTTAAGATTGTGAGTCCCACATGGGACAACCTGATCACCTTGTATCCTCCCCAGTGCTTAGAACAGTGCTTTGCACATAGTAAGCGCTTAACAAATACCAAAATTATTATTGTTATTATTAACTTCTCTGGGCCTCAGTGACCTCATCTATAAAAGGGGATGAAGACTGTGAGCCCCCCGTGGGGCAACCTGATCACCTAGTATCCCCCCTACAGTGCTTTGCACATAGTAAGCGCTTAACAAATGCCATTATTATTAGTAGTAGTAAGCGCTTCACAAACACTAACATTATTATTAACGTCTATCTCTCCTGCTAGATGGTCAGCCAGCCGGCCGTTCTCTCATCCTCTTCCCGGTGCTCCGTCCAGCGCTCGGCACGCGGTAATCAATCAATCAATCAATTATATTTATTGAGCGCTTACTGTGTGCAGAGCACTGTACTAAGCGCTTGGGAAGTACAAGTTGGCACCATCTAGAGACGGTCCCTACCCAACAGTGGGCTCACAGTCTAGAAGGGGGAGATGGAGAACAAAACAAAACATATTAACAAGATAAAATAAATAGAATAGATACGTACAAGTAAAATAAATAAAGTAAGCACTCAATAAATAGGCCGGAGTGATGCCGACGCTGCCAGTAGTGCCCTGGCATGGTCTTCCTTCAGGCAGCAATACTTCTCCCCACTACGGAGCACCAGAAGTCCTCAGAACTACTAGGCAGAATAATAATAATGATAATAATAATAATAATAGTCGTGCTGTGCCTAGCACAGTCCCAAGCTCCGAGGTAGATATAATGTAATCAGATCGGCCATGGCTCCAGGCCCATATAAGGCTCACAGCCTAAGAGGGAGGGAGAGCAGGTATTTTACGGTCATGGGTTCCAATCATCAATCGTATTTATTAAGCGCTTACTGTGTGCAGAGCACTGTACTAAGCGCTTGGGAAGTACAAGTTGGCAACATAGAGAGACAGGCCCTACCCAACAGTGGGCTCACAGTCTCCGCCACTTGTCAGCTGTGTGACTTTGGGCAAGTCACAACTTCTCTGTGCCTCAGTTCCCTCATCTGTAAAATGGGAATTAAAAAACCCATGTGGGACAAGCTAATTACCTTGTATTCCCCCCAGCACTTAGAATAGTGGGCAAGTCACAACTTCTCTGGGCCTCAGTTCCCTCATCTGTAAAATGGGAATTAAAAAACCCATGTGGGACAAGCTAATTACCTTGTATCCCCCCAGCGCTTAGAATAGTGGGCAAGTCACAACTTCTCTGGGCCTCAGTTCCCTCATCTGTAAAATGGGAATTAAAAAACCCATGTGGGACAAGCTAATTACCTTGTATTCCCCCCAGCACTTAGAATAGTGGGCAAGTCACAACTTCTCTGGGCCTCAGTTCCCTCATCTGTAAAATGGGAATTAAAAAACCCATGTGGGACAAGCTAATTACCTTGTATCCCCCCAGCGCTTAGAATAGTGGGCAAGTCACAACTTCTCTGGGCCTCAGTTCCCTCATCTGTAAAATGGGAATTAAAAAACCCATGTGGGACAAGCTAATTACCTTGTATCCCCCCAGCGCTTAGAATAGTGGGCAAGTCACAACTTCTCTGGGCCTCAGTTCCCTCATCTGTAAAATGGGAATTGAAAAACCCATGTGGGACAAGCTAATTACCTTGTATCCCCCCAGCACTTAGAATAGTGGGCAAGTCACAACTTCTCTGGGCCTCAGTTTCCTCATCTGTAAAATGGGAATTAAAAAACCCATGTGGGACAAGCTAATTACCTTGTATCCCCCCAGCACTTAGAATAGTGGGCAAGTCACAACTTCTCTGTGCCTCAGTTCCCTCATCTGTAAAATGGGAATTGTCCCCCGTGTGGGACAAGCTAATTACCTTGTATCCCCCCAGCGCTTAGAATAGTGCTTGGCACATATTAAGCATTTAACACATGCCATTATTATTATTTTATTCCCATTTTACAGATAAGGAAACAGGTACTGGGAAGGAAAGTGACCTGCCCAAGATCACACAGCGGGCAAGTGATGTGATCAGGATTAGAACCCGGGTCCTCGAATGAAGAAGCAGCGTGGCTCAGTGGAAAAAGCGCGGGCTTTGGAGTCAGAGGTCATGGGTTCAAATCCTGGCTCCGCCAATTGTCAGCTGTGTGACTTTGGGCAACTCGCTTCACTTCTCTGGGCCTCAGTTACCTCATCTGTAAAATGGGGATGAAGGCTGTGAGCACCCCCGTGGGACAACCTGATCACTTTGCAACCTCCCTAGCGCTTAGAACAGCGCTTTGCACATAGTAAGCGCTTAATAAATGCTATTATTATTATTATTATGAAGGAAGCAGGAGTCCCAGAGGAAGGGAATCAGGACCTGGAGGGAAGGTGGGCGGGATGGAGTTAAGCATCCAGCTGGAGCCCGCAGAGGGTGGGTTCAACTGGTAATTCCCGGGTTTAGAATAGATGACACCAGGCTTCTGGACTGGATTCCATACCCACTGACAGGAGGCCCGAGTTGCAGATTAAAGCTCCGGCCTCCCGAAGAATCAATCAATCAATCAATCGTATTTATTGAGCGCTTACTGTGTGCAGAGCACTGTACTAAGCGCTTGGGAAGTACAAATTGGCAACACATAGAGACAGTCCCTACCCAACAGTGGGCTCACAGTCTAAAAGGGGGAGACAGAGAACAGAACCAAACATACCAACAAAATAAAATAAATAGGATAGAAATGTACAAGTAAGATAAATAAATAGAGTAATAAATATGTACAACCATATATACATATATACAGGTGCTGTGGGGAAGGGAAGGAGGTAAGATGGGGGGATGGAGAGGGGGACGAGGGGGAGAGGAAGGAAGGGGCTCAGTCTGGGAAGGCCTCCTGGAGGAGGTGAGCTCTCAGCAGGGCCTTGAAGGGAGGAAGAGAGCTAGCTTGGCGGAGGGGCAGAGGGAGGGCATTCCAGGCCCGGGGGATGACGTGGGCCGGGGGTCGACGGCGGGACAGGCGAGAGCGAGGTACGGTGAGGAGATTAGCGGTGGAGGAGCGGAGGTTGCGGGCTGGGCAGTAGCAGGCAGGCATGTGGGTGGCAGGCGGGCACGGGCTGGCACAGCAGAGATAGGGTGGGTGGGGGGGGAGGGATGTGGTCACAAGTGCCAAGCTGGCCCTCTCTCCGTGCCTCCCCCTCAACAGGCCCAGGAGGACCCCCTCCATGCAGGAGGAAGGGAAGGCCAACAGCCTCCCAACCCCTCCTCACTCCCGCAGACTTTGGGCAAGTCACTTCTGGGCCTAAGTTCCCTCATCCGTAAGATGGGGATCAATTTATCCATCAATCGCATTTATTGAGCGCTTACTGTGTGCAGAGCACTGGACTAAGCACTTGGGAAGTACGAGTCGGCAACACATAGAGACAGTCCCTACCCAACAGCGGGCTCACAGTCTAGACGGGGGAGACAGAGAACAAAACCAAACATACTAACAAAATAAAATAAATAGAATAGATAGGTACAAGTAAGATAAATAGAGTAATAAATATGTACAAACATATATACATATATACAGGTGCTGTGGGGAAGGGAAGGAGGTAAGATGGGGGGGATGGAGAGGGGGACGAGGGGGAGAGGAGGGAAGGGGCTCAGTGTGGGAAGGCCTCCTGGAGGAGGTGAGCTCTCAGTAGGGCCTTGAAGGGAGGAAGAGAGCGAGCTTGGCGGATGGGCAGAGAGAGGGCATTCCAGGCCCGGGGGATGACGTGGGCCGGGGGTCGATGGTGGATTGCCAATTTGTACTTCCCAAGCACTTAGTACAGTGCTCTGCACACAGTAAGCGCTCAATAAATATGATTGATGATGATGACGATGACAAGTGAGAATGAGGCACGGTGAGGAGATTAGCGGCGGAGGAGCGGAGAGAACGGGGATGCAGACTGTGAGCCCCCCGTGGGACAACCTGATCACTTTGTAACCTCCCCAGTGCTTAGAACGGTGCTTTGCACATAGTAAGCACTTAGTAAATGACATTATAATTATTATTATTATTCACTTCTCTGGACTTCAGTGACCTCATCTGGAAAATGGGGATGCAGACTGTGAGCACCCCGTGGGACAACCTGATCACCTTGTAACCTCCCCAGCGCTTAGAACGGTGCTTTGCACATAGTAAGCGCTTAGTAAATGCCATTATTATTGTTATTATTATTATTCACTTCTCTGGACCTCAGTGACCTCATCTGGAAAATGGGGATGCAGACTGTGAGCCCCCCGTGGGACAACCTGATCACCTTGTAACCTCCCCAGAGCTTAGAATGGTGCTTTGCACTTAGTAAGCGCTTAGTAAATGACATTATTATTATTATTATTCACTTCTCTGGACCTCAGTGACCTCATCTGGAAAATAGGGATGCAGACTGTGAGCCCCCCGTGGGACAACCTGATCACCTTGTAACCTCCTCAGCGCTTAGAAAGGTGCTTTGCACATAGTAAGTGCTTAGTAAATGCCATTATTATTATTATTATTCACTTCTCTGGACCTCAGTGACCTCATCTGGAAAATGGTGATGCAGACCTTGAGCCCCCCGTGGGACAACCGAATCACCTTGTAACCTCCCCAGCACTTAGAACGGTGCTTTGCACGTAGTAAGTGCTTAGTAAATGCCATTATTATTGTTATTATTATGATTCACTTCTCTGGACCTCAGTGACCTCATCTGAAAAATGGGGATGCAGACTGTGAGCCCCCCGTGGGACAACCTGATCACCTTGTAACCTCCCCAGTGCTTAGAACGGTGCTTTGCACATAGTAAGCACTTAGTAAATGCCATTATTATTATTGTTATTATTATTATTATTATTATTATTATTATTATTATTCACGTCTCTAGACCTCAGTGACCTCATCTGGAAAATGGGGATGCAGACTGTGAGCCCCCCGTGGGACAACCTGATCACCTTGTAACCTCCCCAGCGCTTAGAACGGTGCTTTGCACACAGTAAGCGCTTAATAAATGCATTATTATTATTATTATTATTATTATTATTATACCTGCCACTTGCTGCCCTAGGGGCCGGATGCAGAAGACCAGCTGGGAGCCAGGCCGGTCAGGTATTCTGGGATAAGGAATTATTTTGATAGTGAAACCTACTTGGATTGCTAGAGCCACTTTTTTACAGTACTTACTATTATTATTATGGAATTTGTTAAGCACTTACTATGGGCCTGGCAATGTACTAAGCACTGGGGTGGATACAAGCAAATTGGGCTGGACACAGTCCCTGTCCCACATGGGGCTCACAGTCTTAATCCCCATTTTACAAATGAGGGAACTGAGGCACAGAGAAGTGAAGTGACTTGTCCAAAGTCACTTAGCAGACAAGTGGCGGAGATGGGACTAGAACCCAGGTTCTTTTTTTTTTTTGATGGTACTTGTTAAGCACTTACTATGTGTCAGGCACTGTTTTAATAATAATAATAATAATAATAATAATGGCATTTGTTAAGCACTTACTATGTGCAAAGCACTGTTCTAAGTGCTGGGGAGGATAAAAGGTGATCAGGTTGTCCCACATAGGGCTCACAGTCTTAATCCCCATTTTCCAGATGAGGTAACTGAGGCACAGAGAAGTGAAGTGACTTGCCCAGAGTCACACGGCTGACGACTGGCAGAGTGGGGATTTGAACCCATGACCTCTGACTCCCAAGCCCAGGCTCTTTCCACTGAGCCACGATCAGGTTGGAGGCAGTCTCTATCCCACATAGGGCTCTCAGTCTTATTCCCCATTTTACAGATGAGGTAACTGAGGTCCAGAGAAATGAAGTCACCCAGCAGACAAGTGGCACAGCCGAGACTAGAACCCAGGTCCTTCTGACTCCCAGTCCTGTGCTCTGTCCACTAGGCCACGTTGTAAGTGCTTACTATGTGACAGGCACTGTACTAAGCACTGGGGCAGATACAAGCTAATCAGGTTGTACAAAGTCCATTTTATTTATTATTTTTAATGGCATTTATTAAGTGCTTACTATGTGCAAAGCACTGTTCTAAGCACTGGGGAGGTTACAAGGTGATCAGGTTGTCCCACGGGGGGCTCACAGTTTTCATCCCCATTTTACAGATGAGGTAACTGAGGCACAAAGAAGTGAAGTGACTTGCCCAAAGTCACACAGCTGACAGTTGGCGGAGCCGGGATTTGAACCCATGACATCTGACTCCAAAGCCCAGGCTCTTTCCACTGAGCCACACATTTCCCACATGGGGTTCGCAGTCTTAATCCCCAGAGTCCGGATTAGAACCCAGGTCCTCTGACTCCCAAACCTGTGCTTTATCCATTAGGCTACGCCACTTCCCAGGATCTTAAGAGACTTTCTCATCTGTGGTTTCAACTTGTCTCCCCAACTTCCCTTGTGAGATGGGGGTGGATCTCTCCATTTTACAGATGGGTAGAGTGAGGCCCAGAAAGGCTCGGAGACTTGCCCACACAGCACTTCAGAGGTAGTCAGGATCACATCTCCCAGGACCAAGTTCCGATTGCCAACTTGTACTTCCCAAGCGCTTAGTACAGTGCTCTGCACACAGTAAGCGCTCAATAAATACGATTGAATGAATGAATGAATGCCTCCTTACTGCCACTGCACAAGTACCTACACAAAGCCACACAATTTATCAACAACGCAGTACACGCTTAAACTTCTAGAACTTATATAACACTTATATAACACACAAGAATGAACAACTCAAACAACACCCATTCAACCCTATTTTTTTCATGGTATCTGTTAAACGTGTAGCTCGTTGTGGGCAGGGAATATATCTGTTTGTTGTTATAGTGTACGTTCCCAAGCACGTAGTACAATTCTATGCACACAATAAGTACTCAATAAATATGACTGAGTGAATGAACACTATGTGACAAACACTGTTCTAAGTGCTGGGGTAGATACAAGTTAACTAGTTCAGACACAGTCCCTGTCCTGCAAAGGGTTCACAGTCTAAATAGGAGGGAGAACGGGCACTGAAGACTTTTAGACTGTGACTGTGAGCCCTTTAGACTGTGAACCCACTGTTGGGTAGGGACTGTCTCTATATATTGCCAACTTGTACTTCCGAAGCGCTTAGTACAGTGCTCTGCACACAGTAAGCGCTCAATAAATATGATTGATTGATTGAAGACTCATTTTACAGTTGAGGAAACAGGCACATAGTAGCGAAGTGACTTGCAGTGGGAAGCAGCGTGGCTCAGTGGAAAGAGCCTGGGCTTTGGAGTCAGATGTCATGGGTTCAAACCCCGGCTCCGCCAATTGTCAGCTGTGTGACTTTGGGCAAGTCACTTCACTTCTCTGTGCCTCAGTACCTCATCTGTAAAATCGGGATTAAGATTGTGAGCTCCCCGTGGGACAACCTGATCAACTTGTGACCTCCCCAGCGCTTAGAACAGTGCTTTGCACATAGTAAGTGCTTAATAAATGCCATTATTATTATTATTATGCAGCAGACAAGTGGCCGAGCTGGGATTAGAACCCAGGTCCTCTGACTCTCAAGCCTGTACTCTTTCCACTAGGCTATGCTGCTTCTCAATTCACCCACAAATATACGCATACAACAAACATGTCCTTTCTTATCCAAAGCCTGGTTCGCACAAACTACCCCTGAATCTGATGACATCACCTTCATGCTACCCTTTCCTCGTTTAAATCCAGGAAGTCTTCAAGGTCAGGGCTGGGGTGATAAGGCAGTTGGTCAAAGAGAAATCCATGTCCAACAGGAAATGCCTTTTGGGTGACTCTGTCTCACCCAACCCTCTAGTTCCTTCTTGTTCAGGGGGTAAAGGACACAGGTGGGGAGAGGAAGAAAAGGGAAGAGCTAATCGGATTAAATAGATCCAGGGAGGTGGGCCCCAGGCCTTTCCTCCAACGAAGAATGATTTCCCTAGGGTAAGGATGGGGAAACTGAGGCCCAAAGAGAGGAGCTAATCTGCTCCTGGTCACCCAGTGAGATGATGTCAGAGATCAGCCGAGCAGCTTGGCCTGATGGAAAGAATGCCAGAATGGGAGTGAAAGTACCTGGGTTCTGATCCCGTATCTACCACTCGTCTGCTGTGTGAACTCAGTGAGCACTTAACTTTTCTGTGCCTCAGTTACCTCATCAGTAAAACAGGGATTAAGACTGTAAATCCTGTTATCCTAATTATCTTGTATCTACTGCAGCGCTTAGTTCAGTGCCTGACAAACAGTAAGCACTTAAATACCATAAATTTTTTTTTAAGAACCCGGGAGCGGACTTCCGGGGACCGCAGAGGAGGAGTGTTTCCGGGATTCCACCCTGAGCTCACTCTTTCAGCCGCGGGAGTGGCGGCGCTGACTGTCCGGGAAGACTGAAACATGTTTTTCCAGTCAACCGGGTAGGAAGGACTGAAAAAAGGAGTGCAGTTTTTCAGGGCCATGAGGGAATCCTGCTCAGCAAGGGCAGGCTCTGCGGAGGCAACCCCACTTCCCTGGAAGGCTAATCCCAAATCAAATCCCTTTCAGTCACCCAAGAGCAAGAGACGAGGCAAGCCTGGATAACTGAAACCCACCCATGGTCCAAAAAACATACTGGCTCACAGCTCCACCCTTTTCTTCATGTGGGTGGCTGTCAGTTCCCCACTCGCTCTCCCTTCCCACCCTCTGGAGGCCCCACTGCTGAACACAACAATAGTCGAGAGGTGCAGAGGAAGAGGAAAGGGCCTGGATAATGCACAAACTGAACAACAGACCTCTGGGTAATTGAGAGAAACTGCACTTGTTACAGCTCCCTATTAATAATAATAATGACAACTGTGGTATTTGTTAAGTGCTTACCGTGTGCCAAGCACTGTACTAAGCACTGGGATAGATACGAGATAATGATGTCCTCCATGGGGCTCGCAGTCTAGGTAGAAGGGAGAATAGGTATTGAATCCCCATTTTGCAGATGAGGGAACTGAGGCACAGGGAAGTGGCTTGCCCAAATTCACACACTAAGTATGGGGCGGAGTCAGGATTAGAACCGAGGTCCTCTGATTCCCAGGTCTATGCTTTAACAACTAGGCTCCACAACTAGTAGGAATGGCCCCAGCTCTCCCCGTACTACTGTAACCTTTGAAGGACCCCAGAAGCAGTCCATCAGATGGGTAACACATAAACCAGGACATTTGAAATGCAGTCTCGATTTTGAGCCCCATGTGGGACAGGGATTGTATCCAACTTGATTGACTTATGAGCCCATTGTTGGGTAGGGACCGTCTCTATATGTTGCCAACTTGTACTTCCCAAGCGCTTAGTACAGTGCTCTGCACACAGTAAGTGCTCAATAAATACGATTGAATGAATGAATGAATACTCCAGCATCTAGTTCAGTGTTTGGCACATAGTAAGCGCTCAACAAAGAGAAGCAGCATGGTGTAGTTGATAGTCGTGTAGTTGGTAGTCCGCAGCCTGGGAGTTAGGAGGTCACCGGTTCTAATCCCAGCTCTGCTGCTTGTCTGCTGTGTGACCTTGGGCAAGTCACTTCACTTTTCTGTGACTCAGTTACCTCCGCTGTAAAATGGGGATTGAGACGGTGAACCCCATCTGGGACAGGGACTGTGTCCAATCTGATTTGCTTGTATCTTCTCCAGCACTTAGTACAGTACCTGGCACATAGTAAGTGCTTAACAAATACCATAATAATAATTATTATTTTTATTATCAGTCCCAGTCCGGCACTGAGAGGCTAGGTGACATTGGAGAAGTCTTCAACCTCCCTGGGTGTCGGTTTCCTGATGCGAAAAGTGAGAAGAATCAACTCTGCCCCCTCCTTTGCTCACAGAGATGTTGTAGGGATGAACAGGGGGGCGGATGGAAATACAAGGTGTTCACAGCACTGAAAAGTTCCTTGCCTGTGGTGTCCCATCTCTCAAAACCAGACCTGCATATTTGGTAGCAAAATAGCAGCTAGATACCCCGAAATTCTTTCCCTCCCGTCTGCCCTGCTCAGCTCCCCTCAGCTCCTCTGGAGAGGGCTTAGGGCCGGCTGTTCTCTGCTGGTCTCTCCCCCTCCTCCTTCCTCCCCACCCCCAGCCCCTCACCCCTTCCCCTGACACTTCCCATTACCCCCTCTTCACCTTAAGGATGGTTACCATGACAACTCAGCAGGGTGCCAGGAGGTTACCATAGCAACCCGGCATGGCTGCCACGCTGCCTTGCCTGGGTAGGTCAAGGAATGGTCACATCCTGAAGCAGCTGGGAGGCTGGGCGTGGGATGGCCAGCGGTTGGGTCCCTTCTCTTGGGAGAGACCTAATCCAAATTCCCGGTCCCCAGATTCTCCCACAAACAGGAGGGGGATGAAACGACAGCTTTGGGTAGGGACTGTCTCTATATGTTGCCAACTTGTACTTCCCAAGCGCTTAGTACAGTGCTCTGCACACAGTAAGCGCTCAATACGATTGATTGATTGATTGACAGCTTTCTCAGAGCCCAAGGGCCTGTGTTTTGTTATTTTGGGTTTCTGCTAGTCAGGACCTTCCATCCCAATAATTATAACAGCATCAATAATAATAATAGTACTAATAATAGTATTTGTTAAGTTAGAGAAGCAGCATGGCCTAGAATATAAAGCACAGGCCTGGGAGTCAGAAGGACCTGGGTTCTAATCCTGGCTCCACCACTTATCTTTGTGACCATGGGTAAGTCATTTCACTGTGCCTCAGTTCCCTCATCCGTAAAATGGGACTTGAGACTGTGAAACCCTCATGGGACAGGGACTGTGTCCAACCCTATTATCTTATACCCACCCCAGCAATTAGTACAGTGCTGGGCATACAGTAAGTGCTTAAAAATGTCACTATTATTATTATAATAATAATAGCAGCAGACAAGAGAAGCAGCGTGGCTCAGTGGAAAGAGCACAGGCTTTGGAGTCTGAGGTCATGGGTTCAAATCCCAGCTCTGCCAATTGTCAGCTGTGTGGCTTCGGGCAAGTCACTTAACTTCTCTGGGCCTCAGTTACCTCATCTGTAAAATGGGGATTAAGACTGTGAGCCCCATGTGGGACAACCTGATCACCTTGTAACCTCCCCAGTGCTTAGAACAGTGCTTTGCACATAGTAAGCGCTTAATAAATGCCATCATTATTATTAGTAGTATTATTATGCAGCAGACAAGTGGCAGAGACAGGAAAAAACTCAGGTCCTCTGATTCTCAGGCCTACGCTCTTTCCATTAGGCCACTCTGCTCCTCAACCAGGGAAGAAGAGAGCGACCGGGGTGTTTTAAGTCAGATCATACTTGCTTCCACCAAAGCTGACCTTTCATGCAAGCTCCAAGCTCACCTCCTCCAGAAAGCCTTCCTGGACTGAAGCCATCAACTTGACTCATCCTCTTGGTTCACTAACCCCAGCCAGGCCCTTCGCAGTACTTCACTCTCAGGTGGGATTCTGAGTATGCAGAAATCTCCATAAACTATGCTCATGTTTCCGACATTTGGGGTCTTGTGCTGCTTTCACTTAGGAATTGTGACGATTTTTATGCTTAGAAAGCTATAACTGCTCTATCTCTCCATTTGGATCTTTAGCTCCTTGGGGATTGAGACAGATTCTTCTTGCACTCAATCAATCAATCAATTGCATTTATTGAGCGCTTACTGTGTGCAGAGCACTGTACTAAATGCTTGGGAAGTACAAGTTGGCAACATATAGAGACAGTCCCTACCCAACAGTGGGCTCACAGTCTAAAAGACAGTGGGCTCATCACTTCCCATTGCACTCCGTACTGGACTTTGGCTATGGAGGGCTCTCAGTACTAATAATTGTGCTATTATCCCCGTGGGACAACCTGATCACCTTGTAACCTCCCCAGCGCTTAGAACAGTGCTTTGCACATAGTAAGCACTTAACAAATACCATCATTATTATTAAGTGCTTACAATGTGCCAAGCATGCTGTTAAGTACTGGAGTAACTACAGTATAATCAGATCAGATCCAATCCTCATCTCACAAGGGGCTCATAGTCTAAAAAGGATGAAGAACAGATATTTTACCCCCATTATACAGGTGAGAAAACTGATCCACAGCGAAGATAAGTGGCTTACCCAAGATCACATAGCAGGCCTATCTGCATACTTGCCCCTCTCTAACTCTCTCAGAGGTACTTATTGAGCACTTACTGGGTGCAGAGCAGCGTGGTTTAGTGGAAAGAGTGCTGGCCTCGGAGCTAGAAGGTCATGAGTTCTAATCCCAGCTCCTCCACTTGTCTGCTGTGTGACCTTGGGCAAGTCACTTAACTTTCCTGGGCCTCAGTTACCTCATTTGTAAAATGGGGATTGAAATGTGAGCCCCACATGGGACAGCTTTGCTTGTATCCACTCCAGCACTTAGTACAGTGCCTGGCACATAGTAAGTGCTCAACAAATTCTTCTTCTTCTTCTTCTTATTATTATTACTATTACTAAGCGCTTGTGACAGCTGGAGTTTGCACCTTGCATAAACAATGTGTTAAACTTAATACCCTTCGGTATATCGCTTCCTGTGATTGCAGCCAGACAGACAGATAGGCTCCAAGCGAAGACCAAATGATAATACATATTTTTATATTCCTCGTATTTTTATGGCTATTGATTCGCCTCTATGGAAGGGATGCCAGGCTTGCAACCTCCTCCTCTCCCCTCTGGCTATTCACAGCCTGGACCCTGGAAGCGATCCAGGCCCGCAGGCCCTTGCTGTGGCCGGGCTGGAGTGCTGAAGGAAAATGGGCTAAACTCAAAACCCCAGCATTAACTCGACCCCTGAATCCACTTCTTGAGGCTAACTCGTTTAACACCTACTTCCTAAACTAATTCTCTCAACAAACGCGATCCCCAGCCGTCTGTTTATCGTATCCTGCCAAGGTGGAGGGGTCCCCGGCTTTCCGATTAGAGAAGAAAAGAAAACCGAAGAAGAAAGGAAAACTGAAGAGGAAAGGAAACTGCACTGTCATCCCAAAATGCTAAAACCGGGCAAACCATTTGGTAGTAATAGATTAGGGCCTAACCAGAAGAAGCCTGACATTACGGTCAACTAGAATAGTATAAGAGGAGGAGGAAACAAGACCTGGATTGCTTCTCACGTCCTCCGAAGGGAAGGCAGAGAGAACCTGGGCCTAGGACCGCTTAGGCCGGGCACGCCCCTGCCAGTCCGGCTAGCTAAGGACCTGAACACCGGACAAGATTGATCACTTCATGGTAAGAGAACTCTATGCCTGGGTTGGGCAGAGTACATTTGCATTTGTTGCTATAGCTGAATCTCTGATTTTCTGCTAATTGCATGCTGTATAGTGAAATATCTAGTTTTTAAGTTGCAATGATCATTCCCTCAGTGGCCCCAAGATGTAAACCCTCTAATATCATCATCATCATCATCAATCGTATTTATTGAGCGCTTACTATGTGCAGAGCACTGTACTAAGCGCTTGGGAAGTACAAATTGGCAACATATAGAGACAGTCCCTACCCAACAGTGGGCTCACAGTCTAATATAATCTCTGATCACGAGTTGGCCACTCGGGACTCAACAACTTGGGAGAGTACAATGCAACAGAATTGGTAGACGTGTTCCCTGCCCACAAGGAGCTTAGAGTGGACAGTCTCCAGTCCTTCCTTGTTCTTTCAGCTAGGACCCTGCGGGTCACCTCATTTTGAGAGCAGCTCCTCACGGGTGGAGACTATACCTCTTCCATTCTGGGGGCCTCTTCCTTCCCCTCCCCTCCCCAGTTCTGCCTAGGGTCCACTGCAGAACAATCCCTTCATTCAGTCATATTTATTGAGCACTTGCTGTGTGCAGAGCACTGTACTAATCGCTTGGGAAGTACAAGTTGGCAACATATAGAGACGGTCCCTACCCAACATTTGGCTCACAGTCCTTCCTCTCCTCCTGCCTTTCCCCTGGCTGCTTCAGCTTCGGAAATTCAGGGATTCTGTGTTCCCGGGTGTTCCAGCCTATCTTTGTTCCTCTCAAGGGAGGGAGTGAATCTTCAGCCTCTCCTGAAGGCTATTACACCCTCTTCACCACTGCTTCCTTTCAATCAATCAACCAATCAATTGTATTTATTGAGGCTTACTATGTGCAGAGCACGGTACTAAGTGCTTGGCACAATAAAACACAACAGAATTAGCAGACATGTTTCCTGCCCATATGGAGCTAAATGACCTTATAGTCTAGAGCTCAATCCAAATCTATTCCTCTTGCTCCATCCAGGCCACAGAAACAACCAGATTCTTGGGGGGAGGTGGGGAAATCTTGGGTTTCCCTAACAATAATAATAATAATTATGGTATTTGTTAAGTGCTTACTATATGCCAGGCACTGTACTAAGCTCTGGGGTGCATTCAGGCAAATCAGATTGGGCCCAGTCCCTGTCCCAGGTGGGGCTCACAGCCTCAATCCCCATTTTACAGATGAGCTAACCGAGGCATAGGGAAGTTCTAGACTGTGAGCCCACTGTTGGGTAGGGACTGTCTCTATATGTTGCCAACTTGTACTTCCCAAGCGCTTAGTACAGTGCTCTGTACACAGTAAGCGCTCAATAAATACGATTGATTGATTGATTGATTGAAGTGACTTGCCCAAGTTCACACAGCAGACAAGTGGCAGAGTCATCATTAGAACCCCTGACATACTGACTCTCAGGCCTGGGCTCTATTCAGAGCTTAGAACAGTGCTTGGCTCATAGTAAGCGCTGAACAAATACCATAATTATTATTATTATCCATTAGGCGTGCTCCCAGTGGAGACTGACGCAAGATCTCAGAGTGGGGAAGGACTTCCTGCCTCCTATCTCTCCGGGACTCCTCTAGCCCATGAGAGCAATGAGAAACACCATGTATAACACGCTGAAAATGATCAGAAGCTGAAAATGATGGATGTCTATCTCCCCCCTGCTAAACTGTAAGCTCATTGTGGGCAGGGAATGTGACTGTTTATTGTTGTATTGTACTCTCCCAAGCACTTAGAAGCAGCGTGGCTCAGTGGAAAGAGCACGGGCTTCGGAATCAGAGGTCATGGGTTCAAATCCCGCCTCCACCAACTGTCAGTTGTGTGACTGTGGGCAGGTCACTTGACTTCTCTGTCCCTCAGTTACCTCATCTGTAAAATGGGGATTAAAACTGTGAGCCCCCCGTGGGACAACCTGATCACCTTGTAACCTCCCCAGCGCTTAGAACAGTGTTTTGCACATAGTAAGCGCTTAACAAATACTATTATTATTATTATTATCCCCTCCCTCTAGGCCACAACAGTACCAGCAAACCAACAGGCCTCTGAATACCTCAGGGGAGGTGATAGGGGCCTGAGAGCAGAAGTTGGGGGAGACTAGTAAGGACCTGGGGACAAGCGAAATTTGAAAAGTGACCACAGCTGGGAGGGTCGGGTGGCTTTGGAACCGTTGGTAAATAATAAATAAATAATTTATTTTTATTAATGTCTGCCACGCCCTCCATTCATTCATTCATTCAATTGTATTTATTGAGCGCTTACTGTGTGCAGAGCACTGTACTAAGCGCTTGGGAAGTACAAGTTGGCAACATATAGAGATGGTCCCTACCCAACAACGGGCTCACAGTCTAGAAGGGGGAGACAGACAACAAAACAAAGCATGTGGACAGGTGTCATCAGAATAAATAGAAGTAAAGCTAGATGCACATCATTGACAAAATAAATAGAATAGTAAATATGTACAAGTAAAATAAACAGAGTAGTAAATCTGTACAAACATATACAGGTGCTGTGGGGAGGGGAAGGAGGTAAGGCGGGGGAGATGGGGAAGAGGAGAGGAAAAAGGGGGCTCAGTGTGGGAAGGCCTCCTGGAGGAGGTGAGCTCTCAGTAGGGCTTTGAAGGGAGGAAAAGAGCTAGCTTGGCAGATGTGCGGAGGGAGGGTATTCCAGGTCAGGGGGAGGACGTGGGCCGGGGGTCGACGGCGGGACAGGCGAGAACGAGGCACAGTGAGGAGGTTAGTGGCAGAGGAGTGGAGGGTGCAGGCTGGGAGAGAAGGGACTAGACTGTAGACTCCAGACTGTAAGCTCATTGTGGGCAGGGAACATGTCTAACAACTCTGTTATATTTTACTCTCCAAGTGTTGAGTACAGTGTTCTGCACAAAGTAAATACTCAATAAATACAATTGATTGATTGATAGAGGGTTTTTAGCTGGAAGACGCCAGCACTTGGGAGGGTACAATATAGAGTTGGTACACATAGGCACGGTCCTAGGTTGCATGGTCCGGCTCTTCACAGCAGACCAATCTGATGAATGGATCCCGCTTTCCAAGACCTTCAGAGGAAGTAATTCCACAACCTGGTCTATCATCTTACATACTTCACTGCCAGGAAGCTTTTGAAGTCTTATCTCAATCCTTCCACCCTCAATTTTCACTTGTTCAGAAATCTCTTAGGTGTTCCCAGATCCCGACAAACCAAGAGCAACTGGATTCCCCACACTTTCCTTTGGCTTTCATCATCTTGGAGTCAGTCAGTCAATCGATCGTATTTACTGAGTACTTACTGTGCACAGAGCACTTCATTCATTCATTCAATTGATAGTATTTATTGAGCACTTACTGTGGGCAGAGCACTGTACTAAGTGCTGAGGAGAGTACAATATAATAAACAGACACATTCCCTGCCCACAACGAGCTTACAGTCTAGAGGGGAAGGCAGACATTAATATAAATAAATTACAGATATGTACATAAGTGCTGTGGGGCTGGGAGGGAGGATGAGTAATGGGAGCAAATCAGGGCGATGCAGAAGGGAGTGGAAGAAGAGCAAAGGAAGGCTTAGGCAGGGAAGGCCTCTTGGAGGAGATGTGCTTTCAATAAGGCTTTGAAGGGGGGGAGAGTAATTGTCAGATTTTAGGAGGGAGGGTGTTCCAGGCCAGAGGCAGGACATGGGCGAAGAGTCTGTAGTGCTTGGGAGTTCAATATAACGACAGACAGACACATTCCCAGCCCATAACAAGTTTACAGTCTAGAGGAGGACTCCCCCAGACCACTCAGAAGTCCCCCATAACTCCCCATCTCTCCTCCGCCGAGGTTCCCAAGTCATGTCGTCAGACAGAGCCTGCGCACCAGGCTTGGCTCAGCCTGGAGAAGGGGGCTGGCTCTGAGCCTCAGGGAACCTCGGAGGGGTCGGCTCTGGGGTTCCCCAGCCTATACTGGCAGGCTCACTCTCCAGCATTTCCAGCAATCATTTCATTTGGGCAGATCCGCGTCAAAGACCAAACCAGCTACACAGGGAGGCTTTGAGCCGCCACGCTTTGCCATCCTGCGGCAGGGGTAGAGAAGCAGCAGGGCCACGGCCTGGCTGCAGCCTGGCCCTATTGTCTGAGCTGTGGCAGGAAGCATTCAGGATTAATAACTTGGTTAGCAAACCTCCACCGATCAGGAGGCCCCTAGGCCTCCAGTCATTCTCACTCTAGCATCGAGGGGCAAGGCTGAAATGGGCAGTCTAGTTTGCTTAGTCTAGGGGAAGCTCGCTCAGCAGTATGGGAGAGGGGAAGTTCCCTGAGTCAAGGTAGAATTTCTCTCTCTCCTTTCCCCCTCTGCCATGGTTTCTGAGGTGATGGAGATCTGTCCAAAGCAACCAAGGTCAAAAGACCTCCACTGCAAGGGAGAGTAGGTCTTTCAGGGGGCCACCCTCCTCCCTTCTGTCGAAAGCAGCCACCTCTGGGGTGAAGCGCAGCCGATACTGAAACGCAAAACACCGACACATCCCGACTGACACCCTGTCGTGGGGCTCTTCCTCACTCCCTCAAACCTTGGATAAAGAAGCACAGACCTTTTCAGGTGCCCCCATCAGAAGGCCTGTTCCCAGCACTGCCAACTTGCTCCCAGAAAATCCTAATGTTTAGATTGGAGCCCCAGGTGGGCCCAAACCCCGGGATCTTCTTCAATATCCTTGTCCCAGTCCCCAGTGCCTCAGACAGAGCAAACCCATAACAAACAAAGGCAATAAACAATCCCAACAACCCTCGCCCCTCCTCCCCTCCGCCAGAGGTCTCCTGGCCTCCTGAAGAGCACCGGGCTCCTCTTAGCCTCTGCTCACTGACTGTCTGAACACAACACCAGGCAACGCTCCTTGCCAAAGGAAGGGGAGCCTCAAAGGGTTACAGTCTGGGGGCGTGGGGGGGAGAGGGGGTTTTGGAAAGCCTGGGCAATCCCATGGGCTTCGAGTCTCCAGAGACCATCACCAGCGCAAACCCAGTCTCCTGCTAGCCGTTCCTCCGCCCCCTTGATTTTCCTCACCCCATCCCTTCATCCTTCCCGCTGTTACTCCCCTCACTCTCTCTGGCTTCCTGATTGAGCTCTCTTTCCCCTCAAGCCCCCCACCCCAGTCCCCTTGAAGAGACTTCACTCCTCTTCTCCCTGCTCTGGAGCTCCTCTCCCTCCTCCCAGTTCCCCCCCGCATCACTCCTTCCCAAGGCTCAGCACCCCTTCCATTCTCCACTCCCCACCAGGGCCCAGACCCCCCATAGCTGCTTGAGCTTCCGCTGTTCCTGTTTCATCCCTGGAGACCCCAATTCCCCCAGCCCCCTGAACACCCTCCTTTTCTCCGGTGCTGTTGTATTGTCAGACACATCACCCACTCAGCCTCTCCACAGGCACCAGTGCAGTCCCGGCTAAAGGCCCCTCAAAAAGCCATCGCTCCTCCATCAGGGTGGGGATACCTGGGTCCCGGCCACCCGAGGAGTTACCCCTGGGGGTGGCTGGACTGCCCAAGCCATCAGGCCGGAGGTACAGATCCAGCGGGCTCCAGGGGCATAGACACCTCCTCCTGCCCAGGGGCTTTCGATATTTATAGACCTCGGAGCAGGGCCGATAATTAGCAGTCCCAGCTTCCATGATTGTAGGAAAAAGCTGCCAGGGAAGGGGGTGGGCAGAGGAACGGTCACTGCAATCACACTGCCTGGGCTCTGGATTCCAGGCAGCTGCCAGCCCAAATCAGAGGCCATCTCTCTCCCCACTCTGCAACCCCCTCTCCTCCATCTCTGGCTACTGACGCATCAAAGCCCACTCACCGGTCTGGGAGAGCCTGTCCGCCTGGCAACCTCCTCTCCTAGCATCCCTCTGTCTGCTGCCCCGGCTGACCCCGGCTGGGAGCGTCCTCCCCACGGCCCGTCCGAGCGCAGGAACCTGGCTCGTCCGTGGGCTAATCACTCATCACCGGGGGCCCGACGGGACTCTGGCTCGGCGCGCGGGGGTTGCTGAGCTGCTGCAGAATCCAGCATCCTTCCCAGGCAGGAGCAGCTGGGCATGCTCCATCGGCTCCCAGCGGGGATTTCAGGGCCACGTGACCGGCCCTCCCTAGCTGTCACTTAGGATCAGGAGTAAATAGATCCCTGAAAGCCGCTGACTCCGTCTGCTGCCCTGGGAATGGGGTGGGAGGGAAAAAGGGGACCCCGCTGAGGGGGGTGGGGGGCGTCGTGGGGGTCTTAGGCTGCAATTAGATCCTGCCCACTGCCCTCCCCACAGCTGCCAACTTGGCAGAGGGTCTTGGCGACGGCCCAAAGAGCTCCACTGTCCCTTTCCAAAGGGAGGCCAGAACTGGCCGCTGGGACCTCCTGAGTGCTCCTCCCTCGGCCTTGGAGTGAGGCAGCTGGGCCCTGCTGGAGGCCTCAGTTGCTCCCATTTCTTCATCTCTCTGCAGTGCGGGGGGTGGGGGGGGTGTTTGGTGGAGGAGAGGCAAGGCCAGGATTTGGTTAGCCAGAGCAAGCTGGGGTCTGGGGGACAGAGATGAAGACTGCTCTGGCCTAGGCCGGCCAGGCAGATCCTGAGGGAATTACCCTTCTCCACCCTCCCCTGAGGGGAGACGTGACCTGAACCCCAGGTTCACTAGTGGAAAGGGGTGGAGGTGTCCAGAGCTTTGGAGACATAAAGCTCAAACACTTGGTTCCTTTCCAGTTATGAGAGCAGACTGGGGTGAGGGGAGTGGAAAGGCAAGTAGAGAATTGGGGGTCACTGGTCCAGATCAGGAAAAGGGGCCCTTTAAGGCCCCCGTCCCCACACCCAAACTCCCAGATTCCCTTCTTCAAAAGAGCTGTGTAGATTCTTTCCTTGGAGATAGCAAGGACCTGCTATATTGC
The DNA here is from genome assembly GCF_015852505.1 of Tachyglossus aculeatus. Taxonomy (NCBI): domain Eukaryota; kingdom Metazoa; phylum Chordata; class Mammalia; order Monotremata; family Tachyglossidae; genus Tachyglossus; species Tachyglossus aculeatus. The sequence goes on along the minus strand of NC_052072.1, from coordinate 26,713,355 downwards.
AAGGATAGTAAGGACTTGCCTCTGACTTGTCCAGAGGCAGGGGAATGGACACCGTGGCTTTTCAGCCATGGGGATCTCCTGCTTTCTAAAAAGATATTGTCACCTATGCACTCAGATCTGTGTCATTTGGGCATTTGGAATTCACCCCACCTCAGCCCCATATCACTTACGTACACATCTATAACTTGTTTATCTATATTAATGTCTGCTTCTCCCTCTAGAATACAAGCTCCTTGTGGGCAAGGAATGTGTCTGCACATTCTGTTGTATTCTCCCAAGCACTTAGTACTGTTCTCTGCACACAATAAGTGTTCAATAAATACCACTGACTGATTAATTAATTGACAACATTTCCAGAATCATCTCCTTCGTTGCCATCCAAGCCACTGTCACACTATTTATTTATTTTATTTGTGCATATTTATTCTATTTATTTTATTTTGTTAATATGTTTTGTTTTGTTCTCTGTCTCCCCCTTCTAGACTGTGAGCCCACTGTTGGGTAGGGACCGTCTCTATACGTTGCCAACTTGTACTTCCCAAGCGCTTAGTACAGTACTCTGCACACAGTAAGTGCTCAATAAATACGATTGATTGATTAACAAAACATCCTAGTTATTATTGGGATGGAGAAGCCCAAGAAGCCCTCGACCTCACCCAATAAGGCTTCCCTGATTACTTTGTCAACAACTTGAACAGTATAAACCCCCATCAGACAACGCTAGAACTTTTGAACTTATTGTGCCTATCCTCTATTTATTTATTCACTTATACATTCAAGTATTTGTTTTGACTACTCTAGTTGTAAATATTTTCATATCTGTCTCCCTTGCTAGACTGTAAGCTCCTTGTGGATGGGGAGCTGAGTTTCATTGTTTTGTACTTTCTAAATGCCTGCACGAAGTAAGCACTAATGTTATTATTATTATTATAAATCAATTACTCTGTGTCAAACACTGTTCTAAGTGCTGGAGTAGACACAAGTTAACCAAGTCAGACATAGTCTCTGTGCCATATGGCGCTCGCTGGCTAAGTAGGAGGTTGAATAAATATTGAATCCCTATTTTACAGATGAGGAAATTGAGGTATAGAGAAGTGAAGTGATTTGCCCAAAGTCACACAGCAGGAAAATGGCAGAGTGAGGATTAGAACCTAGGTCTTCTGACTCTCAGGCCTGTGCTCTTTCCACTAGGCCAAGCTGCTCCTCTACTGCTCCTTCACTACTGCTACTGCAGTGCACTGCACCAAGGAAACACTTGATAAATAATACTACTACTTCACATTTGCAGGATGATGAATAGACACCTGACTACGCATCAGGCAGAAACTCCTCACCCTCAGCTTCAAGGCTGTCCATCACCTCGCCCCCTCCTACCTCACCTCCCTTCTCTCTTTCTCCAGCCCAGCCCGCACCCTCCGCTCCTCTGCGGCTAATCTCCTCACTGGGCCTCGTTCTTGCCCGTCCCGCCGTCGACCCCCAGCCCACATCCTCCCCCTGGCCTGGAATGCCGTCCCTCCGCACATCCGCTAAGATAGCTCTCTTCCTCCCTTCAAAGCCCTAGTGAGAGCTCACCTCCTCCAGGAGGTCTTCCCAGACTGAGCTTCCTCCTTCCTCTCCCCCTCCATCCCACCTGCCTTACCTCCTTCCCCTCCCCACAGCATCTGTATATATGTATATATGTTTGTACGTATTTATTACTCTATTTTATTTGTACATATTTATTCTATTTATTTTATTTTGTTAATATGTTTTGTTGTGTTGTCTGTCTCCCCCTTCTAGACTGTGAGCCCACGGTTGGGTAGGGACCGTCTCTATATGTTGCCAACTTGGACTTCCCAAGCGCTTAGTACAGTGCTCTGCACACAGTAAGCACTCAATAAATACGATTGAATGAATGAATGAATGACCGCCAAGCTAGCTCTCTTCCTCCCTTCAAGGCCCTACTGAGAGCTCACCTCCTCCAGGAGGCCTTCCCACACTGAGCACCCTCCCTCCCCCCTCCATCCCCCCAGCCTTACCTCCTTCCCTTCCCCACAGCACCTGTATATATGTATATATGTTTGTACATATTTATTACTCTATTTATTTATTTATTTATTTTACTTGTACATATCTATTCTATTTATTTTATTTTGTTAGTATGTTTGGTTTTGTTCTCTGTCTCCCCCTTTTAGACTGTGAGCCCACTGTTGGGTAGGGACTGTCTCTATATGTTGCCAACTTGTACTTCCCAAGCGCTTAGTACAGTGCTTTGCACACAGTAAGAGCTCAATAAATACGATTGATTGATTGATTGATTCTCTGTCTCCCCCTTCTAGACTGTGAGCCCGCTGTTGGGTAGGGACCGTCTCTGTATGTTGCCGACTTATACTTCCCAAGCGCTTAGTACAGTGCTCTGCACACAGTAAGCGTTCAATAAATACGATTGAATGAATGAATGAATGACTCTACACTTTTTAGGATATGGCCCATAAAAATCTTTGGTTATGAAGTAGTCATGGGAGGGAAGGGGGAATCTCGGGAGCATGAATAGACACCTCTCTAAATCAGAGCACGTCCAGTGATCCTCTGGGGCCCCACAGTGAGAAGGGGAGAGGGCAGAGGGGGACACAGCCTAAAGGCTGGCACACCAAGAGCCCAAATCTCCATTTTCAGTTCTGCCTCTGCTCCTTGGGCAGATGCTTGTCATCATCATCATCATCATCATCATCAATCGTATTTATTGAGCGCTTACTGTGTGCAGAGCACTGCACTAAGCGCTTGGGAAGTGCAAGTTGGCAACATATAGAGACGGTCCCTACCCAACAGTGGGCTCACAGTCTAAAAGGGGGAGACGGAGAACAAAACCAAACATACTAACCAAATAAAATAAATAGAATAGATATGTACAAGTAAATTAAATAAATAGAGTAATAAATATGTACAAACATATATACATATGTCCTCTCTGGGGTCAATTCTCCCCTCTGATGTTGGGTGAATCGGCCCCCTCCCTCCACCCCCGAGGGTGGGAAGGCTGTGAAGCGGACTCTGGCTGTATCTTTTTTCCCTGCCTGGATGCGCTTAGAACAGTGCTTTGCACATAGTAAGCGCTTAACAAATACCAACATTATTATTATTATTATTATCCCACCCTGACGGGTGAGATTCAGCAGGGAAAGTGCCAGGCCCAGGTGTCAGGGCCCAGAGTCCCTGGGGTTCAGAGGGGATGAACTGAAGGTGCAGGTGGTTTAGAGGAGAGGAGCACTGGCGGGTGGGGGGACTCGGCAGCTCAAAGGGAAAAAAAAAATACCTCCTTGATCCTCTAATCCCTCCCCGAGCCCAGAGGCAGATTGTCTTTTATAGATCTCTCTCCTTCCTCTGTGCCCCAGAGTTTAGCTCTGGCCCACTCCTTCCTAAGACAGCCACAGCCTGCTGCTTATAGGATTTGGGGGAGGACGCAGGAGAATCGGGGACATGGAAAGGGAGGACACAGGGAGGCAAGATAATAATAATAATAATAATAATAATAATAATAATAATAATAATAATAATGGCATTTATTAAGCACTTACTATGTGCAAAGCACTGCTCTAAGCGCTGGGGAGGGTACAAGGTGATAAGGCTGTCCCACGGGGGGCTCACAGTCTTCATCCCCATTTTACAGATGAGGAAACTGGGGCCCAGAGAAGTGAAGTGACTTGCCCAAAGTCACACAGCTGACAAGTGGCAGAGCCGGGATTCGAACCCATGACCTCTGACTCCAAAGCCCGGGCTCTTTCCACTGAGCCACGCAGCAGGCAAGGATGGAAGAGAGCTTAAATCGATCAATCAATCGTATTTATTGAGCGCTGACTGTGTGCAGAGCACTGTGCTAAGCGCTTGGGAAGCCCAAGTTGGCAACATATAGAGACAGTCCCTACCCAACAGTGGGCTCACAGTCTAAAAGGGGGAGACAGAGAACAAAACCAAACATACTAACAAAATAAAATAAATAGAATAGATATGTACAAGTAAAATAAATAGAGTAATAAATATGTACAAACATATATACATATATGCAGGTGCTGTGGGGAAGGGAAGGAGGTAAGATGGGGGGATGGAGAGGGGGGCAAGGGGGAGAGGAAGGAAGGGGCTCAGTCTGGGAAGGTAGGGCCTTAATCTCAACTCCCCCGCTTGTCTGCTGTGTGACCTTGGACAGGTCACTTAACTTCTCTGCGCCTCAGTTCCCTCATCTCTAAAATGGGGACTAAGAATAATAATTCTGGTATATGTTAAGAGCTTACTGTGTGCCAAGCACTGCACTAAGCGCTGGAGTGGATACAAGCAAATAGGGTTGGACACAGTCCCTGTCCCACATGGGGCTCACAGTCTCAATCCCCATTTTATGGACGTGGAAACCGAGCCCCAGAGAAGTGAAGTGACTTGCCCAAGGTCACACAGCAGACAAGTGGCAGAGCTGGGAGTAGAACCCACGACTGCCTGATTCCTAGGACTGGGCGTCCAGAAGCAGCGTGGCTCAGTGGGAGGAGCGCGGGCTTGGGAGTCAGAGGTCATGGGTTCGAATCCTGCCTCTCCCATATGTCCACTGTGTGACCTTGGGCAAGTCATTTCACTTCTCTGGGCCTCAGTTCCCTCATCTGGAAAATGGGGATTAAGACTGTGAGCCCCACATGGGACAACCTCATCTCCTTGTATTCCCCCCAGCGCTTAAAACAGTGCTCAACTTGTACTTCCCAAGCGCTTAGTACAGTGCTCTGCACACAGTAAGCGCTCAATAAATACGATTGATTGATTGATTGCTTTGCACATAGTAAGCGCTTAACAAATACCAACATTATTATTATTATTATTATTATTATTACGCCATGCCGCTTCTCATAAGGCTGTGAGACCTATGTGGGACAGGAAATGTGTCCAACCTGATTATCTTGTATCTAGCCCAGCACTTGGAATACTGTCTGGCACATGGTAAGCACTTAACAAATACCATAACTATTATTACTATTATTATTATTATTATTCATTATTATTAGAGCCAAGCCCCCAGATCCTGTCATTTACAGCATGGCTCAGTGGAAAGAGCCTGGGCTTTGGAGTCAGAAGTCATGGGTTCAAATCCCGGCTCCGCCAACTGTCAGCTGTGTGACTTTGGGCAAGTCACTTAACTTTTCTGTGTCTCAGTGGCCTCATCTGTAAAACAGGGATTAAGACTGTGAGCCCCCCCATGGGGCAACCTGATCACCTTGTAACCTCCTCAGTGCTTAGAACAGTCTTTGCACATAGTAAGCACTTAATAAATGCCATTATTAATGTTATTATTATTTTCTGTGCCTTAGTTACCTCATCTGTAAAATGGGGATTAAGACTGTGAGCCCCGCCATGGGACAACCTGATCACCTTGTAACCTCCCCAGTGCTTAGAACAGTGCTTTGCACATAGTAAGTGCTTAATAAATGCCATTATTAATATTATTATTATTTTCTGTGCCTCAGTTACCTCATCTGTAAAATGGGGATTAAGACTGTGAGCCCCCCATGGGACAACCTGATCACCGTGTAACCTCCCCAGTGCTTAGAGCAGTGCTTTGCACATAGTAAGCGCTTAATAAATGCCATTATTAATATTACTATTATTTTCTGTGCCTCTGTTTCCTCATCTGTAAAATGGGGATTAAGACTGTGAGCCCTCCGTGGGACAACCTGATCACCTTGTAACCTCCCCAGTGCTTAGAACAGTGCTTTGCACATAGTAAGCACTTAATAAATGCCATTATTAACATTAGCCCACTGTTGGGTAGCGATCGTCTCTATATGTTGCCAACTTGTACTTCCCAAGCGCTTAGTACAGTGCTCTGCACACAGTAGGTGCTCAGTAATTACGATTAATTGATTGATTATTATTATTTTCTGTGCCTCAGTTCCCTCATCTGTAAAATGGGGATTAAGACTGTGAGCCCTGCCATGGGACAACCTGATCACCTTGTAACCTCCCCAGGGCTTAGAACAGTGTTTTGCACGTAGTAAGTGCTCAATAAATACGATTAATTGATTGATTATTATTATTTTCTGAGCCTCAGTTGCCTCATCTGTAAAATGGGGATTAAGAAGACTGTGAGCCCCCCATGGGACAACCTGATCACCATGTAACCTCCCCAGCGCTTAGTAAGCACTTAATAAATGCCATTATTAACATTAGCCCACTGTTGGGTAGCAACCGTCTCTATATGTTGCCAACTTGTGCTTCCCAAGCACTTAGTACAGTGCTCTGCACACAGTAAGTGCTCAATAAATACGATTAATTGATTGATTATTATTATTTTCTGTGCCCCAGTTCCCTCACCTGTAAAATGGGGATGAAGACTGTGAGCCCCCCGTGGGACAACCTGATCACCTTGTAACCTCCCCAGCGCTTAGAACAGTGCTTTGCACATAGTAAGTGCTCAATAAATATGATTGATTGATTATTATTATTTTCTGTGCCTCAGTTCCCTCATCTGCAAAATGGGGATTAAGACTGTGAGCACTGCCATGGGACAACCTGATCACCCTGTAACCTCCCCAGGGCTTAGAACAGTGCTTTGCATGTAGTAAGTGCTCAATAAATACGATTAACTGATTGATTATTATTATTTTCTGAGCCTCAGTTACCTCATCTGTAAAATGGGGATTAAGACTGTGAGCCCTCCGTGGGACAACCTGATCACCTTGTAACCTCCCTAGGGCTTAGAACAGTGCTTTGCACAGAGTAAGTGCTCAATAAATACGATTAATTGATTGATTATTATTATTTTCTGTGCCTCAGTTCCCTCATCTGTAAAACGGGGATTAAGACTGTGAGCCCCCCGTGGGACAACCTGATCACCTTGTAACCTCTCCAGGGCTTAGAACAGTGCTTTGCACATAGTAAGTGCTTAATAAATGCCATCATTTATTATTATTATTATTAATATTGTGCTTTGGGGCCCTCTAGGGGTGCCTAGTTGAAAATATGTACAGTCCCGAGCCCAGGGCTTAACTCTGCGCACACCGTGGCGTCACAGGACACTTTCAAAGCCGCTGGCCCGAAGTCAAAGCTCTGGCCAGGCCAGAAAACCGAAACAAAACATAAAGCAGCGTGGCCTAGCGAGAAGCTTCACGGCCCAGTGGGTAAGATCTCAAGCTTGGGAATCAGCAGGACCCGAGTTCTAATCCTGACTTCACCACTTTCCTGCTGTGTGACTTTGTGCAAGTTGCTTCGCTTCTTTGTTGCTCGGTTACTTCATCTGCAGCATGGAGATTAAGACTGCGAGCCCCATTCATTCATTCATTTATTCATCCATTCAATCGTATTTATTGAGCGCTTACTGTGTGCACAGCACCGTACTAAGCGCTTGGGAAGTACAGGTTGGCAACATATAGAGACGGGCCCTACCCAACGGCGGGCTCACAGTCGAGAAGGGGGAGACAGAGAACAAAACCAAACGTATTAACAAAATAAAATAAATAAATAGAATATGTACAAGTAAAATAAATAAATAAATAGGGTACTAAATACATACAAACATATATACAGGTGCTGTGGGGAAGGGAAGGAGGTAAGGCGGGGGGGATGGAGAGGGGGTGGAGGGGGAGAGGAAGGAGGGGCTCAGTCTGGGAAGGCCTCCTGGTGGGCTGTATATATGTTTGTACATATTTATTACTCTGTTTTACTTGTACATATTTATTCTATTTATTTTATTTTGTTAATATGTTTTGTTCTGTTGTCTGTCTCCCCCTTCTAGACAGTGAGCCCACTGTAGGGTAGGGACCGTCTCTATATGTTGCCAACTTGGACTTCCCAAGCGCTTAGTACAGTGCTCTGCACACAGTAAGCACTGAATAAATACAATTGAATGCATGAATACGTTGCCAACTTGTATTTCCCAAGCGCTTAGTCCAGTGCTCTGCACACAGTAAGCGCTCAATAAATACGATTGATTGAATGAATGAATGAATATGTTGCCAACTTGTACTTCCCAAGCGCTTACTTAAGGTTTAAGAGAAGCAGCGTGGCTCAGTGGAAAGAGCATGGGCTTTGGAGTCAGTGGTCATGGGTTCAAATCCCGACTCAGCCACTTATCAGCTGTGTGACTTTGGGCAAGTCACTTAACCTCTCTGTGCCTCAGTTACCTCATCTGTAAAATGGGGATTAAGACTGTGAGCCCCACATGGGACAACCTGATCACCTTGTAACCTCCCTAGCGCTTAGAACAGTGCTTTGCACATAGTAAGCACTTAATAAATGCCATTATTATTATTATTAGTAAGTGCTCAATAAATATGATTGAATGAAGGAATGAATGAATATGTTGCCAACTTGTACTTCCCAAGCGCTTAGTACAGTGTTCTGCACACAGTAAGCACTCAATAAATACGATTGAATGAATGAATGAATGCGGGACATGGACTGTGTCCAACTAATTAGCTTGTATCTACCTCTGTGTTTAGTAGAAGCAGCGTGGCTCAGTGGAAAAGGCATGGGCTTTGGAGTCAGAGGTCATGGGTTCAAATCCCAGCTCCACCAACTGCCAGCTGTGTGACTTTGGGCAAGTCACTTAACTTCTCTGTGCCTCAGTTACCTCATCTGTAAATGGGGATTAAAACTGTGAGCCCCCATGGGGCAACCTGATCACCTTGTAACCTCCCCAGCGCTTAGAACAGTGCTTTGCACATAGTAAGCACTTAATAAATGCCATTATTATTATTAGTAAGTGCTCAATAAATACAATTGAATGAAGGAATGAATGAATATGTTGCCAACTTGTACTTCCCAAGTGCTTAGTACAGGGCTCTGCACACATCTGTAAATGGGGATTAAAACTGTGAGCCCCCATGGGGCAACCTGATCACCTTGTAACCTCCCCAGCGCTTAGAACAGTGCTTTGCACATAGTAAGCACTTAATAAATGCCATTATTATTATTAGTAAGTGCTCAATAAATACAATTGAATGAAGGAATGAATGAATATGTTGCCAACTTGTACTTCCCAAGTGCTTAGTACAGGGCTCTGCACACAGTAAGCACTCAATAAATACGAATGAATGAATGAATGAATGTGGGACATGGACTGTGTCCAACTAATTAGCTTGCATCTACCTCTGTGTTTAGTAGAAGCAGCATGGCTCAGTGGAAGAGGCATGGGCTTTGGAGTCAGAGGTCATGGGTTCAAATCCCAGCTCCACCAACTGCCAGCTGTGTGACTTTGGGCAAGTCACTTAACCTCTCTGTGCCTCAGTTACCTCATCTGTAAAATGGGGATTAAAACTGTGAGCCCCCACGGGGCAACCTGATCACCTTGTAACCTCCCCAGCGCTTAGAACAGTGCTTTGCACATGGGAAGCACTTAATAAATGCCATGATTATTAGTAGTAAGCACTCAATAAATACGATTGAATGAAGGAATGAATGAATGAATATGTTGCCAACTTGTACTTCCCAAGCGCTTAGTACAGGGCTCTGCACACAGTAAGCACTCAATAAATACGAATGAATGAATGAATGAATGAATGTGGGACATGGACTGTGTCCAACTAATTAGCTTGCATCTACCTCTGTGTTTAGTAGAAGCAGCGCGGCTCAGTGGAAAGGGCACAGGCTTTGGAGTCAGAGGTCATGGGTTCAAATCCCAGCTCCACCAACTGCCAGCTGTGTGACTTTGGGCAAGTCACTTAACCTCTCTGTGCCTCAGTTACCTCATCTGTAAAATGGGGATTAAAACTGTGAGCCCCCACGGGGCAACCTGATCACCTTGTAACCTCCCCAGCGCTTAGAACAGTGCTTTGCACATGGTAAGTGCTTAATAAATGCCATTATTATTATTAGTAAGCGCTCAATAAATACGATTGAATGAAGGAATGAATGAATATGTTGCCAACTTGTACTTCCCAAGTGCTTAGTACAGGGCTCTGCACACAGTAAGCACTCAATAAATATGAATGAATGTGGGACATGGACTGCGTCCAACTAATTAGCTTGCATCTACCTCTCTGTTTAGTAGAAGCAGCGTGGCTCAGTGGAGAGGGCACGGGCTTTGGAGTCAGAGGTCATGGGTTCAAATCCCGGCTCCGCCAACTGCCAGCTGTGTGACTTTGGGCAAGTCACTTAACCTCTCTGTGCCTCAGTTACCTCATCTGTAAAATGGGGATTAAAACTGCGAGCCCCCACGGGGCAACCTGATCAGCTTGTAACCTCCCCAGTGCTTAGAACAGGGCTTTGCACATGGTAAGCACTTAACAAATACCATTATTATTATTAGTAGTAGTAGTAGCCTGGCACATAGTAAGTGTTTTAAAAAAATGCAAAAAACCTGGTGATGCCTAGGGGTCCTGGGCTGCCCCACTGCAATGCCGCTGCAGAGGGCAGGGGTGGTGGTTCAGCCAGATAAGCGCGCCCAGACGGGAAAAGGGGACCAACGCCCAGCCCGACTCTGGCTTCTTGGCTGGGCCCCTCCCATCCCTTATCGCCAATGCTGGTCCCCAGGGGCCCAGCAGGGATTTTCACCCATCCCCTTCCTGCCCCATCACCCCACCCTCCTCATCCTCCTGGAAGACCGCGTGGGGAGCGGGAAGGGAAAGGGGGTACTGGGTGGGGGAGATTGCGGAGTTGGTTTTCCAGAGAAGACTCACTTAATGAAGAGGGTAGATCATCATCATCATCAATCGTATTTATTGAGCGCTTACTATGTGCAGAGCACTGTACTATGGGAGAGGGAGATGGGAGAGGAGGGAAAGGAATAAGTCATGGACCCACAGGGTGAGCTGTCAAAGATATGGTGACACCCATGACTCCATCACTGGCTGATGCGGGGGCTGCTCGCATGTCTGTGGAGGGGAGGGGTCAGCTGACATATCTATTCTATTTATTTTATTTTGTTACTATGTTTTGTTGTGACCCTACTGACAGCTCACCTCCTCCAGGAGGCCTTCCCAGGCTGAGCCCCTTCCTTCCTCCCCCCTCGTCCCCCTCTCCATCCCCCCCATCTTACCTCCTTCCCTTCCCCACAGCACCTGTATATATGTATATATGTTTGTACATATTTATTACTCTATTTTACTTGTACATATCTATTCTGCTAATTTTATTTTGTTAGTATGTTTGGTTTTGTTCTCTGTCTCCCCCTTTTAGACTGTGAGCCCACTGTTGGGTAGGGACTGTCTCTATATGTTGCCAACTTGTACTTTCCAAGCGCTTAGTACAGTGCTCTGCACACAGTAAGCGCTCAATAAATACAATTGATGATGATGTTGGGTAGGGACTGTCTCTATATGTTGCCAACTTGTACTTTCCAAGCGCTTAGTACAGTGCTCTGCACACAGTAAGCGCTCAATAAATACGATTGATTGATTGATTGATTCTCTGTCTCCCCCTTCTAGACTGTGAGCTCACTGTTGGGTAGGGACCGTCTCTATATGTTGCCAACTTGGACTTCCCAAGCGCTTAGTACAGTGCTCTGCACACAGTAAGCGCTCAATAAATACGATTGATTGATTGATTGATTCTCTGTCTCCCCCTTCTAGACTGTGAGCCCACTGTTGAGTAGGGACCGTCTCTATATGTTGCCAACTTGGACTTCCCAAGCGCTTAGTACAGTGCTCTGCACACGGTAAGTGCTCAATAAATACGATTGAATGAACATGGAAAAGGAGAATGGAAAAGGAAAGAGACACTCTAGCTCTTCTTAGATGGGGTCCCCACCCCAACCCAGCTCTGGGGCAGATTCTTCCCACCCACACCCCATCCCGCGGATGGGTTTGCCCGTTCCTACTGTGCGTGGGCGGTGGGGCCTGCAGGGTGGCACAATTGGAATCACACCCCTGGGACTCATGCCAGGATCCTGCCTCCACCAGTCAGGAAAAGGTCCCTACCAGGGAGAGGGGCCAGAGTCCAAGTCAAATGGAACTAGATGATCCATCCCCTCCTCAAACACAGAGAAGCTGGGGTAACCAAGCCGGAGCCTTCTGCTGGGGCCTCGCCACGTCCCCGAACCTCCCTAGGGTCCAAGACAGTCCGTCAATCATATTTATTGAGCGATTACTGTGTGCAGAGCACTACACTAAGTGCTTTGGAGAGTACACTATAATAATAATAATCATTCATTCATTCAATAGTATTTATTGAGCACTTACTGTTGCCGAGCACTATATTAAGCACTTGGGAAGTACAAGTTGGCAACATATAGAGACGGTCTCTACCCAACAACGGGCTCACAGTCTAGAAGGGGGAGCGCTGAATTAAGTGCTTGGTAGAGTACAAAATAAAATAATAATGGTATTAAGTGCTTACTATGTGCCAAGCACTGTACTAAGTGCTGGGGTAGATACAAGGTAATCAGGTTGTCCCACGTGGGGCTCACAGTCTTAATCCCCATTTTACAGGTGAGGCACAGAGAAGTTAAGTGGTTTGCCCAAGGTCTTACAGCAGACAAATGGTGGAGGCGTGATTAGAACTCACGTCCTCTGACTCCCAAGCCTGTGCTCTTTCCACTAAGCCACGCTGCTTCTCAGATCAGAGTGGGGGAACAAGAGAGAGGTGGGGAAAGGGGAAGTGGGTTAGGAGCACCAGGTACTAAGAGCAGGAGCTCTGGGCAGAGCTGCTCCCAGCCAGAGTCACGGGCAGAATAATAATAATAATAACAATAATGATGGTATGTGTTAAGCGCTTACTATGTGCCAAGCACTGTTCTAAGCACTGGGGGAGATAATAATAATAATAATAATTGGCATTTGTTAAGCGCTTACTATGTGCATAACACTGTTCTAAGCGCTGGGGAGGATACAGGGTGATCAGGTTGTCCCACGTGGGGCTCACAGTCTTAATCCCCATTTTACAGATGAGGTAACTGAGGCCCAGAGAAGTGAAGTGACTTGCCCAAGATCACACAGCAGACATGAGGCAGAGCAGGATTCGAACCCATGACCTCTGACTCCAAAGCCTGTGCTCTTTCCACTGAGCCACACTGCTTCTCTAATACAAGTTTATCAGGTTGTCCCACGTGGGGCTCACATATGGGAGGTGGGGGGAAGGAAAGACCCAGAAGCTCACTGGGTATAGTAATAAAAATAATAATAATGGTTTTTGTTAAGTGCTTACTGTGTGCCAGGCATTGTATTAAGCCTGGGGGTGGATACAAGCAAATCAGGTTGAACCCAGTCCTTGTCCCGCATAAGGCTTTCAGTCTTAATCCCCATTTTATAAACAATAATAATAATAATAATGGCATTTATTAAGCGCTTACTATGTGCAAAGCACTTTTCTAAGCACTGGGGAGGTTACAAGGTGATCAGGTTGTCCCACAGGGGGCTCATAGTCTTGATCCCCATTTTACAGATGAGGTAACTAAGGCACAGAGAAGTTAAGTGACTTGCCCAAAGTCACTCAGCTGACAATTGGCAGAGCTGGGATTCGAACCCATGACCTCTGACCCCAAAGCCCGGGCTCTTTCCACTGAGCCATGAGGCACAGAGAAGTCAAGTGATTTGCCTCCCCCTTCTAGACTGTGAGCCCGTTGTTGGGTAGGGACCGTCTCTATATGTTGCCAACTTGTACTTCCCAAGAGCTTAGTATGGTGCTCTGCATGCAGTAAGCGCTCAATAAATGTGATTGAATGAATGAATGAACAGACAAGGGGAAGAGCCGAGTTTAGAACCCATGACCTTCTGATTTCCAGGCCGTGCTCTATCCGCGACACCGTGCTGCAGCCCTGAGGTCGTGAGGATGGGAATGGTGGCTGGCTCTCCCCACCCCTCCAGTTCTCTTGTCTGCCAATCCCAGGCTCTCCCCATCGGATTCGGAAATCCCATTTATTCCTGCGGCTCCCTTCCCTGAGTTCTGGTTCAAACCTTGGGCCAGAACCACTCAGCTGCTCCATTCTCCCTGTCAACTGCCTCCACCACTTTCTTTTCCCATCACAGCTCTAGGCCACCTCCCCCAGGAGATCTTCTACAATTATCCCATCAACTTCCCAATCAGTCGGTCAGTCAATCAGATTTATTGAGCACTTACCTTATACAGAGCACTGAATTAAGTGCTTGATAGAGTACAATATAAAATAAAAATGGTATTTGTTAAGTGCTTACTATGTACCAAGCACTGGAGGGGATACAAGGTAATCAGGTTGTCCCACATGGGGCTCGCAGTCTTAATCCCCATTTTAATAATAATAATAATAATGATGGCATTTGTTAAGCACTTACCATGTGCTGAGCACTGTTCTAAGCACTGGGATAGATACAAGATTATCAGATTGCCCCACGTGGGGCTCACAGTCTTCATCCCCATTTTAATAATAATAATAATGGCATTTATTAAGTGCTTACTATGTGCAAAGCACTGTTCTAAGCGCTGGGGAGGTTTCAAGGTGATCAGGTTGTCCCACTGGGGGCTCACAGTCTTAAGCCCCATTTTACAGATGAGGTAACTGAGGCACAGAGAAGTGACTTGTCCAAAGTCACACAGTTGACAAGTGGAGGAGCGGGATTAGAACCCACGACCTCTGGCTCCCAAGCCCGGGCTCTTTCCACTAAATCACGCTGCTTCTCAATTTACAGATGGGGTAACAGACACAAAGAAGTGAAGCGACTTGCCCAAAGTCACACAGCTGACAAGTGGTGGCGTGGGATTAGAACCCACAACCTCTGACTCCTAAACCCGGGCTTTTTCCGCTAAGCCACACTGCTTCTCTTGAGCCACGCGATAAACAGAACTATTCCCTGCCCACAACGAGTTTACAGGCTAGTACAACCCAACAGTTCTTTCCCCTCAAATCATTCTTGCCATTCCAATCTCTCTATGGACATAAAGCACTGAAGCAGACAGACCGTGTGCTGTTTGTCTCTATTAATAGTAATAATAATTCATTCATTCAATCGCATTTATTGAGCGCTTACTGTGTGCAGAGCACTGTACTAAGCGCTTGGGAAGTACAAGTTGGCAACATAGAGAGACGGTCCCTACCCAACAGTGGGCTTACAGTCTAGAAGGAGGAGACAGAGAACAAAACAAAACATATTATCAACCTAAAATAAATAGAATAAATATGTACAAATAAAATAGAGTAATAAATACATACAAACATATATGTATATATAAACAGGTGCTGTGGGGAGGGGAAGGAGGTAAGGCGTGGGGGTTGGGGAGGGGGAGGAGAGGGAGAGAGGGCTCATCAATCAATCGTATTTATTGAGCGCTTACTGTGTGCAGAGCACTGAACTAAGCACTTGGGAAGTACAAGTTGGCAACATAATAATAATAATAATAATAATAATAATAATAATAATAATAATAATAATAATGGCATTTGTTAAGTATTTACTATGTGCCAGACACTGCACTGAATGCTGGGGTGGATACAAGCAAATCAGGGTGGACACAGTCCCCGTCCCACATGGGGCTCCCATTCTTGATCCCCATTTTACAGATGAGGTAACTGAGGTCCAGAGAAGTGAAGTGATTTGCCCAACGTCACACAGCAGACATAGGTGGCGGAGCCGGGATTAGAGCCTACGACCTTCTGACTTCCAAACCCATGCTCTCTCCACTACGCCATGCCGCTATTATTAGACCGCTTGCTACCGAAAGGGAGGAATGTTATCTATTGTTTTCCAGCCCAGACTCCAAGGGTCTCAAACCCCCTCTATAGATGCCTGCTGAATTATGACTTTTATTCCCGTTTTCCATCTCTAGTCAAGGTGGGAATGAGTGTTGCCTCTCCTAGGACTCTAAGGTACCCCTCCAACTCCCACTCCCTCCCACCTCCAGCACTACCAGACGCTGCCCCACCAAACCCCAGGAAAAATAAACCCGATTCCTCCCCTGACGAACAAATTCCACCCTTGCTAGGAAATAAGGTGAGGCAGGAAAGGGGAACAAGCTACTTACTTGATGAAATACACAGCTCCCTGCGAGGTGAAGCCTATCTCCCAGCCCGGGGCCAGCTCTGCAGACACAAAGAAAGCCACGCAGTCAGCGGGGTTGGTATTCCTTGGCTCACCCGATTAATTCCGTCCTTGCCCCTCAGGAAGTCACGGTGGGTTTGGTTTTCAAAGGTTTGAGGAGGATGATCTCTCTGAAACCTGGTTGGGTTTCTTCTGGCTTTTGGTTACAGTTTTGCCATGGCTCTTATAATTTTTTTGTTTTCTTTTCATCTGGTATCTGTTAAGAGCTTATCATATCATCATCATCATCATCAATAGTATTTATTGAGCATTTACTGTGTGCAGAGCACTGTACTAAACACTCGGGAAGTACAAATTGGCAACATATAGAGACAGTCCCTACCCAACAGTGGGCTCATCATATGTCAAACACTGTTCTAAGTACTGGGGTAGCTACAAGTTAATTTGTTCGGACACAGTCCTTGCCTCTCATGGCACAGTCTAAGTAGGAGGGAGAATAATAATAATAATGATGGCATTTGTTAATTCTTACTATGTGCAAAGCACTGTACAGTCTAAGTAGGAGGGAGAAGAATAATAATAATGATGGCATTTGTTAATGCTTACTATGTGCAAAGCACTGTACAGTCTAAGTAGGAGGGAGAATAATAATAATAATGATGGCATTTGTTAATGCTTACTATGTGCAAAACACTGTACAGTCTAAGTAGGAGGGAGAATAATAATAATAATGATGGCATTTGTTAATGCTTACTATGTGCAAAGCACTGTACAGTCTAAGTAGGAGGGAGAATAATAATAATAATGATGGCATTTGTTAATGCTTACTATGTGCCAAGCACTGTTCTAAGTGCTGGGGGGGATACAAGGTGATCAGGTTGTCCCACGTGGGGCTCACAGTCTTAATCCCCATTTTACAGATGAGGTAACAGGCTCAGAGAAGTTAAGTGACTTGCTCAAGGTCACACAGCAGACGTGGCGGAGCCAGGATTCGAACCCATGACCTCTGACTCCAAAGCCCGTGCTCTTTCCACTGAGCCACGCTGCTTCTCTAGGTATTGAATCCCCATTTTACAATTGAGGAAACTGAGGCACAGAGAAGTTAAGTGACTTGCCCAAGATCACACAATAAGCAATTGGCAGAGCCAGGATTAGAAGCCAGGTCCTCTGACTCTCAGGCTCATTTTACTCCTCTTTTCTGATTTTATCAGCTAGTCCATTCCTCACCACGTAAGATCTCAGATGAGGAGAAGGCAGGATGGAGCAGGGACACCTCCTCCAGGACAGCTTCAAAACCGAGGTTGAAAAATTGGGATCTGGACAGCCTCTCCAAGTTCTTGGTGTGTGACTTCTAAATTCATTCAATCATATTTCTTGAGCGCTTACTGTGTGCAGAGCACTGTACTAAGCACTTGGGAAGTACAATTTGGCAACATATAGAGATGGTCCCTACCCAACAGTGGGCTCACAGTCTAGAATCAATCTTGCAATCAATCAATCTTTCAATCAATCGATAGTATTTACTGAGTGCTTACTGTGTGCAGTGCACTGTACTAAGCACTTGGGAGAGCAGTACAACTGAGCTGGTAGACATGTTCCCTGGCCAAAATGATTTTACAGTCGAGAGAAATTTTAGATTACAGATTCTAACGGAATCAGAAACGGGGCACAGGGAAGATCTGCAGTGCAGAAGGTGGAGGTTGGAGCAGCAGGAAAAGAGGGATGAATTGGAAGTTAGGAGGCATTCATTAAGCTTTGTCCCGATACACCGAAAGAGAAATAAAGGGTCTGGTTATCATAAAAATGAGATTGATGAGCCCTGTATAACTGAGAGTTGGTTTAAGTTCTAGTTCTTAAGTTCTTCTAGTTATCGTCCCATATCCCTCCTACCATTCCTTTCCAAACTCCTTGAACGAGTTGTCTACACGCGCTGCCTAGAATTCCTCAACAACAACTCTCTCCTCGACCCCCTCCAGTCTGGCTTCCGTCCCCTTCATTCCACGGAAACTGCGCTCTCAAAGGTCACCAATGACCTCCTGCTTGCCAAATCCAACGGCTCATACTCTGTCCTAATCCTCCTCGACCTCTCAGCTGCCTTTGACACTGTGGACCACCCCCTTCTCCTCCACACGTTATCTGACCTTGGCTTCACAGACTCCGTCCTCTCCTGGTTCTCCTCTTATCTCTCCGGTCGTTCTTTCTCAGTCTCTTTTGCAGGCTCCTCCTCCCCCTCCCATCCTCTTACGGTGGGGGTTCCCCAAGGTTCAGTGCTTGGTCCCCTTCTGTTCTCAATATACACTCACTCCCTTGGTGACCTCATTCGCTCCCATGGCTTCAACTATCATCTCTACGCTGATGACACCCAGATCTACATCTCTGCCCCTGCTCTCTCCCCCTCTCTCCAGGCTCGCATCTCCTCCTGCCTTCAGGACATCTCCATCTGGATGTCTGCCCGCCACCTAAAGCTCAACATGTCGAAGACTGAGCTCCTTGTCTTCCCTCCCAAACCTTGTCCTCTCCCTGACTTTCCCATCTCTGTTGACGGCACTACCATCCTTCCCGTCTCACAAGCCCGCAACCTTGGTGTCATCCTCGACTCTGCTCTCTCATTCACCCCTCACATCCAAGCCGTCACCAAAACCTGCCGGTCTCAGCTCCGCAACATTGCCAAGATCCGCCCTTTCCCCTCCATCCAAACTGCTACCCTGCTCATTCAAGCTCTCATCCTATCCCGTCTGGACTACTGCACCAGCCTTCTCTCTGATCTCCCATCCTCGTGTCTCTCTCCACTTCAATCCATACTTCATGCTGCTGCCCGGATTATCTTTGTCCAGAAACGCTCTGGACATATTACTCCCCTCCTCAAAAACCTCCAATGGCTACCGATCAATCTGCGCATCAGGCAGAAACTCCTCACCCTGGGCTTCAAGGCTGTCCATCACCTCGCCCCCTCCTACCTCACCTCCCTTCTCTCCTTCTACTGCCCAGCCCGCACCCTCCGCTCCTCCACCACTAATCTCCTCACTGTACCTCGCTCTCGCCTGTCCCGCCATCGACCCCCGGCCCACGTCATCCCCCGGGCCTGGAATGCCCTCCCTCTGCCCATCCGCCAAGCCAGCTCTCTTCCTCCCTTCAAGGCCCTGCTGAGAGCTCACCTCCTCCAGGAGGCCTTCCCAGACTGAGCCCCTTCTTTCCTCTCCCCCTCGTCCCCCTCTCCATCCCCCCGTCTTACCTCCTTCCCTTCCCCACAGCACCTGTATATATGTATATATGGTTGTACATATTTATGACTCTATTTATTTATTTATTTATTTATTTTACTTGTACATTTCTATCCTACTTATTTTATTTTGTTGGTATGTTTGGTTCTGTTCTCTGTCTCCCCCTTTTAGACTGTGAGCCCACTGTTGGGTAGGGACTGTCTCTATGTGATGCCAATTTGTACTTCCCAAGTGCTTAGTACAGTGCTCTGCACATAGTAAGCGCTCAATAAATACGATTGATGGATTGATTGATTGATTGATTTAAGAGCAAATAATTTACCATCTTTCCTAAAATAGAAATTCCCCACCCAGTTTCTCCCAGCCAGGGTTCTCCTGATACATGGTAGACTCTATTATTTGCCCTAGGGAAGTGACTATTTGCCCCTGGAGAGATGTGGTGGAGGTGGGGTGATGGAGGCCTGTGGGAATATTAGGTCCTCCTATTTCCCTTCTCTGAGCCTTTGCCCAAATCATTCCCTTTTAACTGAAATAGTTTCCTTGCTCCTTCCCCCTTCTCCTCACCCTCTCCTCTCCCTCCACCATCTTTTTTAGTATCTAATTCTGAGCCACCTCTCCAGAAAATATTCTCCAACTTCGAGGGATTGGGCTGGGAAAGTGTCACTGAGAGGTGAAAATGGGTGTAGTGGGACCATCTGGAAATATTATTTTTGATGATAATAAATGATAATAACTGTGGCATTTGTTAAGTGCTTACTAAGTGCCAAGCCCTGGAACATAGTAGAGTCCAATTTAGTACAGTGCCTGGCACGTAGTAAAAACTTAAACCATTAAAAACACTGTACTAAATAGTAGGGTGGTTACAAGCTAATCGGGGTGGACACCATCCCTGCTCCTCATGGGGCTCACAGTCTTAATCTCCATTTTACAGATGAGGTAACTGAGGCACATGGAAGTTAAGTGACTTGACTGAGGTCACGCAGCAGACTAGTGGCAGAGCCGGAATTAGAACCCAAGTCCTTCTGATTCCCAGGCCCACTCTCTATTCACCAGGCTTCTCTGCTTCTCTAATATCAATGGTGGCAGATCTCAGTGTCCAGAATACAATGTCAATAATAGTATTTACTGAACTGCATGCTGTCCAGCGATGTAATGATAGAAAGAGGAATAGAAAATAGAATCAAGAAAGCCAGTACACTCTTTGGGAGACTATCAGAGTGTGTTGACAGCATGTATCAGGCTCCAGACCTAACTAAAGGTCTCCAATCAATCAATCAATTGTATTTATTGAGCGCTTACTGTGTGCAGAGCACTGTACTAGGCACTCCAGAAATCTACTGTTGTCCAACCTCCTCTATGGCTGAGAAACCTGGCTCCCCCAAAGCTCATTGTGGGCCCGGAATATGTCCATTTATTGTTATATTGTACTCTCCCAAGTAGTTAGTATAGTGCTCTGTACATAGTAAGCGCTCGATAAATAATAATAATAATAATAATGGCATTTGTTAAGCGCTTACTATGTGCAAAGCACTGTTCTAAGCACTGGGGGGATACAAGTTAGGTTTTCCCATGTGGGGCTCACAGTCTTATCCCCATTTTCCAGATGAGGGAACTGAGGCCCAGAGAAGTGAAGTGACTTGCCTAAAGTCACACAGCTGACAAGTGGCGGAGCCAGGATTAGAACCCACGACTTCTGACTCCCAAGCTTATGCTCATTCCACTAAGCCACACTTCTTCTCTATGAAGCCGTATCCGGTTCCTTGAACATTTCCTATCGCATAACTTGAGGGCCACACTCAAAATCAAACGGCAAGACAAGATCACAAGCTAGCATCGAAATCTGCTCACCTGAACACAGCTGCACCGAGTATGACAAGTGAGGAAAATGAAGGACAGCAGGACGCCCAAGCAGCTGCTGAACGGTGAGCTGAAATTGGGAAACCGAAAGCAAGGAGGGCAGAGGAAGCATTTTAAGGACACAGTAAAACAAAGCCTCAGACAAGGGGTGAAAACTGGGAGTCAAGTGCTCAGTATAGACCAGCCTGGCTCTCTGACATCAAGAAGGGGGTAGGTCTATTAAAGCCTAAGTTTCATAGGGAAAGAGAGACAAGGAGGTGAAAGAGAAAGGAGCCAACAACAACACACAACAAGGGATATCCTTTTGTGTTCCCATTGTGGCCGGGACCGCGGCCCCCTGGTTGGCCACACAGCTCAGTGGACACACTGATGGGCTGTTAGACTGGAAACCCCCTGAGGGTAGGCAGCCTGTTGCATCTATAACATGGACTGCAAGCACATTCTATGGACTTCAGTACAACTTTGTGAGCTGATCAAACCCAGCTAAGACCAAGAACACAGGCTGGGGGGCAGAAAAAGTAGAAATCAGGCGACCAGCAAATAGCAATTTTTGTCTGATTAGAATATAGGCCCCACAAATCCTGCAACAGGGAGACAGGGCTACTGATCATCAGACTGTAAATTATTTGTGGGCAGGGATCGTACCTATCAGCTCTATTGGGAGGGGCAGGGTGGCCTAATGGGAAGCGTACAGGCCTGGGAATCGGAGAACCTGGGTTCTAATCCTGGCTCCTCCACTGGTCTGTTGTGTGACCTCGGACAAATCACTTAACTTCTCTGCCTCAGTTTAATCACCTGCAAAATGGGGATTCAATACCTGTTCTCCCTCCTACTTCAAATGAGAGACCCCATAGGGGACCTGATCATCTTGCATATACCCCAGTGCTTAGTATAGTGTTTGGCACATAGTAAGCACTTAACAAATAGCACAATTAACTTGTACTTCCCAAGCGCTTAGTATAGTGCTCTGCACACAGTAAGCGCTCAATAAATACGATTGATTGATTATTAATCAATCAATCAATCGTGCCAACTGCAGGAGGGCTTTAAGACGGGGGTGGGGACCTGCCCACCCTGGGGAAGGGGGTCCTTGGCCATGGGGGTCAGTGGAAAGTGCAGCAGTGACCTCAAGAGAGGCGAAAACGTGGCCCCAGAAACCTGGGGGAGCAGGTTGTGAGGTTGTTAGCAGGCCCGGGGGTGACTTTAAGACCCCCCCCAAAAAAACTTCCTGGAATCTCAACTTCCAAGGATGTTTGGAATCAAGGATCCTTGGAATCCAAGGATTCCAACGGTAATAGGCAGGGGCATTTGTTTGCTGGAGATCTTATAAAACACCCAACCTGTTTGGGGTAGATGGTTTCTCCGTCTAACGGGGCCCGGTGCGCCTAGAAATGGGGAAAATAAAAGGATATTTTACGTGATTTGGTTCTCCCCCCTCCAAAGTCGTTAGGGGCAGGGAACGTGCCTGCCAATTCTGTGGTATTGTACTCTGCCAAGCGCCCAGTACGGTGCTCTGCGCATTCCCCCTTTTAGACTGTGAGCCCACTGTTGGGTAGGGACTGTCTCTATATGTTGCCAATTTGTACTTCCCAAGCGCTTAGTACAGTGCTCTGCACATAGTAAGCGCTCAATAAATACGATTGATGATGATGATGATGATAGGATGCACTCATTAAATACCATCAATTGATGGTAAGGGAGGAAAATAACCGATGAAGCAGAGGGCTTTAGTTGCTGGTTTCTGTATTTCGGCTCTCCAACTCTCCCCTGGCTGCTGTGAGGGTTGGGTTGTTGGGCCTTTTCTTTTTTTCTGTTTTTGGGATTCCTGTGGGCATGTTTGGTGTTGGGAGTAAAGCCGCAGAGACCAGGGATGGAGTAGGCTGTTATGGGTGGGTTTGGCAGGCTCCCTGCACCAGGATTTGGGGGGGTGGGGAGGTCCCAATGTAGAGCAAACCCCGGTGCAGGACATGGGTTCTAATCCCGCCTCCACCACTAATCTGCTGTGTGACCTTGGGCAAGTCACTTAACTGCCCCGTGCCTCAGTGACCTCGTCTGTGAAACAGGGATTAAGACTCTGAGCCCCACGTGGGACAACCTGATTACCTTGTATCGTCCCCAGCGCTTAGTACAGTGCCTGGCACATAGCAAGCGCTTAACAAATACCATCATAATAATTATTATTATTAACACCCAGCCCCAGAGAGGAACCTCGTCCTTTCTACCCCCTTCTCACCAAGGACCTTCCACCTCCCCGCCCCCGGCCCTGCAACGCCTGCAGTGGAATTTCTATTGTCTCGGCCAGTTTGCTGGTTTGGCTGTTGTTTGACCGTCACCCTGCAACCTTCATCCCTTCCCCCCCAGTGTTCCTGCCTTCCCGAAAGCCAGCTTTCCTCTCCAGGTGCTGGAAAGTCTCACCTTCTTTTCCTAGAGAAACTGACCCACCAAATGGACGGGGTGGGAATTTGCAAGGGAGCCAAACCCTAGATAAGTATATATATATATATATATATATATATATAAAAGATACATATTTTTTACTCTATTTATTTTACTTGTACATATCTATCCTATTTATTTTATTTTGTTGGTATGTTTGGTTTTGTTCTCTGTCTCCCCCTTTTAGACTGTGAGCCCACTATTGGGTAGGGACTGTCTCTATGTGTTGCCAATTTGTACTTCCCAAGCGCTTAGTACAGTGCTCTGCACATAGTAAGCGCTCAATAAATACGATTGATGATGATGTTGATGATGATGATTTATTGAGCGTTTACTGTGTGCAGAGCACTGTACTAAGCGCTTGGGAAGTATAAGTTGAAGTACAAGTACAAATTATTACTATTGAATTGTACTTTCCCAAGCACTTGGCATAGCACTCTGCCCAGTTAACGCTCAATAAATACCATCAATTAATTGATGTATTTCCTCTGACTGTGGAAAAGGAGAGAAGGGCCAGGGAGGGATTTGGGGAGGCAAAGAGTTTTTGCTCCTAACTTTCTAAAGGACATTTTTAAAAGGGCACAGAAGCTCTCTGCTTCTATTCACTTGCATTCACCTTGTCTATAACTCCAGAGTCAAAGGAGGAAGGGGGTTCAAGTAAAAAGGTAGAGGGACACAGCAGGAATAAATACACTCTTAGTTGTCCCATGTGGGACAGGAGCTGTGTTTCATCTAATTATCTCATCGGTTTTTAGCATATAGTAAGCTAGACTATCAGCTCCCAGAGGGGACGGATTGTGTCTACTTTCATTACTGTATTCTCCCAAGTGCTTAGTACAGCTTTCAGTATATAGTAATCAATCAATCATATTTATTGAACGCTTATTGTGTGCAGAGCACTGTACTAAGCGCATGGGAGAGTACCCTATAACAATATAACAGACACATTCCTTGTCCCCAGTGAGCTTACAGTCTAAAGGGAGAGGCTCTCAAATACCATTGACTGGTTGATGGACTGAAAAGATGGAAATAGGGCTGTGCCCAATAATTTTTAAGCTCAGTACTGAATTCTTTAGTAATAATAACAATAACAATAATAATTTAGCAAGCTTCCCTGCTCCTGTTCCCTCCCCAACTCTAGAAAGTACACTAAAATCAACCGATGGTATTTTTGAGCACTTATTGTATGCGGAGCACTGTGCTAAGCCCTTGGGAGAGTACAACAGAGTTAACAGACTATAAGCTTGCTGTGGGCAGGGACTGTGTCTACCAACTCTGTTATACTGTACTCTCCCAAGTGCTTAGCACAGAGTAAGCACTCAATAAATACAACTGATTGATTGATGACATGTTCCCTGCCCACAGTGAGCTTACAGTCTGGAGGGGAAGAACCAATCCCATTCCTCAAAGAAAATATCTCTGGGGCGGGTCCTGAGATGTTTTCATGCATTTTATAGGTCCCACCCCGGCTTCTAGGCCTGGGTTCCCAGCCTCAGGTGGGAGTGAGCCCCCCAGCACCCCAATAATATCCTTCAAGCCCCCCCAATGCCCCCCAGTACCCAACTCCAAGCAGTTTCCAGCTTAGCCCACCACCCTGCTTTGGGGGGACCCCACAGCGTGTCTCAGAAGAAAGAGCCCGGGCTTGGGAGTCAGCATGGGTTCAAATCCCGGCTCCACCACTTGTCAGCTGGGTGACTTTGGGCAAGTCACTTCACTTCTCTGTGCCTCAGTTGCCTCATCTGGAAAACGGGGGTTAGGAATGTGAGTCCCACGTGGGACCACCTGATCACCTTGTATCCTCCCCAGCGCTTAGAACAGTGCTTTGCACATAGTAAGCGCTTAACAAATACCAAAATTATTATTATTATTATTATTATCCACAGCAGCCACAGCCCTGGACAGAGGCAACGAGGACTCCCTCGAGTTATTCCTACTGAAGAGGGCAAGGGCGGGTGGCTAGAGGGCCAGGAAGACCAAGGGGCTAGAGGTCTCGACCCAGCCAGCTACTTACCCGAGGTAAACCAGTGTCCGGTCTGGATGGGTTTGGCCTGGGCGGGATGCAACCAGCTAGTCGACTTTGTCTCATCACTGTGAAGAAGCCAAAGGGACATGTGAGGCTCCAGAGAAGAGATTGTCGGCGCCTCTGGGACCCTCCACCTCCCTTCCTCCTACTCCCACTAACTCTGCCTCAGCTGTGAGCCTCCCCAAAGGGTTTGTTTGCTTCTAATAGTATTTGTTAAGCACTTACTATGTGTCAAACCCTGTTCTAAGCCCTGGGGTAGGTACAGTTTAATTAGGTCGGACGCAGTCCCTGTCCCACGTGGGGCTCGTGGTCTAAGTAGGAGGGAGAACAGGCATGAAAAACAGCGTGGCTTAGTGGAAAGAGCCCAGGCTTAGGAATCAAAGGTCATTCATTCATTCAATCGTATTTATTGAGCGCTTACTGTGTGCAGAGCACTGTATTAAGTGCTTGGGAAATACAAGTCAGCAACATATAAAGACAGTCTCTACCCAATAACAGGCTCACAGTCTAGAAGGGGGACTAGAACCCATGACCTTCTACCAGATCTGTACTCTGTCCACTACGCCATGCTGCTTCTCTGATGCCTAACCTAAATCCCTGCCGCTGATTCATTTATTCAATCTTATTTATCGAGTGCTTACTGTGTGCAGAGCACTATACTAAG